>NW_014555613.1:2934032-2974673 GCF_001313825.1 Dinoponera quadriceps
GGGGGGGGGGGCAGAGGAAGGAATACGGGGCAGGGGAGTACGTATCTGCATATAACCTGGTTTCTCACTCACGTGCTCTCAAGCACTCGGCCAGGTAGCGATAGATGGAGCGGACTCCCTCGGGAAGTGGCCCGCTCCCGTCGCTGGGTTCGCTGGATAGCCTTGTAGAAGACCGACCACTCCGCAGGGACCGGACTAGTGCTTCTCAAACACTGGCCGTGTCGGCCAGCCAGCCAGCCAGCCGGCCGGCCGACCGCTCCATCCTTCATTATCTGGTTCCTCGTTCGTGCTCGCCGCCACCCTGTCGAGCGGCCAGGGAGAGAGGGAGAGTCCCACGACGAGCAAGAGTCCACGTGCCGCGCAAACGAAAACGCGACGGGAGCACGAAGGCTCTCTAGAGCGAATAATAAGGACTCGACGCGACGCTGAGAGATCGTTCTTAACGGAAGGAGCGGAGGAAACGTCGCGAGACACTCGATCGTTCCTGCCTTCCGTTCCAGCTGTGATTTTTGTTTGCGATCGCGATTGATTCGTTTGTAACTCTCTCCCTCTCTCTCTTTCTTTCTCTCTCTAAATCGTCGGAGGAGAATTTTGAAGAGGCAATCCCCGGAGGAGGACTTTGTCGCGTGGCTTCTACGACGACGGTTCTCTTTCACGCTCCGACCGGTTTTAAAATTCAAAGGCTTGCCCGGACCCTAAATGCCTCCTCGAGACACCTGGAAAGGCCAGGTCCAGGTCTATCCCGGAGGATTATTTCGCGTGAAAGTATCGGACGATCGGGAATACCGGCATTGAGGCCCCGTAGGGATCATGACAGATGCGAAGCGTGGCAGAGAAGCCGAGAGAATGCGGGCAGGTGGCGAGTGGCGGCGAAACATCCTTCGCAGGTCGCATATTAGGTGCGATCAAAAATTTACGCTCCACTTTGCGAGTGACGGCAGATACTGATATGCAATTCGACGGTAATATGCATTCGCGACTATTGAATTGAATTTGACAGTAGCAGTGTTACGACACGGTTTCGCGCACTTGAAATATTCAACGGTTTTCAAGGACAACGCAGCCGGTATTCAGGATTTGTCTATTACATGGAACATTTTCGGAACCGACGGAAGATGGATTACGCTTCGCTGTTCGCGCATGCAGTTCGTTATAATCGCTCGTGCTTTGCATGAAACATGGGGGATGCGTACACTCTTAGATTCTCGCATGAAACATGCAAATGTGCGAGGGGATTTTTTGTCTACCTTTTTCGTTTCTCTCTCGAAACGTCCCAGAAACATTCGACTGTCACACTTTCCACGGCAACGAATGTATAAGTCAGCGCGCGCGCGCGCGCGCTCGTGCATTTTTAAAAATTAAATGTATCTATTAAAGCGTTAAAGTGAAGCGGACAATAGCGAACGGGATCGAGTATCGAGAGATTCCCCGAGGTGAAACATGAATAATCTGTTTTTCGAAACTATAAAATAGTTGCAGTTATGCATATGTAGGTACGTTGTTGAATGGGACACCTTTCATCCACAAAGGCACTCTCTACGAGCGTCGATACCGCATTTCAACAAAATCTCGTCTACTTTATCCGGTCGGCCGGCCGGCAGGCAGGCAGGCGCGACGCTACGTCGTGCTCGTTGCGTCGTTAGCATTTCAATGAATATGTTATATTCATCGGTCAAATATGTCATCGACGTGATAGCTTGCAGTTCGTGTGCATCGCACCCAACGGCTAATAAGTCACGGGTTAATAGACAAAGTTTCGTTTCGCCTCGTAAAATCGTGACCAAGCCTGGACTTTATTGGTAGGAAAGGTAGAGATGAGAAAGGGGTGCAAGCGGAGGGCGAGAAGGTGGGAGGGGAAGAGAGAGAGAAAGAGAAAAATAGCGAGAGAAGAAGAGATTGATAAAGCGCAAGAGCGAGATAGAGAAAGAGAGGCCCAGAGATATGAAGGGGGGAGGAGGGGGGCGGAAAGGGGACGAAAGGAAAGAGTAAGCGATATCGATATGCACGGGGAATATCGGACGCGAGAGCCAGCCTAGCAATATCGAGATGAGTTATTGTTCCCCGAGTACAATGCACTCAAATACTGAATGAAGCCGGAAAATTGATACAAAAAAATCCGCACGGCTCTACAGAAGGCCCTATCAATTTCTGCTCTCACCTTCGCGAAAACGAAGCGAATATTTCCCACTTGAAGATTGCGGTCTCGCGGTTAACCATCGCTAAACGAGGGGTTTTTGCGCCGTTATTTAGCGCGAGAGCCGAATGTGTACGCGCAAATTATATCGTCAAAAAATATCGTCGGTTCTCCCAACAAATAATGACAGTTTGTAATTGTCAAAATATAGACATTTTTGCTTGACCGCCGCGCACCACGAGATAATTGTTTGCATTTCGATTGCAGAGCAAACTTCACAACCACCGCGGACAAATAACCATAAATCGAGGTTAAACAAAAAAACACGTGCAAACACGCGCACAACATGTCGATCTGAGGAGAACACATCGACACATGCATTATAAATGAACGTGTAAAATAATTGAAAAGAGAGAATTCGATTTCAACTGTTGCCGCGCGCCAAATTTTCAGTCATCGTCGTAGCCGCTGGTATATCCGAAATCGAGACTTCATGTTTAATGTTGAGTGTCAATAAAACGTGAGAAATATGATTGTTTTACTTTCACTCTCGCGAGTATCGCCAAGCATAAAATTGGTACGGACGCGACAGTGCGCGCTTCACCGAGCACGAATTTCGAGCGCATTACCAATTTCTGCGACATCTACCGTAAAGTCTAACATCAACTTTTTCCGATAAATTTCTCATTAATCGGACCTCATAACTAGTTAATGTAATCAGCCTAAACTGTTTCATTTATATATCACAAATTTTTAATCCATCGGGCTATTAATAACACTTTCGCTAATAATTAAATTCCATTTTCTGACTCAAATTTGCTTAATAATTCCTCCTCTTCCCTTCTTTTTACAATTATCAATGAAGTCTGAAGGTTCATTAGTCGCGCTCTCCGCGCCCTCACCGCGTTGCTTCCTTTTATTCCGACGTAGCGTGAAATTATTCGTCCCGGATTATTGTCAGCGCATCGGTGAAAGGAAACTTCCAAGATTCCCCTTTGTCTTCAACAATTATTAGCATTATCCCGAATCGTGGAAACATTTACAGGTTTTTACTTATCGGCCGGTATCGTGTTGCTTTTTATGAATACCTTTGTTCTCCGACGGGAGGTCGAATCCACACTAAATCAGGGTACTCTGTACGGGAAACGTCCAAACGTCAAAGCATCCCGAGTCCATTATCGGGCGAGTGTTCCATCAAAACGGGGTCTAAATTAAGGGAATCCCGCCCCATTTCGCGTTTCGCGATCGATAGAAGGTGAGGAGGGAGGGAGGGAGGGAGGATAGGGAAAGGGCGGCGGAACGGAGAGCTGCCATAGTGCCGGCAACCGCAGGAAAACGCGACGACAAAGGGAAATGGACGTGGGAAGAATCAGGGGGGTTCGAAATCGACGAAGCGTGCCTTCCGCCCTATCCTACCGTCTCTGCTCTCCGTCTCTCGCTTCTCCTCCCTCGTCCATCCACCCCCCGTGTCTCACGACCCCTTCCTTTTTCGCCGACTGCCGGCAGATAGACGAGAAAATCGGTCGGCGTGTATTGCTCGTCGTAAATCCGTCGTAACGTCGCGTACTGGACACCATCGCGACGTATCGAACACCCATCGTCCTCTAACCGCCGGGACTTTGAAATAATCTCGCGGATAAGTCGCGGAATTTTCTTCACCTTGTAACGTTCGATCTCTTGGAGTGCAGGAGGCGACGCGAAACGCGATTTTCTCAGAAGAGGACGTATCATCGATCTGTTTCCGCGACCTTGCGCTGTGTTCAACAGGGCGTATCGAGAAAATTGGCGAATAAAGAGAACAGTCTATATGCACAGGGAAAAAATGTCGGGCGACGTTTAAGCCCTCGAACGAGAAAGGATTTAGTAGCTGGCGGTCTCTCGTTGCACACACGGCTGTAAAGAATCCGCGATCGTCATCGCCTAAACCGTGAGCGCAAAGTAACCGGACGCTTTTGCAGGTACTTCTCTCCTCTTACCAAAGCAGTTTCTCTCACCTATAGCTGTTACGCGAGCGAAGTGCTGGGAAGTCAGAGAGCTTAAATACCCGTCGTGCGCGTATCCACGGCCGAGCGGGGATCCGACATCCGGGGGTTTTCTTTTATGCTCGTTAAGAGATCCTACGTGGATAGCCTTTTAGTCTAATTCGTCGTATAAAATCCCAATTAAACGCCCGGAGAACGGGGGATTCCGCGTTCTCGCTGAAGTTCCCCTCAGACCCCGGAGAGGCCAATAGGCGATCCACGTCCTCGTAATTCTCCGTCCGGAGGCTTTTTCGTACAGAAATCTTTATTGGCGGCGAAAGATTTGTAACGGAATAGACCTATCGCAAATGCTATCGAGATGTGCGAGCGGATTCTCATATCCGGCGCTGCCATATGTTCGTGTGTCCTTTGATCTCGGACAAAAGAAGCGCATAAACCTTCGGCGCTATAAGGAAGTGTCCGGGAAATTGCCGTCGGTATGAAGAAATATGTAGTGCGACGCGGAGAGCTTAGAAACATTTCAATTTCTAATTCATTTTTATGACCCTCGTAAATTCTTATATCCAGAACTGCGCGCGAGAGACCAGATTGCGGACATTGTAATTTTCATCGCGCTAAATTCGCCGTTTCGGGGAATATCGTTACAATTATGCGTTTTATATAATATTAATCACGCACGATTATTCGCGAATATATTATGGAGGAAAAGCTAACATAAGTACGGTAAACCGACGTATCCATGTTTCTCGGCTACTGAATTCTGTCGAATAGAACATAAATTTCATCTATTGTGTACAATGTTTGAAGCTAAAACGGTAGTTTCCGTTTGCGTTCGGTTGTGTTTTTAGCATCGTTTGATTTTTCGTTGCGCTGAAGTTTTTGTTGGACTATCTTCTTGCGAAAATTAAGGCAACAAATCAGCGGCAAGTGATTTATTCGACAGTGTTATTTTATAGCGCAAGTTTTGAACTTTTCAAATCACTTTGAACCTTGCGCCAATCTCTATCCTCCGTCACCGGACCATGCAAGAAAAGTTAGGGTTAGGTCGTTCTGTAAACCTACATACCTAAGTTTACTGGTCTTTCAACCGACACATCTGAACTTTTCTGAAAAATATCATTTCACAGAATATAGTTGAAGTTACCGGTGACTTTCTCTTGTTTCTCTTGTTTGTTTATTTAAGATGGTCGAAAAGAAGAAGTCAAAGAATGCCTCTTCACATAATAAAAAAGCAATATATGTTGTAAAAGTTTAAAGTTTTAAAAAATATGTATAATTAAAGATGTAAAGATTAAGCATGTAAAGATATATTATAAATGTACAAAATAATGAAATTTCGGTGATCTTATTTTTTTTATAATTTCTTATAGATATCATATGAGCATGTCGGCTTTTTGAAACCTAGAAGAATTTCTAGAAATGTCAATCCTCAAACATCTTAAAAAATAGTTATTTGCAAAGAAATAAGTAATAACTTCCATAAGACTATCATATATTTTAGTAGAGCTGTGTTGTTGATGTGACCGAAACATCCGCCTTTTATAATCGTCTTTTATATTTAAAAAATCTTTCGCATTATTAAATGTTTACCGCAAGCAACAACCAGCGTTGGCTGTTATTCGTTTTTTTCTCTTTTCCTGATTGTATATTTTGAGAAACGCCCTATTTATTAAAAGTGTTGTTGGTTAGTGCATATAAAACCCATGCATATAAATTTTAATTGTATTTCTAATTTTTACATCTCTAACAGGACTTCAAAGCCAAAAAAATAAACATAATAATCTTAGTGTTTTTCTTCCATATTATCTCTCATATTTCTCAGTTTCCGGTCTTCTCAACAAAATGGTAAGTCGCAAGGCTTACCGAACGCAACGAGAAAGATTCAAGAACACTCACGCGTCGACAGCGACTCGTTTCTTTACCGAGATGCTCCATTAAACATCCTTGACTGCTTCTACTCTTGCACATTTTTTCAAAGCTCGTTTACCTCCCATTGTTTCACCTCGGTTTTCCCTTTGTTCCACTTTTAGCAGTGAGCTTTTTTTACTTTACGGGCAACGTTAATCGGGCAATTGGTGAATCAAAACAATAACAATTTGATCGTTAAACAAAATTACACGTAGAAGCGATAAATTATAATGTGTCGATAATTATTCTCGTCGGCAAATACTAGAATGATTACATTACGTGATTAATTATGTAACAAACACAATTGAATGTAGTCATAAAGTTTCTATTTATTTCAAAATAAAGTAAAATTAAAGTACAGAGAGCTTCATTCATGCTAAAATTTTGACAACATTAAAATAATACTTTTATATCCTTCGTGTGTTGTCTCTGATAGAAAAAACTTGACGTTGCATCCGAGTGGAGACCATAGAATTTTCGAAAGCGCATCGTCCTCGGTTACATTCGTCTCTTCCCCAATTTCGCTCGTTGAGTCCACAAGAATGCAACTTTTTCCTTTTTTCGCTTTTTCCTCTACTCCGACAAAAACGAGCCACGCAATGCTTAATTTCAGGTTGCTTCCGGGCGAAGTATTTTCCGGCTCTCGCCGTCATTATTTTCGATAGCGTACGCCTAAGAGAGAGCTCTGGCCTATCCGGCCAAGCTGCATTTACGGACCCACTGCATTCCGGACCACCTACCTACCAACCGTCGTCGGAGCGTGGCCGGGTTTTCTCCGCATTTAGCACCAAATTATTATGCCCTCCGAGCGTTCTCCATTCTCGCCGTTTCACCCCTTCTCGCGTAATCTGTCGCACCGCCGAGCGGAACCTCGTGAAGCGATGCGGAGGGGTTGCGGGATAAGCGGAATGAGAAGGGGGAGGAACGGGCGAAACTGCTTTCTGGCTAGATGTCGCGTTTTTGACAAGTCCGTAATTCTCGCCCGCGCGCGTACACCCCCGTTGCCATTATTTTCCACGTGGCACGTCGTCGCCCTTTTCACGTGCGATCGAGCACGAGTCGCATGGCTGGAATCAACGCGTTGATTCAACATGGTCGAGAGCGCGTGGTCGCTCGTGACAATTTCAATAAAATCCTGAACTGCTCATCGTAAAACCATATTGGGTCAAAGAGAGATAGCGCGGAAGTTGGGTTTACGAAAGCGTAGCCTGCGCTGAAAATGATAGTTGGAACGTTTCTTTGGGAATAAATTCCACCGATATGTTGATAATTTCTCTATCTTTAAAGATATCTCTTTCTCTGTGCACGATAATTCTCAAGTTCACCATTTAAAAATCGGAAACTCGAATAAGCGCTATACGGAACAAGCTATATTAAACGCTTGTATCGTTTTCCGATTTTTATGAAATTATCAAACGAACACGTTTAAAATTAAGCGTGAAACTCGACACGCGGCTGTTGGAGGGATCCATCGAGAGCTCATGACTCGAGAGACGCGTAGATCACACGGGCATCTGGACTCTTTCATTACATCGGCATTCTCTCGTAAGTTACTGCGATCCGCCACCGGTCGTCGAGTGTTTGCCCTGCACTTGAACCGACCCGGCCACCCTTTGTATTTGAATATTGCTGTCTCTGTTCGGGATCACCGAGGCCACTTGTACGATTTCGCCGGACTCAGGCCTACCCGAATGCATCTACCGATCTAGCCGAGCGATAGCCATGAGCACGACCGGATATTGCATGGCTGAGCTAAAAGGTCCGCGATGAGGAAAAGTCTCGATTGCTCGGCGAGGGGAAAGAAGAAGTGTGAGAGTGGAAGGAGAACGAGCTGATGGGAGAGAAAGAGAACGCGCGAATTCGTCCTTAAGTAATCGTCGGCCCTTCCGAAGGTATTCGCCGAGGACGGGACGAGACGACGAGGTAAGGTGCGAACGATGGCGGAGAACCGAGGCATGCCGGGGACTCGATTAAATGATTAAACGAGCCCCGAGGCGCCATATTAAACTCGCCGTTATTCTCGCCGTTCCTCTCTCCTAGGGAGTCATCTCGCCCTCGAAGGCGACAGTCCGCCTCTCCCCTGGCGCGACTTCCTCTCTCTCTCTATCTCTCTCTCCGCCATTTTTCTCTTCGCTCCTCCCGTCTTTCTTGCGCCTCCTAACAATGTCATTGTCCATTGTCACGGCACAATCAAAGAAGAACAAAAACAGATTTCGATTATGCCGATTGCGAGGAATTCTGATGAACCGATTTTCTTTCCCCTGGCCGGAAAAGAAACGGAAAGAAGTAGGGGCGTGGACGTCTCTCATAAATCTCCGGGAAGCGCTCTATGTCGCACCGTCTGCGCGAAGGTACGTCCCGAAGGAAATACTTCCGATTCCTGAGATACGTCATTCGTGTGGTTTTAAGCGGCGAAAGTAATATGAATACGGTGAATGAATGCAACGAGAGAAACGAAAACGCCGCCGCGTAGTTTCGACGACGGAAAAGCGGAGATTTACTCTCGACGGGTTCTTATATCCGAAAGAACACCTTCGCCCGAAATAGCCTGAAAGAAACGAGCCCACAGATTTTTCGGAATAATTACGCGAGAGCGGCGCGATGGAGATGTAACGGTGCGCAACAACTAGCGGCAAAATGCATGCGATGTATTTTCAGTCGGGGCTCGATTAGATCATTTAGATCGTTTTAACGCCAACAGAAGAAGCGGATCGGCTTTTTGCGGGGGTTCGGATATAGCCGTTGAAGCGCCGCGGCCGGGCCGCATTTGCATATAAACGAGAACTTCGCCCGGCATGGTAACGCTGAAACGCGCCATTTTTATTATTATACCAATTAGGTCGTCGCACGTTGCGCGTACTACAAATTTCCACCGGTTATTTTTTCTCCCTCTCTCCCCGATCCCCCCTCCCCCCGGAACGACACGGTGGCGAATCGTTCCGCACGGCCGCTCACCGTCTTTGTTTGCGAGATCACCTGCAGGAGATCACCTTCGTGATCTCGCGTCGAATTTCGAACACGCCTACCCATTTCTTCTCCACAACCGCTGGCCATCGATTCAGGCTTTTCGCAGGCGGCCACGCGATTAAATGGTCGACGCAACATTTTTTTTTTTCCACCATCGAGCGAGTCGTCTCTCATACAGCGGGATTGAAAGACGCCCTCTCCGTCTCGTCTCCCTTCCTCCCGTTCCTCTCTCTCTCTCTCTCTCTCCATCGCGCCCTCGTTCGACACGCGGTTATCCGTATTTTATGGAATGGCTCTCTTCGACGGCCCTCGCGTTTCCCCTCGCTTTCATAAATCATTTACGTCGCGAAGGCAACTCGCCTGACGTTCGATTGCAATTTTCGCGTTCCGCCTGTTAAGAGAGTCGATTCGCCTTTTCGTTAGAGGCGACGGTGAGTGATTAACCAGGCGGATAATACAGACTCGTTACTTAACGTTGTTACACGTACGTCAACGTGACGTCACCGTTGGAATACATTGCCTACGATGGATCTCGAAGAGGAGGGGATTAGGGAGGGGGAGGGAAGGGGGAGGACCTCCTCGATCGGGCGATGCTTCGTTGCAGGTGCACCACTCGCTGCTCGCGCGGCCGAGCGTTTTACGAGCGCCGAGGCTCTCGAGGTTTTTCCGATTGCTGTTTGAAACGTTTCCAGTTTTCAATATCAAATCGATCCTGGCCGACGTAATTGCCAATCTCCGTCGCAGTTAGCGGAAGACGGGACGCGTCCTGCTCCGGGAGGCTCGTCGATACCGGAACGCCGATCGAAGATGCGCCGCGCCGTGCCACCGACATTCAACAGCGCCCGGGCCCTTCCGGCTCGGTGACGTTTGACAGCTCGTTAGCTCGTTTCCCCGACGAGGGAAATCGCGGTCAGGACTGTTCATTGTTCCCGTCAGACCCCGGCGAGCGTGCGATTTTCCGCGCGCACATTTCGAGGGCCGGCTCTTCTCTCTTTTTTCGCCTCTCCGCCTCCCTTCCACCCCCTTCGTCGTTCCGCTTCTCTCTCGTCCTCTCGCTACCATCATCATCTGGCAGTATAAAAACGAGTCTCTCCTCTCTCCCCCCCCCCCCCCCCCNCCCCCCTCTCTCTGTCTCTCTTTCTTTTGTAACCGAACTGCCTGGCGGATCGCCAGGATTAATTATGGTACCCGGATGGCCTGTTCGTGAACCATCGTGCTCCGCTCCTGGGCTTTCAATTTGCATCCGCGCATATCGACGCTCTCGAGAATTCTTCTTCGGGTTCTTAGGCTCGTGGGACCGCGGGCACGAGTGGTGCGCGAACTTTTGCCGGAATTTATCACACAGGAAGATGCAACCGTGGAAAATGTGTCGTGCAAGTTCGATCGAATTCCCCAATCATTAGTTGAAATTAACCCAGAACTGGGCGTTGTTATCGAAAAAGTAATCGAAATCGCAATCAACGGTTATTTCTAACCATTCGCGAAATTTGTTCAAATAATAAATAACTGTAAGATTCAATTTGACCGAATGTGAAAAATAAAAGTCGGGAAAACAGGCGCAAAAGTAGCGCTTATTTTTCTTAGAAAACTCGATATTTTTAAACCTTCAGGCCCTTGTCTACAATCTTGCTTTAAGATCTAAGCCGCAAACGAATCAGTCAACCACGGTCGATTATTCCTCTAATAAACAATTGTAATTGGCCGATTTGCCGACTGCTTACATCTTAAAGCAAGGTTGCGAACAAAGGATAAATCTCGCGCATACCCCGCGAACCCGCAAACTCCTGAATTCACAAGTTTGCTCGCTACGTGTCATCGTGTTCATCTCATTATTTAGCACGCATCGCTATGTCGTTGCGAATAAAGATATGAGAGATTCCAAGGAGTACATAATTCCCTATTCTGGCTATTTTTATCGCGTGATACAGCGTGTCCCCACACATCTGCTCCACATAAAGTGCGCTAAGCGAGAAGTTACGGCGTTACATTCTCAAACATGCATTAAATCTACCGTCTACTTCGAGCTGCTCGTCGAATTATTTTTGCATGTCCCATCGCGATTCCTTTCAACCGTGTCGAGGCTTTACTCGTGAATATTAGCGCGATTCCGTCAGAATACCGAGATATCTGTACGGTGAGCCGCCGTTAAACGACCAACCGGTCTTCGCGCACCTGTTCAACACGAAATTGCGAGAAGAGATTCAATACGCCGAGTTACACGCAGTTACACGCATTGCAGTTAAGACCATGAGACCATGAGGGTACGCGATACGCTTATAGTTCCATCCATAATCGAATTCAATCTACGGATAAGGAAGAACGATTATGCGCATGTATAACGGAATCGACCATGTTTTATGCAGACGTGCGTTAATATTGAAGGCTATCTTGTTCCCTCCGGCCGCGAGTAAACGTTCGTTAATGAACTGCCCGTCCGCGTTTACGCGCTCGTTCGATTTTTTTCCTGATTCGCGACGCCCGATCGTTTTCTCTCTTTCGCGGAGGAAAAGCGATTCCGGCCAGAAGGAATCACGAAAGCGAGCCGGCGGTGAAGAGAGCATCGGTATTCCGTCCGAAAGAAACGGCAGGTGTCCTTCAGAGGCAGCTGCAATCACGACGACCACCATCTGCTGCGGTAATGCACGCCCGTTCGAAGTCTCGAAGCGAAGCGAGAAGCCTCTCCTTTTTCTCTCTCTCTCTCTCTCTCTCTCTCTCTCGCTCTCTCGACCCGAGAGAGCCCCGCCAATTAGGCCCAGCTGAAACACGTGCCCGCGCCGGTCCGGATGAACCGATTTCAACCGGAGGAGACGTGATTCTCCTTGAAAACCTCCGGCTGCCTCTCCCGCGTTTTCCTTTCTTTTTTTCTACCTCCGCTTCCTTCCAATTTTTTTTCTCCCTCTTCTTAGGGCTTGTTTCTCTCGTTTTTTTGCTATCCTCGCTCGGCTGCGCGCACGCCCGCCGCATCTTCGCATCATCTTTCAGCAACAACTTGTTGAGCAACAGTTGGCCGGCACGAGACAACGAGTACACGCCGGAACCGATTAAAGTAAGAACAAAAGGGAGTGAAGACCTGGTTCGCGAATAATCGCCGCGTGCACGTGAAAAGTGCGAGCTGCTGTTAGAAAGCTGGCGGTAAAAGTACGCCGCGCAGCGTCTCCTGTTGATTCAGATTTCCGGAGTGAGAGTTCTATATTTCGTAAGAATTCTATAATTTCGTATAATTATATATATATATATATATATANATAATATGTAAATGGTTTAATATATAAAAAGCTTTCCCAGAGCTATATATTTTCCAAAAATTCATATACTCTTCATATACAAAAGCACACGGTTTCAGTTTCGAAAGTTAAATAAGTGACTGGTTTCTCAAACAATTTGCTTGAAACTGGCGTTTGCAAGCAGATGTTCTTCCTCAAGTGACAATTTGATGAAATGACCGCAACCACAACACACACAAAGCTAGAAGCAAATTTTCTGGTAAAAGATACCACAGAGAGATCTCGCAGCAAACGCCACAAGCTTCTGTCCCAAGGTGGTCTACGTTGGTAACATAGGATACAAACAAGAAATATTCGAGTATATTCCTGATACGATATTTCACAAACACTAACATTCCAAGAATTGTAACATAATACTATCATAGAGACATATCAGATATAAATGTCCTCATTGAAAAATTCAGCGTTGTGTCAAAAACTGCATTACCATCATTTCAAGATATCGATAATATAAGCAAACATTTCAAATTAAATTTTAATATTCTCGATATCTTTTAAACAGGGAAAAGAAAAACAGCATCGAAATATTCTCAACAACACTTTAATATAAAAACTAAAAATACATGAATCATATTTCATTATTTTCCACCAATGAGACAGTTTATGTCAAATAATACATATATGTGGAGAATAATTATAACATATTACTGCAAAATTATAACCGATATTTTCAATGAAACAATGGTACCAAACCTACATAACCCATATCAATATACCACAGCAATTTAATACTAAATGAATACAAGGAAATTTGAAGGAACTTATTGAACGTTCTACAATAAACGTAAAAACGTAAAACTTTTTATAAGTTTTTCACTTGCTAAGTGATTAATAATAAAGAAAGTATTGATGGGGCGTGGCGTGGCGTGAAATGTAGTTATATGTAGTATACCAAACGAAATTGAAACACGAAAAACGGATAAACAGCGAATACACACGTGAAATATCATTAATAACGACCAGACCGGCCATCTCTGCCTTTGTCGTCTCTTCCCTTGCGACGATCCTTAGACCTGGACCTCCTATCTCGAGATCTAGATCTCCTCCTGCGATCGCGGCCTCGTGATTTCGATCTCGACCTGGATCGACCCTTGCTCTTCTTCCGGCTGTACAAGTACCGACGAAGCTCCCGGGAGATGGGCTTCAGATGCATGAAGTTACAAAATCCAGAACGGGT
The DNA here is from genome assembly GCF_001313825.1 of Dinoponera quadriceps. NCBI lineage: Eukaryota > Metazoa > Arthropoda > Insecta > Hymenoptera > Formicidae > Dinoponera > Dinoponera quadriceps. The sequence goes on from NW_014555613.1 coordinate 2,947,485, forward strand.
GCACTCGCTAAACACACGGGCATATCATACGCAGCTGGCATACATGTTTTCTCACACCTCTATATACCGTATTTTACAATTGCATAAGCTCACAATTACCCCATTTCGTATTGACGGCAGCAAGCCTCGCGAAAGTCCGTAACGGGCGAGAGTTCAGCGTAGACCGGCCTGCCGCCGAACCAACGATTATTCAACTCGTTGACAGCTCTTTCCGCATCCTCCTCCCTGCGAAACTTAATGTAAACGTTCCCAACCAGATGATCGCCGAGATTGTCGCACACGTTCATCTCTTCAATTTCACCGTATTTATCCTCGCATTCAATGAAAACGTCCTCGAAAAAATTATCGTAATGCTCTTGCATTTCCTCGTCCGTTACATTCGCGACCACTATTGTCAAACGGAAATACGTGCCAAACCGTGTGTTACGTTACTTATATACACATATACCACAATATACAACATTTTTACCAAAGTTTTATATAATGTACTTACAGTGAGATCCGTCTGCGCTTTTGGCAGAATTCTGAGGGTTTACATAGAGATTCTGCAGAAGACATGTCTGAAGAACACAGGGGGTTTACTTAAACGATATGCATCGTGTAGTAAACAAGTAACGTAGTTAACATTGTTCAGATCAATTTGAACAATAATTGCGATTTGTGCTCAAGTAGAGTGTACATATGCAAAATTAAAAATGCAGATACAGGTCACATTGTATAAAAGCAGTAGGAATATATTGCAATTATGTATCTAATTGTTGCTCATCAAAGGAGGATGAGAAATATAGACGAGAAATATAAACAATATAAATATTTCAAATCAATATGGCCACATTCGAGATAATTATGTTTACATAAAGATAAGATATGTATCTTTTGCAAGTATACTTTCAAAATAATGAATATTGCAATGCGCAAATTTAAGATATCAAGATACAATAAAACATGCATGCATCATCACATACCTGGCTGAAAGTTGGCTTGTTGTGGATACGTGAACATCGATCTCCATGTCGACAGGCTCCTATTTTGAAGTAAAACGAGCAATTTACTCTGCGAAAGAGACAACAGAAACGACATCAGTTTATATTACGATGATAACATAACCTTACAAACGCATTCGCGGAAATCGGTACTTACTTATCCTTTTCAGTTCCAAAAATTGATGCTAGATACTCTGCCATTGTGAGAAAGTCGCTCGAATGGATCTCACAAGCGAAAAAGCAAACTCTTTCTACGTTTAACGTAAGACTCAACGAAGCATTGCCGGACACGAAACGTACGTTAGGGAAAACCACAAGAGAACTACTATACCGATTCGACAATTCAACGACAAATTGAGCTACCGTTTCAAAATCATTTGCTCTAGGTAAAGGTTTACGCTTATCATCTTTAGATGGCGCTAGTGCCATACCGCGGCCACTTTTGCCCCTATATATGACGAAAGAAACGATATACTATATAAACTAATATGAATAAAACATTTGTTGCTCCATTCGAATATAAAGTTCAATTCTTGATTCCACGTGAAGGATTAAACTTTACGTGAAGGATTAAATTTTAACTTTCCACGTTAAGGATATTAGATTAGTTAATTAGATAAAGTTAACAGAAATCTTGCTTATAAATTAATATCATTAGATCAAAGAGAAACTGTCACATTTCAGAATAATTAGAATCGAAGAGCCATACCTTCTTACAGGATCGAAACTAGGTTAAAGAAGTAATTCTTATGCACCTCTTCGTCACTTTACACAATATCAACCCAAGTAACAGAGTGATCACATAATGACTGCTTGCTAATTGCCTTTTATCATTTATAGTCTTACGACGTCCTGCAACTATAAGACGTCATTTCTTAGACCAATTAAAAACGTCATATTGAAGACATTTTGTAAACATCTGACGGATATCTTTTTGTAAATTATAACATTTTTATTTCTTAATTTCTCATAAAATCACAAATTAATCATATATTAATAATATAACTACAGAAAGTGTTAACTGTAATTGAATACGCCCGTTTAACATCATAATGTCTTTCATATTAATTGAATTTGAAGATGGAGGTGGTGTAGTAATAGACAGACAAATTTGTCTAACACCTGTAATATTTTGTAGATATTTAATAAATAAAGACTACTTTTGTGATATATCATAGATTTACTCATCAGAAATCACTGATGTACACAATATAGTTTGCCTTATTGCAATAATCATTAATCGCTATTAATCGTAATTAAACGTTGAATCCTATTGAACGTGGTCATTATTTCTTTCTTTGCCGTCAATAAGACGGCAAAATATGATAGTCAAAATATGTCGTTCCGTAGATTGACACATCGACGTCATTTTTGGGCCTTAAAGGACTTGATTTAGGATATCTTTTAATTAGTCTTTTTTTGACCAAAGTTGAAACGTTAAAACATGTCCAGCCTATGCAACGAGATTTTTATTGTTGTAAATTATATACATACATATATATATATATATATATATTGCATCAAATAAATTGCCCCAAAAAAATAAAAAATGAAAAATTGCATTTTATCTATTCATATCCAACGCATATTTCGCCTAAGCGGATATTGTATGTCGTAAATATAATTTTCATAATATTCGACATTGTTAAGAGAGTTTTGGTCTCATCGGGATCACACCCTTGCTCTCTAATTGTTCTTTTAATTGAAACTTCTGAATTTTTCCACTGGTTGTCTTTGGGTATTCATCTATAAATTCTACATAACGTGGTATTTTAAAATGCGCAATTTTGCCCCTGCAATATTCTTTCAGCTCTTCCTTTGTTACTTTCTCGCCGTCATATAATTTAATACACGCGCACACCTCTTCTCCGTAAATTTCGTCATACGCTCCTACAACTTGCGCCTCCATTACTTTGGGATGAGTCAACAAGAAGTCTTCGATTTCCTGCCAAATATATTTAATAAACTCCTCTTCTTTTTAATCAAATTCGAATTTGACATCAAATATGATTTAGCAAAACAAATTTCAGATAGCACGAACTTCTAGAAACGTCTTTAATGCATTATATTAAATATATTAAACTCTAATGTCTAAAAAATGTCTCTTAGAAGTTTATACTATCTACGATCGAATAGAGTAAATTATGCAACAATAAAGATGCACCTATAATCTCACCTTGGGAAAGATATTTTCTCCTCCTCGAATAACGATATCCTTCAGTCTTCCGACTATACGACCGTATCCGTTCTCCTCTAGGATAAATTGATCGCCGCTTTTCAACCAACCGTCTTGCGTTAATATTTTTTTCGTATTTTCCTCGTCTTCCCAGTAACCTATCATATTGCAATATCCGCGTACCCAGAGTTCACCAGGTTCACCAAAGGGAACGGGTACATTGTTTTTACCTACCACCTACTCGCAAAACGCATAATAACATGCATTAGAAGTTACCCTTGGAATCGGTGTAAAATCAGAAGAGAGTGAAAACTCGATGCTTACCATTGCTTCAACATGATTCGCCAAATAACCTACGGTCGTGTCTGAGAGATTCGTGTCCTGTCCATATATGGCTTGAAATATTATGCCTGTCGATTCCGTAAGACCATATAAAGGCTGTAACCAAGGTTTTGCTTCAATATGAACAATTCATCTCGCTTCTACTAGCATAGTAACTATTCGCTCTATTACGATTAAATTTACCAATACATCTTCCACGCCAAGTATCTTTCGTATTCTCTTGAAAAGTTCTGGTGAAGCTGGCGCACCACCGATACATCCTACTCTAAGACTCTTAATCGGTAACTGCAACCGTTGCTGCACATCGATCATGTTCACCTGTCGGCGATCGAAGCATATGCAATGAGACGCCATTTAATTAGTTCGATATCAAGTGAAAATTTATGGCATCTTTACTTCGACTTACCCACATAGTAGGTGTTCCAAACATCCAAGTGCAATTCTCTTTCACAACTGTCTCTAAAGATTTTATCGGGTTGAAGGAACGCGCTTCCAGAACAAGGGTCTTTCCCGTATGAAGACAGCCTAATTGAGACATTAGCAGCGCGAATACGTGGAAAAATGGCACGTTGCAACATATTTGGCCATCGACATATTCTAGTGTCCTTCGCACAGCCTATCGTCGTAGAGGAAAAGAGAAAGAAATAAAATGACTTCTCTCAACATATACAGAGCAATTCTCGATTGTACATCCATAAGGCACGAGAAAGAAAGACAAGAACAACGAAGAGAAAGAGAGAGAAGACTAGATGAATTTCGAATAGCTTTGCTAAAACGACTCGGTGACAAATTTGGGAAGGTTAGAGTAAGTATTAATTTTTTGCTTTAATGATCTTAGTTATTCTTAGAATTTGACAAAAAATGTTTCTTTTGGTCATTGTTTTGATGTCTGAGAAGATTTTCTATCACCTTTTTTACCAAAAAGCAGTCACTATTTTATTTTTTTGTGCCAGTGACTGATGGCAGGGTGGGAATTATCGAATAACTACTTTAATATGAAAATTTCGAAAAATAGATCATATTATCAGCACTATAAATAAAATGTTAAATAACGAAGAAAAAATTTTAATATACACATATTTGTGCGATAATATCAAGTTTAAGAAGAATATGTATAATTAAATGCTGAAATATACCTTGAAAACGTTTCGAAATGCTTAAAACTAAGAAAATTTCTAAAAATAGATCATATTATCAGCACTATAAATAAAATATTAAATAATGAACAAAATATTTAAATATATACATATTTATGCGATAATGTCAAGTTTAAAAAGAATGTGTATAATTAAATGCTAAAATATACCATGAAAACGTTTCGAAATACTTAAGAATGAGAATGCGTCATAACGAATGCCGGCTATTGACATATTAGCGCAATTACATAATGACGGGCTAATAAATAAATGATTCCATAAGTAATCGCTACAATTTGCCATCTAATAGTGGAAATATTAAGAGGAGCTGTAATACCATCTTGTCTCCTCTACGATTATCAAACAGCTAACAATATAGTTTGCATCTCTTACTTCTCTACTGTTATTCACGGCAGAATGGTGTGAAATGAGCGTCGCTTTGGGCTGGCCGGTAGAGCCGGATGAGAACTGTATACTACATGCGTCGTAACAAGATATTTTAGTTTGTTCAGCAGCGATAGCGTCCACTTCCTTTCTCGTTGGGAGTGCTTCGACATCGACGAAACGACGGATACCACTGTAAATAGACGTAAGACGTTATATTTAAATCGCTCTCTCAACGAGTAAATGTAGTATATCAGTGAGTAAATAAGATAAAGAATAGCGCGAATAAATAAAGCTTGATAAGGCCTTTATCTAATTATGTTTTAATTCACCAGTAAAACAAGGTTATCTTATTTGTGAATTAATCGAAATTAGTGAACGATATTCCTATTCATAAAAGAGAAGACATTGCAACGAGAAGTCTCTTTTTCTTTAAATATCTAGAGAAGAATATTCGAGTGATGTAGTAATGGTCCACGACAAAAATACGCAGAAAGGAGTTTTGACGAAGTTGCTTTGCGAAATTGCTGGCGCCCTGACATCGAAACTCGCTTTCGCTTTAAACTCTATTACCCTACCCCAGCGGTCGTTCAATCTTTGCCTTCTTTTTGACCTTAGATCGATACGCTATTTCATATGCCGTGAAACAGAATACTCTTATACCTTGGCCGTTTACTAGCGAATATATCAAAGTACAAATCGTTACGACATTTCAATGACTACTTATTAATATAATTTACCGTTAAGGTGTAACAGTGCATATTTTTTAATTCATGTATAATTCGTACCTAATTAAATTTTATATTTCATTCTACTTTGTCCCCCCCCCCTCCCCCTCTCTCTCTCACTCTCTCTCTCTCTTTCTCTCTTTCTTTACTTCTCTCTTTATTTCTCTCTCTTTCAAGGAAAAATACTCAGTTCATGTAACAGCTTTTCTATTATCTGAAGACCAGACGAAAACTAAATTATAAGTAGAATAGAAAGATTGATATACGAGATTTCTATTGACTAATTATTCTCAGTTATTTCAGCTTAGTTTTGACATAGCTAAATATTCAAACGAACGTTTTAAATTGCGATAACAGAAAAAATGTTTCACGTCACTGAGTTTTCGTCTGGTTCCCATTCTATTATAAATTGAATTTCTTTTTTCATGTTGAAGTAAAGAAAATTTGAAGAGCGTTCGAAAGGAAAAGCAACGTGTGCAGCTTGAATGACTAAAACGATGGCGAAAAATTAACTCGTATTAATTTTTTCCGTATCTCACAAGTTCCAAAAGATATTGATATTTGAAAAAAGAAGCGCGAGCGCATATACAAGAGATTTGATACAATAGTCACGGCATGTTCGTCGTCCATTTTGTAAAGTTGAGCAAAAGGTTCCCGTCAGTTAAAGTGCTAGAGCTCACGCGATAGTCACGACAAAGTTAGATGAAGCGAGTGCACTCTAATGTGCAAATATGCTAGAAGTTCACAAAAAATCGTAGACGCTCGCTCTGATTCATAGCTTTTCTAAAAGGCTGTCGTAACTGCTCGAGATAATAATAACTGCGTTATTATGAAATTACTTTTTATACGAAAATATTATCTTCCTTTAATAAAATTAAATAGAGATATACTGGTGCAGATAATACGAGGAAGCAGGAAAAGAAACCTCGAAAAACTTGTTTAATAATTATCATCTCCGAGACGCGTAAAGATAATAACTTTCCTTCGAAAAATTTTATTTTGTACGATTTCGGCAATTACTTCCCAGGAAGAAGTCTTTACACGAAAACGTCTATTTAGGAGTGCGATAACGCGTATTAACTGTAGAATATCTTACGTTATGTGATCCTTGGAATAAACGATAATATGTTCCATAAAGGGACACATTTCTTTGACGGCGAGCAACATCTTCGGATAATTATTCGTTTTAAACGAGTCCGGGGAGACAATAGCCTTCACTTTGACTTTCTGCAGACAATATATTAGTTCGTTCTGTTGATACAGAGGATTGATCGCGACAACGATCAGGCCCAGTCTCATTGCGCTCAAAGAAGCTATGTACCATTCGAGATCGTTCGGACCCCAAATGCCCAGCCGATCATCTTTCTTCAAACCTAACTTCTTAAGGCCTGCGGCGAACATATCGACCCGTCGAAGAAGCTCGGAGAATGTTACCCGAATATCCTGCGATACGACACAAACTCGTTCCGGCCACTTAGCTACCGCTTTGCCTAACAATTGTCCGATGGTGTCATCCAACAAGGGAGATTCACCGGGATTCAACATGTGAGCGAGTTTGATCGGGTGAGAAGCGTTTGTCCTAATTTGTATGTTTGATCTCCGAGGCTGATGTTCGTCTGGAATGATTTATCATGACTGTTGCGTAAAGCCAAATGCTAAATATAATAATAACCACATACTCACAATTGCTCCTAATTTATTTACTCACCTCTCAAGTCACCGTGCAATATAGAGAAGCATCGTGCGTAGCAACGGCGATTCAAATTGCCGGGTGCGACGTATCGCGAGATCGATTTAAGTAGGAAAAACATCGTTGTGTCGACGAAAAATTACACGAATTACACTTACACGAAACAGTTCGCTGAGTTAAGAAGCAAAATAAAGACTGTGCACGTTAAGTCCTTCGACGCTTTAGCTTTAAAAAGTTTTACCTAAGTATTATCTTCTTCTTATCTTACGTTTATAATTATCAATGGTCTCAGCATTTTCTAAACGAACACACTTACAGAGTACGAACATATTCACATAGTACATTACTTAAAAATTTTTATGTTGAAATTTACATTCTATTTACATTGTAATAAATATTTATATTTAGTGATATAAGCTTGCTACTTTTATTACAAATTTTCGTTTTTCGCTAACTTGTTTGATTTACTTAAAAAGATCTTCTAGTCTAGAAGAACCAAAAAACTTGAATTTTATTTTTATTTCTGCGTTTTTCTAACTCTTTATGTATTCAAACTGAATGTATAAAAAGATTTTCTAAAATTCAAAACATTTTCAGAATAATATACTTTGTAGCATGGTTATAAGACGCCTCATTATCTGAGAAAAGACCTAGTTTGTATAATTGTATTATGTCAAGGAAAAGCAAAAAAGTATCGGTGATAAAGGAGCATAAAAACTGATTAATAAAGTAACCAAAGTTCAAACAGTTTAACTTAAAAATACATAAGAAAATCAAGTTTGCATAATCAATGAAGGATACATATCAATATTGAAGATGATGAAAGTAATGAGAATAATCATTGGAAATGAGAGAAACGATACTTTAAAAAAAGGTTAGGATTGCATAAGAAAAAAAGGCGGCTTGAAATGATTAATTTGAAAAAAGAGGAAGATTCATTTTATTAATCTGATATAGCAGATTAAGGTAATCAATTATTTTTCTACTTAGTATCTCTTATTAAAACTTTAAACGCGTTCCTCTCAAAACCTATTTTTCAAACTAGTCTCATGTTTTTCTCAGAAACTACTGTACCAATTAACATCTATATTGAATAAAAATATTCGTAGCCTTTGTCTCTATCGCCATCGTTCTTATCATAATTATATCAATATCTTCCAGTTTTTTCACAGCTTCATGTCATTTAAAAATAGCGAAGTCCTATATGTATTGATATCTAAAACGTCATTATTTTGTTAAACATTGAACTGCATTATTAATCGTGATATGGACAACATATAACCACATTTGTATAAATTAAAATGATTCTTCGCTCATTTGTTTTAGATCAGCAGAATTGGTGCAAACCGCAGGACAGTAAACTCAAAACTATTTCGATATGCAATATTCAATAATTGATATGTATTGATTAAATATTGATGTATAATATACCATTCAAAGGGAATAATAGCTATACTTTTAATGTTAAGATATAAGTAAGTAAACGTACAAAACGCCAATACTTACGTGTTTTCATTGTCTAGAGAAATTCCGTAAAACTTCCAAACCGTACTTCCAAAACTGCCGTCTTAACAAGAAGATCCTCTCAATTTCGTAGAACTTTCAATGCGCAGTGATAATTATTTTCTTTTTTATCTTAAATATTTCACAATATACACCAAGATAACTTATGCTTGGAATAGATTATATAGATGATGCTGTCGACACACATGTAAAATGACTTAATGCGTTCCGCGCGAGAATATATCGGTTGTAGAAACGGACGCGACCAAAGTGAAAATGATATACAACGAACGACTTTACTGCAATGCGGATGTTACAATCATTCTGCGTTTATCAGCTTGTTTGTCTGAAAAATTTGTACACACACGCTTCGTATCGTATCATATCGTTGAAGTGAAAAACAACTGAAAGCGACGTTGCTAGAAAAACATATAATCTTCAAGCAAGCAAGCTGTTCATTATAATGACTTATGTATCGATGTTTCCACACATAAACTCTAATCAATATTCCATTTATGAATTCGTTGAAGTCACATTTATTGTTTATTAAAAGGCATGCCCTCATTACCTATTATATCGATTTGTTACTTAACAATTCAAATTAAGAAAAGCCATGTAAGAATAATTTAACGTTAAACGACTGATTTTGAAATTAAAAAATTCTAAAATTAGATTTACACCAAACGTTTCCTCGTAAATAATGCTATATTGCTTCATTGCTTAATTTCCAACTATTATCGTCGGAGGATTCTGGTCTAGCACCTTAAAAAACAGATTATTTATTTTTTACATATTCTTATAATATAATATCTCAAGAATATGTTCTTATAGCGATATTTCGAAATTCAAAATATTGACAAAGTTATAAACAGTTTAATATAAACAACTAGCCGATCATTTAAAGCGCTCAAATATAGAGATCGAAGCGCGCGGGAATCTCTTTGTATTCGGAAGTCTCCGGATGCTCAAATAAAATAAATAAACAAAATAAACGAGATTTCCTATATATACAATATAGAATTCAATGAAATATATACAATGACTTTAATATGCGTATATCTTCGTAAAGTAAGAATTATAACTTCTAACGGTTGTTCGAACTTAATTCTTCCTCGAATTTTGGCTCGAACAGATGTATGGAGAAAAAGCATTTAAGAGAAAGTCCGATCCGGCAAGACAGAAGTAAAGAAAAGAAATTTTACGGCAATCAGTTCATATCAGAAAATAAAACATCATTTACAAGTATAGCAGCTAAAAAATTGGAAGCGAGCGGTGATGAAAAAATACAATTAAATCCTAGTCACGGATATCGCTTTTTTTTCTGTATTTTCGACTCTCTCTCAACTTGTGATTTGCAAAGAGTGTAAATTTTATGAATCTCGTACACGTGGCTTGAAATTTAAAACCCGAGTGACCTGTGCGTATGGAATGCAATTTTCGTGGCTGCTTATCGACAAAACATAAGAAATAAACCGAAGTACTGTTTTTGTGACAAATTTACTAATTAGCGTATAAGGTTCAAATATATTTTCTAATAGCGATAGAGGTCGAGCGCGTGATTGGTGTAGTAGATAGCGCATTGGTCTGCGACACTAGAGGTCCCGGGTCCGATTCCCCGCAAAACCGGAAAAATTTATGTATGCTCGTGTTTTCTCTGGACGGTTTGGCAAGCCATCAGAGTATATCTGCTCAAAGAACCTCTTGCAAAAAATACCTTTTGAAGTCAGCGTTAAACTGTAGGTCCCATATGCCTGTATATAATCATCATGCGCTTTACAAGCATATAAGTCAGAGGAAACAACAAGCCTGATATTATAATTTATTTTAAGATAATTTATTACATTTCAAAGTTCTTATGTTGAAATTCAGTATTCTCTCTTAATACTTCAATACGTGTGAATTTTACTCGCTATCTATCGCAAAACTGCAGATGTCACTCTGGATATTATATTAGATTATGATATGGGTTAGATCAGGCGTTTTTATCGTGCGCAGTTTGTATTATCTCGCATTACGAAAGTATGCCGTCAAGGAGACATGTCCAGTGCGAAAAATAGGGAGTATGCACGAGCGAGCCCTTGGTCCCGGCTAAGGAGGGCGAAAGAAGGTGAAAAAGAATGAGGAAGGTTATTCGGAGCCGTAGCAGAGTCCGGTGGATTCGAGATAGCCGGATAGCGTGCCTGCCGGACTGGTCCGGAAGTCGCGTGTCGACGGCAACCCCTAACAGCCCCACCGCGACTCTCGTCCTACCTCCGTCTTCGTTACCACCACCTACACACACAATTTCCTTACCTTACCTCACCTGCAAACGACGACGACCAGCACGGCCTACCGCGAGATTGGCTTGTGTGCGCCGAGGGCAATCCGTGCAAATCGAATGGTAAGGGAGTGTTGGTGTAACGTTACCCTAACGAACCATGAGAACGAGTCAGCGATTGGTCGATCCTGCCGAGCGGGCGAGCGAGGCCCGAGGAAAAGCAACCCTCTCTTCATTCTCGGCTACGTACCGTCCTCAGAATCGCCAGGATAACCGTGCCGTGAACACCACTCTGATACCGTCAACGTTCTCGCTCGAACTCTACCCGAGAACAAATAGAGACTAAACAACAAGACGATCGATCGAATCTCGTATCTGAGCGTATTACATCTCTCTAAGCGTATCGCATCTATCGAAATAAACGCCGAATAATATTTTCGGAGTACTTGCTACTACTCGCGTTCACTGGCGATACTTTTCACTCGGGGTCATCTCGGCGACGAGGCAGAGCTGCCTCTCTATCGTTCGTCTAACAAAACTCTCTGAAATCGCGTTACGTGATAAACCTCGGAAACCGTCTTCCATCCTCGGCGAGTGTAACGTGTACACATTGGCCCAAGAGTGTCCACCGGGTGGCCGTAATCTCTTCGTGCGGCACGAGCGTCAACGACGCGCACGATCTTCGACGAGAGTGAGTCGCTCGAGCGAACCATGCTCGCGTTCTGCGCGGTGGGATCGTACGGTGTAACATGAGCAGCAACAGCAAGAAACCACCGGGAGGCAAGGACGACAAGAAGAGTCCCTCCAGCAAGGAAGAGAGCCCGTCGGGCGGCAAGGACGATGGTGGTTCGGCAACGGGAAGTAATGGCGGCGCGGCCGGAGGAGAACCTTCGCAGCCAGGAAGCAAGCCCAGCTCCGCCGGTGCGACCGCCAGAGAAGGGGCCCAGAGACTCCTGGGCCTGGCTGCTCGCGGAGAATGGGCACCCGTGGACCAGCTGCTCAAATCTCTGGAGAAGACGGTGCAGAGCGCGGGGGAGGATAGCTTCATCGCGCCTCTCGCCGGCGTTCTGGATCCGGTTAGTCGAAATGATTCAGCGAATAGACCGATGACATGTTTCGATCGATACGATTTCTTGGCATCGACGAAACCGCGACGGTCAAGTCAGATTTCAGCAATCCGAGAGAATGTACAATGTTCCTCTGTGCGGATGATTTATATATTCCGCGCGCGCGATATTTATCGGCGAAGCTTAGCGGGAAATCTTTGATAGGCGGAAGAGATAATCGAATAAGTAGGAGAATTGCATGACGAGCTTCTCGCCCACGACGATTTGTTCCCGCATATTCTTAGACGGGGGCTTATTTTCTTTGCAGACGACGGGAATGACGCCGTTGATGTACGCGGTGAAAGACAACCGCAGCGCGCTGCTCGATCGGATGATCGAGCTTGGAGTCGACGTTACTGCCAGGAACAACGCAAGTACTCTACGGTGATAAACGCGAGAGTTAAACAAGTCGCTCGATTGATCAATCGTATGCAGGAGACTGTTCTCTGATAAAATTCACGGAGAAGCCGCGAGTTACCCTTTTTTTGCGACAAAAATAGGACCAATCATACGGGGCATGAATTTTTCGAATTGTCCCGTCTGGAAAAGGAAACTTTGGTAGCTGACTGGTCGATTTATCTTTTACAAGATTATAATATATTTAATTACTAATCACATGAAAAAAGAAAGAATTATAATCTATATGATACAATTGAAATTTAGTTACCAACACAGAGAAAATATTATAATAAAAATTATAAAATTTTGTAATATTGGACCACCTCGGAATTATCTTTTAAGAAAAAATATTGATTAGGTGCATCAGTAACTAATAAATATTCAAATTAATTAATCATGTTCTATCAATTACTGACGTGAACATAACACTGACTGACGTCAATTGAATTTCGCAATTGATTGATAATGTTGGATCAGTTCAGATCAGTAATTAATAGAATATTATTAATTAATTTCAATATTTATCAGTTAATAGTATTTCATCGCATACGTTTGCACTCACACACGCTCAAAAAGAGAGGAAAATTGCGATTTATTTACATTTCCGAGATATACTCAAATTATTTAAAATTATTTTTTCATGATATACTTATCATATATTTTCTGGTTCATGAATTACTGAATTAAATATCAAACGCTACTGAACTTCTTGCTATCGGCGTTCGCGCATGTGCAATCTTGAATTAGTAAACTGGTAGATAAATAAATAAGAAATTGGCCAGTCAAAATTTACATTATCTTCTGTTGCTAAATTCTTTGACATTGCTAATACGAGAAGTTTTCCCTGCTGAGATTACGCGACAATGGCATGTGATACAGCGTCTATTGCGAAAGTGAAGCGTGCTGCGGAACGTGCACAGTTAATGATCGAGCCTTGTTAATCTGTGCTAAGTCTAGTCGCTCGGGGCACGTAGAAGGAAACGATTGCGTGAAGGAGGGCCAAGGCCAAGGAGCTTGTGCTTACTGACCGACTGGACAAAGCGAGTGTTCGTGTGAGGGAGCAAGTAGGCCGTTTGGCTTTCGATCAAACACAATGAAAAAGCAATCTGATTTTTAGGGTAGATTAACCCGTTAAGGTTGTCCATCAGCGGTTTTAAAGCTGCGACGACCTTTCACGTTTGATATCGCTGACGAAGCCACCCAGACGGATGACTCCGTTCTTAATGCTAACTTTTCTGAGAAATAAGCAATCTCATAGAACCTATACAATAAAACGTATCGATTTGAAATGCCCTATGAGTCACAGCTTTCGTCGTGACTCGGAAATTTTTTCGTGACGCCGCGCTGAGGAAATTTATAAATATTCGCTAATTTGTGTGTGCGGTAAAAGCTTTCGCTTCGCACACGGGAAAAGCATATAATTTAACTGAGAAATTTAGTTACCAGACTTAGCTCTTAGCTGTAGGAAACTAAAAACTAAGCACAGGGATATAAATAATTAGTTCAATTAACTAAATTTCAGTTGTGGACTATATGGACAGCTAATTTCTATCTATCCGTGGGATTCAGTTTCAGTTGTCGGATCTAGTTTTTAGCTTTGGCGGCTACTTCTTTTTTTTTTCATGCATTTATGCGCGACACGTCGATCATATTTGCAACTATCGACGTGTTATGTCTACCACTCCCACGATGACTTCGATATAATTATCAAATAGCATGCTGATACACACGCTGTAATCGAAAGGTCGAAACGCCATTAAATCAGTTCGCGTTTATGGGTGCGGCAATACAAAATTTATGGCCTTATCATCTTATTACTTGTTCCCCTGAAACTCTCCGTGCATCGAGCACGATTACGATTCCATTATGTGAGACATAGGAAATTGTGCGATAACAGAAAAGTGCAATCGTGCATCGCGCTTTCTTCCCAAGCGTTCACAGATATATGATAGAGCCAATTCGCGGATTTATAGGAAATTGCTTGATAGATAGGGAGTATGTATAGTTTCTAGAAAAATTCAAGAAATATAAAGGTCTCATGGGCACACGCACCACTTTCCACAGGATAATTACAATGCACTCCACATCGCCGCCATGTACTCGAGGGAGGACGTCGTCAAATTGCTACTGTCCAAGAGGGGCGTCGATCCATACGCCACCGGCGGGGTACGAATACACAATTATTTTTATAACTTAAAGAACTGCGAACATTCTCCTTGCGACGATATAAATCCGCTGGTCTCCGATATAATCTCGCTAACCCTGTACATGCGTCACTATGCGCAGCCAAGGCAGCAAACAGCGGTTCATCTGGTGGCGTCAAGACAAACGGGCACCGCCACGTCGATTTTGCGAGCCCTATTGGGTGCTGCTGGACGAGATATCAGACTGAAGGTCGACGGCGTAAGTAACAGGATGACACCGATCTCGCGGGATCACGCGACAGATAAATAAGAACTCGACGCGCGAAATACGTCGCGGTTAAGTCACGCCGCCGTCGTCGGGTCGATCTTCTCTCGATATGTCAAAACGAATCAATCGAATCGCATGGCGCCGTAACAAGACGGTTCGTGCTAGCCCCAAAACTCCGAATTGGACGTAGATAAAGATTTTTCCGCAATAGTCGCGGCACGATGCTCCCGTTTCGCGTTCGCGTTTCTCGCGTGACAACTGCCGAGAGATCGCTACCTGGTACGGGACGGCGCTATAACTCTTCTCCAGTTTGCTTTTTCCTCCTTGACTGTCTTCCACCTCCACCTCCTCTTCCTTTTATCTGCCATACGCCATGTCGCAATGGCGCGACGTCACCGATTTCAAGTGATATCGATGAATGCGCGACGGTCACCTATATCAATAACAAAAACGCCTTTGAAGACACTCAAACAACATTAAGTGGTCCTAAAACATCGTTATCTTTTAGATAAGATACAATATATTTAACAAGTCTTTAAGATTCTTTAAAGAGTCTTGAAGTCTCTTAAATACACGTGTTATTCGGATATACATATCGGGATACACGATGTTTCAAATAAACGCGAAAAACCATTTAAGTTCACCTCGTCATTTCTCTGTGTAGAAAGGGAAGATACCCCTTTTGCTAGCGGTGGAGGCTGGCAATCAATCGATGTGCCGGGAACTTTTGGCGCAGCAAGCACCTGATCAGCTTCGGGCCACCACACCTGCAGGTGATTCCGCTCTACACTTGGCTGCGAGAAGGCGAGATATCGACATGGTGCGGATACTGGTGGATTACGGCGCGTCCGTCGACATGCAAAACGTACGTTAATGATGTATTAGGTTTCGCATCTACAACAAAACTTACCAAATATATCAAGTTATCAGAAGCATGGATCTTGTGGTGCCGTATATGAACCCATAACAGCATAGAACTCCAAGGGACGTCCTAAAGATGTTCAGAGGACGTTCTATGCCCTAAGGACACGGAATATTTTTTAATACATTTTTTATTACATTACGCAAAATTTTAGGTTTTTACGGCATGAATAAATACTTAACTTGTATAACTTCCAAGCGCCGAATCCTTTATGGATTTGTTTCCAAAATGCGGCGCTAACTTGGAAGCCAAACAAATACGACGGTGAAATTTTAGGCACGAAGGTCCTAGACGCGAAAGAAATTAAGGCTAGTAATGATCGAACAATAATAATGTTCCGACATTGCTGATTGCACGGTATTTTCGAAATGTCGCGTGTCACTCCGTTCACACATCTCCGCGACAACCTGCGACGTTATTTCGTACCTAAGCTTCAACATCGCGGGCGAATTGAGCGCAGAACTCGAGAAGATCGATCACATACGGAGATACCGCACGTGACTGACTTGTAAATTACTACAAACATTGCTACAAGACGCGAGTTTATGTTCCTAAATGAGCAATAATTAGGAGCAGGTCGTAAAATTTGCGACAAGGTCGTAAAGGTTACCCTTCGCGTACTGCTTTCACTCGTATCAAATAATTACCTCGCTCGGAAAGCACGTTCGTTTTTCTCTTTTCGGTTTCGATCAACAGTGTGTTTCGCCACCAATGTGTGCAACATACAAAGAAGTATGATAAAAGGAACAAATTCCTTCATGAATTTCTTTTTATGATAATTTATGGTGCCAACGTGTCCTTCGCTGACGCACGACGATGTGCCCGGCACAGAGTCTTAATTGCGTCACAAAAATTTAATAGTGGAACATGCATGAGGAGGGCATGCATGCGTAATGCATGAGAATGACTGTCGCATTGCGTCCACCAGGTAACCATGTACGCAGGACTAAGTTCTCAGTTAACGACGACATGTATTAGGAGAAAGTACGGGCATTGGTTCCTCGTAGAAATACCGCATTTTTCCAAATCGGCACGCGCGAGACGTCGAATGGTATCGGACGAGGATTGACGACGTGAGCAATTTATCGTATTGTAATCGTGCGGTGTGAAGTGAAAAAATATATTTTTGTAGTCACGTCGAGTTTTTTGAAGAGTTACATGTGCACGTATAATTAGGCGACGTAAAGTGCCGTCGCAACTGCTTATAACGTTGGAAGTGATTCATCGAATTGAAATTTTAAATTCTTCATTAAATCTTCAAGGAGAGGAATTCAAAATAAGTTATTATTTGTAGCAATAAAGGAATACAATAAGTGCTTCTTTAACCCCTTGACATACAATGACGAGTCTGACTCGTCATTCATTTCATGGGCCACTGTAGACTTTGACGAGTCTGACTCGTCAAGCGCTTTTTTCGGTTCTTTGTTAACATCAATCTGATTAATAAAAATCCAAATTTCAAAATAAAATGTACACTTTCTCAGCTTTCACGTAACTGTTCAGTTGAGCGAAATTAAATAGTATTTTTTGGTCGCATTAAGTTCCATTTAATTTGTATGTCAAGGGGTTAACAAAGTTCATATAGGTCGAATCCGACCCGTAGACGCATTTTGTAGATTTTCAACTAATTTTTCCGACTAGATACTTTTTATTCTTATAGTAAATCAAGAAATATTTAAAAATAAATAAAATATATCGCAAAATGTAAAATATCTGAATATAACGCTTCACAAACGTATTTTTGCGGAAACATACTAAAATATGGATCCGACCGATCTTATTATCGGAGGATTAATGGTACAAATAGGAGTTGAAATCTCCAGAGTCTAAATTTTAATTCTACATTAAGTCTTCAAATGAAGAAAACGGCAACAATAATTTCCTCATTTGTAGTATCAAAGGAGCACGATGGAAGGCCTTCGAAAACTTAATATGGAACTAAATTAGACTTCAAGTAGGACTAAAAATTTCGACTCGGGTTGTTTCAGGGCGACGGACAGACCGCGTTACACATAGCGAGCGCCGAGGGTGACGAGACTCTGGTAAAATATTTCTACGGTGTCCGCGCGTCCGCTTCGATCACCGATCATCAAGATCGGACGCCTATGCACTTGGCTGCTGAGAACGGTCATGCATCTATAATCGAGTTGTTGGCTGATAAGTTCAAGGCGAGCATTTTCGAGAGAACAAAGGACGGTTCTACTCTAATGCACATAGCGTCGCTCAACGGTCACTCGGAATGCGCTACTATGCTTTTTAAGAAAGGCGTGTATCTACACATGCCGAACAAACGCGGCGCCCGGTCGATTCACACGGCCGCGAAATACGGTCACGTGGGTATCATCAGTACCTTGCTGCAACGAGGCGAGAAGGTGAGTTTACATCTTCGAAACTAAAATTTTCGGCGAACGCTCGGCAAGTATGCTTTTAAACGTCCGGTAAACTGCGTGGAGAAATATTCTAAGGCTCGAAGAATACGCTATTAGCACTAACGCCTTCATTTTAATTTTATCGCCCATTGAATACTCAACAAGAATATAATGACATTAGCATTGATCAGCGCGCTCCGTAAACGCACCTTAACCCTGTTAAGGTCATAAACGGCCATGTTAGCTTGCTGGAAGTTGATTGTAACTCACTTAAAGCACTCAAAAGAAACGAATACGAAGGATGTTGGAGCATGTTGGAGAAGTGCCCAGCAAAGCTTTCTGCAACGATCAGTATGCATGCACGGAGAGAAAAATTGTGGTTTCGGATCATCCATCCACTTCCGAGTCGCGATCACCGTTGCTGAACTTCGATGACGGCTGGCACTGATTCCAATGGCTCTAATGATATCTTTTGTGCTTACACAAGACTTATTATAAGTGTGGAAACCCTTTAATATCGAAAACTACGCATTTTCGGAAAAAATATTCCATACAAAAGTTGTACGGTTTTAAGTTGACGCATTACATAGCGAATAAAGGAACAACATGAGAGCGCTCATTTCTACAAACATTTCTTGAGTGCTTCCGTCCGACTCATGAAAAATGTCTCTATTTTCTTTTCGATTGGTCGTTCATGATCCGTCGATTGGTTGTACGTGATTCTTGCCAAACGCTTCTCCCGGGGAGTCAGTCCGTCCCGCGTTTTTCTGTCAGGTGGACGTGGTGACCAATGACAACTACACGGCGCTCCATATAGCTGTGGAAAGCGCTAAACCGGCCGTCGTGGAGACACTTTTGGGATACGGCGCGGAGGTACACGTGAGGGGTGGGAAACTTCGGGAAACTCCGCTTCACATAGCCGCCAGGGTGCCGGACGGTGACAGATGCGCCTTGATGTTATTGAAGTCTGGGGCCGATCCGAATTTGACAACCGACGACGGTCAGACGCCCGTTCATGTGGCGGCCAGTCACGGGAACCTGGCGACCCTACTTTTACTTCTTGACGACGGCGGCGATCCGATGGCCAAATCAAAAGTACGCTGACTAGACGAGAAATGAAGTCTGAGATAAATTCTAAGATGCACTCTTGAAATATACATTAAAAAAAGGGCTACCGCTCAAGTAATATTTACTTGATCCAAGTAAAATGGTCACTCCAATATACATTGGAAAATATTGACTAATAGTAGAAATATGTTGATTACACACAATATGATATTTCTCTCATATTAATAGACATTTCCTTGTATGTGTTAAAACAATTGCAACAAATATTATCTAGTGAGTACTCTCTTAAATTTCAAACCATTTTACGCTTATATACAGTAATTTAAATTAAGATATTATTGCGTTCAAGTAAGTATTTACGAGTTATTAAAATATAAAATTGATAAAAATATCGCTTGATTTAAGAAGCTGGAAAGCAGGTAATAACGTTTATTTGATCCTAGCACATTTTTTCCCGCATGATTATTTCAAGCTGCGAGAAATAAGTAATTGATCCCTCTAAAACTTCGAAGATTCTTTTACGACGATTTCACGACGCGAGTTTTCTATTTCTCCCCCCCCCTCAGAACGGAGAGACGCCCTTGCATTTAGCCTGCAGGGGTTGCAGAGCGGACGTGGTCCGGCAGTTGATCGAATTCGTGAAGCAGACGAAGGGCGCCGAAGTGGCGACTTTCTACGTGAACAGCGTAACCAACGAAGGAGCCAGTGCTCTGCATTACGCCGCCCAAATCGAACCGTCGGAAGTCGTTATTCCCGGTGACGATCGTGCGATAGTCCGTGCACTTCTCGACAGCGGTGCGGACGTCTCGTTGCAAACAAAGCAGGCTCAGGAATCGGCGTTTCATCATTGCGCCCTTGCGGGTAACAACGAGGTCCTGCAGGAGATGATCAGCCGCATGTCGGCCACGGAAGTACAAAAAGCTTTGAACCGGCAGAACGCCGTCGGTTGGACGCCGTTGCTGATCGCCGCTCATCGAGGCCACATGGAGCTGGTGACCACACTGTTAGCCAATCACGGCAGGGTCGATGTGTTCGATCTCGAGGGTAGATCCGCCCTTCATCTGGCCGCCGAGCACGGCTACCTTCAGGTGTGCGACGCGCTCTTGGCGAACAAGGCCTTCATAAACTCCAAGTCGCGCGTAGGCAGGACCGCCTTGCATCTGGCCGCCATGAACGGTTACACGCATCTGGTGAGGTTCCTCGTGCAAGACCACGGCGCCGCGATAGACGTGCTCACTCTGAGGAAGCAGACGCCTCTTCACTTGGCGGCGGGGGCGGGGCAGTTGGAGGTCTGCAAGCTTCTGCTGGAACTCGGCGCCAGCATAGACGCCACCGACGACCAGGGGCAAAAGCCGATCCACGCCGCGGCGATGAACAACTACGCCGAGGTGGCGCAACTTTTTCTGCAGAGGCACGCCAGCCTGGTGATGGCCTGCACCAAGGACGGCAACACCTGCGCCCACATCGCCGCCATGCAGGGTAGCGTCCGTGTAATCGAGGAACTGATGAAGTTCGACAGACAGGGCGTGATCTCCGCCAGGAACAAACTGACGGAGGCCACTCCGCTGCAGCTGGCGGCGGAGGGTGGCCACGCTGAAGTGGTGAAAGCTCTGGTGCGGGCCGGGGCGTCCTGCGCCGACGAAAATCGCGCGGGCTTCACAGCAGTTCATCTGGCGGCTCAACATGGCCACGGCCAGGTGTTGGAAGTGATGAGGTCGTCGCAATCCCTGAGAATCTCTAGCAAAAAGCTCGGCGTCACCGCGCTACACGTGGCTGCTTACTTCGGGCAAGCCGGTGAGTAGGAATCTGGTAAAACGGTCTCGAAATTTTCAGATTTTTGCGCGGTTGGGTAAGTTCATTTTTAATTTCGACTAAATTATGTTAAAAGAGTTAATGGCCTGTAAAATAAACTTAGTTAACGTTGAACGTTACCTAAATCAAAACTAATTCAATTTTAAGTTAAGTTAATATTAAATTATTTCATTAAAGTTAGGAGCCATTCGGGAAATGTATCACGCAAATTAATTTTTTATCCACCCCTTCGTCACATTTCGTCATATAAAGTATTTACTTTCTTCTAATATTACGTGACGTGCGAAATCAGTGATGCCAAAGTATAGAAGCGGGGCCATCATCAGATGAGTGATAGGATACTTAATAAAGAGGAGTTACGTACAGTATGTTACGTAAGTTATGTACAGTCGGCCACAGGACAGTTGCAACAGTTTCTTTTACAAGCTTCGGAACGTACAAAAGATATTACAAAGCCAATTCATGATTTGCGACACGTGCAATAATAAATAGTCAGACAATATGCACACATGTACAATTTTTACATATATGTAAATAAATGTAAATAGTATATATATGTAAATAGTGTTTTCCTTAACAACTATCAACAACTTTAGCTAATTATCTACCGTATATTATGTTCGTGAATCAAAATTCGCCTCATCGTATCTTCTGTATGTTCCAAAATATGATAAAAGAACTGTTACAATTGTCCTATGGCCGACTACACATGTATCATATATGCTTGCCACTTTTCTTAAAGTATAAATACTGAAAAATTAACATTTTGATTATTAACACGAAATTATATCAAAACTTAACATTTTTCACCAAATGTAATCAAAGATATAACGAATACAAATGAAGTAAATAACCACGCGCATTTATATTTACAAGTTATATCATCTAATGTGACGTTTTATGGTCTTTACTCCTCCTCCCCCTTCGAATCGACTTCAGGTTCCTGGGATTTCGCGAAGCGAAACTTTGGCAAGTAACAAACGAGGTAAGACTGGCCAACGTGCGTTTGATTGCTTCTAGATACGGTCAGAGAATTGCTAATATATATACCTGGGACCGTGAAATCCGATCCACCGACTGGAGGAGCTCTGGTTGCGGAATTAGGAAGCGAATCCGGGATGACACCTCTTCATCTGGCCGCCTATTCCGGAAACGAGAACGTCGTGCGTTTACTATTGAACTCTGCGGGTGTCCAGGTAGGAATCCGATAAGTGCGTTAATACCGCTCGTAAATATCTAACTTGAGCGAATGATAAAACACGAGGACACTCTAATCGCAGGCAGACGCGGCGACCACCGAAAACGGATTCAATCCTTTGCACTTGGCCTGCTTCGGCGGTCACATCACCGTCGTCGGTCTGCTGTTGAGCAGATCGGCGGAGCTGCTGCACAGCGCAGACCGTTACGGCAAGACCGGGCTGCACATCGCAGCGACCCACGGTCACTACCAGATGGTGGAGGTTCTCTTGGGTCAAGGGGCTGAGATAAACGCGACCGACAAGAACGGCTGGACGCCGCTTCATTGCGCTGCGCGTGCCGGTCACCTGGACGTCGTGAAACTGCTCGTCGAGAGCGGAGCATCCCCGAAGAGCGAGACGAATCTCGGTTGCGCGCCGATCTGGTTCGCCGCGTCCGAAGGTCACAACGACGTGCTGAAGTATCTCATGGAGAAGGAGCACGACACATACGCCCTAATGGAAGACAGGAGGGTAAGACGTGTGTGATCGATAAGAGTGATAACTCTTTCGTCTAGTTCGCCTACACGTACAACTCGGACAAGCTCGCCCCGAGCTATCCGGGTCGCGTGGAAACGACCTCGAGTCAAGTTACCCGAGGCCAGACATTTTCGAAATTCTCACAGCGTCGCAATTTCGCATATTTTGCAGGCTCAAGAAGCAGAACATTGGGAAAGTTTACTCATTTCGTCGGCCGAAGTCGACAAACCGAACTAATAAATCTGCACTTTAATGTTATGTATGCACGCAATACGCGGTTGAACGGTACCGTTTTCGTCGACGAAAATTTATTGTTGACTCACGTTTGGCTCAAGACAATTTTAACCCATTTGCATCATGACTCTACTTAAGTTTCTGTGTTCAGACATCAGCGGCGTTCAACTGACGGTTGGCCCATATCACCGCGCGCGGCCGTATATCGGCAGTTTTATTATTTTCGTTACCTTCTACAGTGCACAGTTAACTTCCACAGTAAATGACTTCCGAATAGTTCGTGGAGTTTATTTAACATGGTTTATTTAAAATGAGATCAGCGTGTCTGTCGTGCAAAGTTCCGCGGTCGGCGCTCTCCTACGAAACTTGAACGCAATACGATCAATTCTAAACAGAATGTTACTCCGTAGAATGATTCATCGATATATGTGAGCCTCCTAGAAGCCAAACTGAATAACTCACACTTTTCGTGCTCTCCATGTTTTTCTTCTCAATATTTTTTCTTAATTTGCGTCATCGGTCGTGCGGTTTCGGTGTGTTACATACACGGGGAAAAATAATTTGCCGGCACAGCAAATTTTATGTTGTCGCGGCATGATCTGTCAGTTACTATGGACAGCAACGAGATTTGTTAAGAATATTAATCGCCGTTTGCGTAAATTATTTTGATGAATTTACAAGTTATTTTGCTGTAAGAACAGATTAATAAATGTAAGAAAATATTATTTTGTTTCAATGGCAAATTAACATGCGCTGGACAAATTCGCTCGGCAAAATTTTTCCAGCAACAAAACTGTTTCTGCTCTAATTACAAATAATTCGCTAATTTGGTAATTTTGGCCAATTAAATTTTATCGCTATCGCGACGAATGTGCAATAGCAACGGTGGTTTCGCTACAAACAGCAAAATTATTTTTCTCCATCCGCGTACCGACGAGTTATACTTTAACAGCCATTGTTATATTTAACTTTAATATTTCCTATAACATTTGCTAAAATTTACGAGAAATATAGTCGATCGGCGCATGGCTTCCGTGAAACTCACGTGTCGATGTGCCCAGAAACGTGGCGTTTAAAATTTCCGTTTGAGCGTTACCAAAACTGTCATTATTCTTTCAGTTCGTCTACAATATGATGGTCTGCAGCAAAAGTCACAACAACAAGCCGATAGAGGAGTTCGTCCTGGTATCGCCCGCGCCGGTCGACACGGCTGCCAAGCTGTCCAACATTTACATGAAGCTCTCCGAAAAGGAGAAGGAACGCGCCAAGGATTTGATCGCGGCCGGGAAGCAGTGCGAGGCCATGGCGACCGAATTGCTGGCGTTAGCGGCGGGCGCCGATTCAGCCGGCAGGATCTTGACGTCGATGGACCGCAGGAACGTTGAGTTCCTGGACGTGTTGATCGAGAACGAGCAGAAGGAGGTGATCGCGCACACGGTGGTGCAGCGTTACCTCCAAGAGCTCTGGCAAGGCAGCCTGAATTGGAACGCGTTCAGGACGATCCTGCTGTTCATCGCCTTCCTCGTGTGCCCGCCCGTCTGGCTCGTGTTCGCCCTACCGTTCGGCCACAAGTACAACAACGTACCGATCATTAAGTTCATGTCATACCTCACGTCGCATATTTACCTGATGGTCTTCCTACTGTTGGTCGGCATCACACCCATCTATCCGGTGGTGAGAGCCAGTCTGATACCGTATTGGTACGAGTGGTGCCTGCTGGTGATGCTGTCGGGGTTGTTACTGTTCGAGCTGACGAATCCCAGCGACAAAAGCGGCCTGGGCTGGATCAAGCTGGCGGTGCTGCTCTTCGGCATATTCGGCGTGGCGTTCCACCTACTGGGCTTCGTGTACGTGACCAGAGAGTCTTGGCCGACTCTGCTCTACCTGAGGAATCAGCTTTTCGCTCTGAGCTTCCTTTTAGCATGCGTGCAAATACTGGACTTCCTGTCGTTTCATCATCTCTTCGGACCTTGGGCCATCATCATTGGTAATCTCATGAAGGACCTCGCGAGATTCCTCGCGGTCTTGGCCATCTTCGTCTTCGGCTTCTCCATGCACTTTGTCGCGCTCAATCAGGCGTTCAAGAATCAAACGCCACAAGAGGCGCGCGCCGATGACAGGAAGAAAAAGCCTCCGTTCTACGACGGTAAGTTCGAAACGCATTTTCTGCGCATATTCCTACCCGACTCCACCTTCCATCCCTTTTCTTTAGCCAATTTCTCTCTCTCTCTCTCTCTCTCTCTCTTTTACTATATTTCGACGCCAGTCCAGAGCTAGCGGCGCAGTTAATTAATATTTTACAGCTCCCGTCTATAGTATATAAGTATATATATAAACATATATACGCGCACATATACTGTAGACACCGTAGATAACTTGTGTAGATATCTAACGTAGGTCTAGATCTTAGATTGGCAGTCACTTCGACGCGGTACTGGTTTTATTAACAGGATATAGACACAACGCTCTCGCCCACGCAGCTGCTAAGTCGCGTGGGCATCGATTTAACGACGCAGTAAATTTGTACATCCTTTATATAAATCGGCAATCGCGTTCTCCCTTTTACTTTCTTTCTCTCTCTTTCCTACTCGCTAGTTCTTATATGTTAAGTTCTTATATTAGAAATAAAGCCGGCGTAATCTCGTTGAATTCGGTGTTATCAACATTCGGTGTTATCAATATTCAGAAACACTCGAGCATCGAGATTACGTCGATTCAATGTCTAGTTTATATTGATTCGTGGAGACCAACGTATATACTTCCCGATAACGTAATCTTCCCTGTCCTATCGCAAAATTTGTCCTCCCCCCTTCGGAAAAACCGGTTGACGGTTGCGGTCAATTCGTGCGCGTAGACTTCTTCGAGTCCTCGTTTGACGAAATTCCAACTAGCATACCGTAACAAAGTCCACACCGTGTCGATCATACACAGAGACATGCGGAGCGATACAAGATCATAATAGGATGAATTGCAATGATAGATTTGTTGGCCAATGATACGGAATGGATGACGGAGACGCCAGCAACGGCGGCTCCTCGTCGCTTCGGCCGCTACAAGAAAAAGAATGACGGTTATGACGAAAACAAAGATAGTAAGTTTTGCTGTGTTTGAGAAAGACCAAAAAAAACGATTAATCGGAAGTAACTGAGTGGAAAGCGAACTAAAACCAAAAAAAAAAGCAATGGCACACGCGAAACTGAATGCAGGACACGATCCATCTCGGTGTCGTCTCGTCTGCATCGTGCATTTGCCCAGTGTGTGTTGCCTGCTGAGACTGCTGCCTGACACGAAGAAGCCAAACCGAATAAAAAAAAAAAAGGAAAAAAAATATCTTGTGTTATCTTGAATCGATTTGTTCAATCTCGAACGACGTCCCGGCGTCCCGTTACCGCCGCAATATCGATAGAGCTGCCGGATTTAGCATTACTTATTGTTCGGATCATATGTGCTCGTATTTTCCTTTCACACAGCCTCTGCCCGTGTGCATCCCCGCGTCTCGCTGTACATATATATGTCTATATGTACATATATACGGTACATGAACGCACAGATATGTGAATGTACAAACGTGTGTGTTTCTCTGTACATTACTTACTATATATATTATACATATTACATGTAAGTTGGAACCCTGTTTTTATGCTAGTGGACACGTCGATGTTGTCTCGATTCATGATGTGCATTAACCGCACGATCATTTTGCTCTTTCGATCGAATTCTCCCATTCCACGATTAACCGTCCCACGCGCACCCCCACGTTTCTTCTTCCTCACCGGACGAATTTCCCCCTCGCTCCCTCTCCCTTCTTCTCATGTCCTTGCATGCAAATAACATTTGCGCGACATTTGTAATGCGTCTGCCTTTGGAACTATGCAAGCCGGACAAGCAAGGAGGACGCGTACCCTTCGAGCTGCATGCCGCATCTTTTCGCCCCCCTGCCCCCCCCCCCCCCC
>NW_014555613.1:2974701-2993876 GCF_001313825.1 Dinoponera quadriceps
CCCCCGCCCCCCCCCCCCCCACTGCAAACGTATGTGCGGTGTGTTTCAAAAATCTCCACTCTCGCGTCCTCCCGCCCTTCTCTTTCTCTCATTCAGCACGGAACGCACGATTGTTCGACGAATGCCCCTTGTTGGACACCACCTGGCTGCCTTGGGAAAGAGCGCATCGATATTTAAAAGTGCGTCACCATTCAAAAGAAATGCACGGCGAATCTAGAAAAAAGAAAGCGTACACATTGCCGAAAGGAAGACGCGAAGCGATTCGTATCCTAGTCGGATGTAAAAGCGAGGCACGTGTTAACGTGTCAGAGCGACGGAACCAAGAGAGAAGTTGAAATGTGCTCGACCCGCAATAAGAAGGTCGCGCGGCATGCATTAGCCGGCGTTAGTCCGCAACTGCAGCCCGAGCATGGCCAGAGTCTATATCAAAGCATGAGCATGTTCTCGTTCCTCCGTTTGCTCGTTCGTTCGTCCGTTCGTTCGTTCGTTCGCTCGCTCGCTCGTTCGTTCGATCGTTCGTTCGTCCGCTCGCTCGCTCGCTCGCTCGCTGGATCGTTCATTACGTACGTTATGTACAGTATTATGGAAACCTCACGCGCGCATCCACATACAATAGCGAGCAAGTTATTACTTACCCCACCAGTAGTAGCAATGGTCTGCAATGAGCACGAAATGAGCAATGGGCTAAAGAGCAACAAAAAAAAAAAAGTAAAAAAAGAAGCGGAACGATCGGTCCGTTAATAGAGCAAGCAAGAAACATCTTGTGTGTGTGTGTGTGGTGTGTGCCTCGTAATTCCAGTAAAGATGAATCCGGTGCTCGCCTTCGAATATCTGTTCTTCGCCGTCTTCGGCCAAACCACCCACGGCGAGCTGAAGGTCGAGGTCAATCAGCCGCAGTGGACCGCGGTCCTCTTCAAGTTGACCTTCGGCGTGTACATGTTGGTCTCGGTAGTGGTGTTGATTAATCTGCTGATCGCCATGATGAGCGACACTTATCAACGGATACAGGCGCAGTCGGACATTGAGTGGAAATACGGGCTCAGTAAACTGATCCGTAACATGCACAGGTAAGCCTGCGACCTTCTTGAAAGACGCGATATATGCCCTTTTCGTAAGTCGTTTTAATAGCGCGGCCCGGCCACGAGAATCTAACACGCGCCTGCGATAAGCATCCCGATGATAACCGATGGCTATCTGGCTTAAAGTAGCTGAGAAATCCCCATTATCTTTCCCTTCACTCGCTCGACTGCTCGGCGAACCGCCGACGTTTATAAATAGAATAGCGTTATACTTTCACGCCCACACGAAATCCGCGCTCTCTTTCCCCTTCGGCCCTCAACCACCCCCGCCGCGTCTCTCACGCGCGAACAAGGACGAACGGTGTGTGTGTATGTTGCGTGTGCCGCAGCGTCGTGATCTTTTGCACGTGTAATTACGTATAAACCTTACGTCTCCTCGTGTCGCCGCGCTCCACCGCGGTCCCCTCGAAAAAAGTAGCTCGCTCTAAGCTTCCCGGGGAGTTAACGGAGCATTCCGTGTGTCGGAAACGCGATTGCGTGTTGCAGAACCACCACAGCTCCGTCCCCGCTAAACTTGCTCACCACCTGGACCGTATACTTCATCAAGCTGTGCAAGCAGCGCGCCGCTAGACGCAAGCGACCCTCGTTGGTGCACATGATGGGGCTGCAGCGCGCCGGCCGTTTGTCGCCCAGATCGAAGATGGGCGCCAAGTGGTTGGCCAAGGTTAAGAAGGGTCAGGTCCGTCCGAAGGACAGCGTGACCCTCTCGGTGGTGCACCTCAGCCCGTTGGGCAGTCAGTTGTCCTTCAATAGCGCGACCAGAATAGAGAACGTGGTAGACTGGGACTCGATCAGGAAGAAGTATCTCGCCCTGACCGGGAACGAACCCGAGAAGGAGGCGGAGAAGGAGGAGAAGGGCGATGAGGACGAGAACGAGGACGAGAACGGGCCGACGAACGCCGCCAACCCCTCGACGGTACCATCGACGGTCCCGACACCGCCCATGTAAAGATCGTTCACCTTGTCCTCGCCGAACGCTGAAGCACACACGAGTCTGCCACGGGAACAAAGAAAAAAAAAAAAGAAGTAGAAGGAGAGAAAGAAAACGCAGCGGCAGCGGCCGAAAATGTGAGCTCGCAAGCGCGAGCAAACGAGCGACTTGAGTCGCGGCACGATCCTTCTCACTTAGACGGACTTAACAGTGCGCTAAGGGGTAGAACCTCTTCCCGTGAACGGTTTCGCGATAATCGTGATTCGCTACCACCGAGACAAATCCCGAGAGACGATCGAGCGAGAGCATCTTACGGGGGATCCTCGAGCGATCCTCGCGCCGGCGAGCTACAGCCCTCTAACGTTTAAACATCTGAGTAAGTAAAATTCACGGCGTGATTCGTGAGTTTCGTAGGAGACGCGTAATTGGTGTTGTTTGCGCGACGTTAATGAGTACGGAGCAATCTCGCCCGACCCGACACGACCACCACCACCACCACCATCGCCATCACCACCACCCTCTTCGCCACACGTCATGGCCAGATGCCTGCGAATGCCGAATCGCCCATGAATCGTCCGCCACATCCGATCGCTCGCGGCTCGCTTTATTGATTATTGTTGTTGTTGTTGTTATCGTTGTTGTTGGGTTCATACATTCGCGGCACATCGCGCGTCTCATACCATTCGTAGGATGCTGAATGTAAATTCCCGGTCGACTCGTTGCGACTACGTCGTTTCCCGTCGTAACCAGCAGTCATTGCGGGCGTTAATTGAAGTTGAATGAAACTCGACTGCGGGTCTACGGATCTGCGGCTCGATGGAGGAGGACGCGTCTTTCTTTCTTTCTCTTTCTCTCTCTCTCTCTCTCTCCGTCTATCGAGGTCAGTTAACTTCCATTAATGCTCGGGGCCGCGGCGGTTTGTAAAGAAAAAGAGATGTCCCTGACGAAACAAACGTATAAAGGCGTTCTATACGAAACGAACGTCGCGGAGACGTACCGATCACTCAGACGTCCTTTGGATATTTACCATATTCGGGATAATTGCACGTTAACACACATCACGATCTCCTCCCGGTGTCTGTTGTCTTATGCGCTTAGAACTAGAAATGGTACCCCCTAGATGAAAGTGTGTCTCGTTCAGGGCACTTGGATCTCCTCTGCGGCAGAATATAGGAATCGGTGCAACATGTGCAGCATATTACCTTGTATGGCTTCAATTCGATCCTCCATTCAACGTTCGATAGTACCGAAGTACGTTCTAGCATGTATCCGCCCCTCTCCCGCCGTACCCCAAACGGTGCCAGAGAATCTTTTTTGCATAAAGACCGCATGCACTCGCGCGCATTTACCAGACGCCTTTTACGAGACACGCATTGTTGACGCGTATTTACAGTCAGCATGAATCCCATAACCGCGGTCGAGTTGTTGTTCTTCGCCATCTTCGGTCAGACGACCCACGATAACTTCAAGATGGAAAAGAATCAGCCCTCCTGGACGACCGTGCTCTTCAAGCTCGCCTTCGGCATTTATATGTTGGTGTCGGTGGTGGTGCTTATTAATCTCCTGATCGCTATGATGAGCGACACCTATCAGCGAATACAGGCGCAGTCGGACATCGAGTGGAAATACGGATTGAGCAAGCTCGTGCGAAACATGAACAGGTAAGAGAACAAATGATATCTAGAATTAAAGACGAAAGAAGGGACAAGAAGAAGAATGTTGCATGAACGTTGCAATGAGAGCAAGGAATGTGAGGAAGGAGCTGAACTTGCGGACGCGTCGCGATAATCGAATCAATTCTCCGTGCAGGACCACCACGGCACCGTCCCCGCTCAACCTCCTGTCCTCGTGGATCTCGTACTTCTGCAAGCTCTGCAAGAAGCGCATGGCCAAGAAACAGCAACGACCCTCCCTGATGCATCTGATGGGCGGCGGCCGTATGTCCCCTCGTTCCAGGATGGGCGCCAAGTGGCTGTCCAAAGTGAAGAAGAACACGCAGGTCGGCCACAAAGACAGCGTGGCCTTGTCGGTCGTCCACCTGAGCCCCCTCGGCAGTCAGTTGTCCTTCAGCAACACCGTCAGGATCGACAACGTCATCGACTGGGAGGTCGTCAGGCGCAAGTACAGAGACCTCTACGGCGAGCAGGAAGTGGAGAAGCCAGCCGGAGAGAAGGAATCGACGGAGATGAATCCATTGGCGGCCTTGGAGGGATCGTCGAGCGTCACCGAGAAGTCGGGACTGCCCGGGGCCTGAAGGAAGGAAAACGGAAATCGCCAAAGATCACTCGCCGACCAGCGTACTATAGTTCTCACGGAAGAGAGGTCGCGAAAGCCGCCCTCGTTTTCCTCTTCTCCAAGATGCTCTTCATCCAAGATGCGCTCGAGATCGCGCGATTAATTTTTGTACATATGCGTGCGCGAGGACGCGCAACGACACGTGCGGTGGCCCTTGTGTCAATATATTTTCTTTCTTTTCGAATAAACGCCTAGTTCGACTTCGCCTTGCTTGTACAGTTATTAGCTAGCAGAGATCACCCGCTCCCCGTGATCCACGGTCTAATCGATTAAATATACCACGTTTTAGAGGCTACCATGGGGAATAGCCGTATGCATAGGAATCGTTCCACGTCACGTTTGACGGTTAGTCATATATTGCATTATCTTAATAATATACATTTTTTTTCTCTCTCTCTCCCACTTGGAATGTTCTCTTTTTTGATTATGCGTTGTACGACATATATACATATATACATATATATATATATATATATTTACATATACGTATAAATGCATACATAAAGCGTAATTATGTAACGACTTTTTCTCTTCCTCTCGTTCTCTTTTTCTCTCTCTCTCTCTCTCTTTTTCTCGCAACGATGCACGCACCGATCATTATGCCTGCATCATGTTGCTCACGTAATATTTCATGGCGTAATATCAGCGTTCGATGGATATCCGTAGGATATATGTATGTACGCGAAATGGCTGCGCAGAGCCACGATATCACAATTTAGAATTGCCTTCGAATTGCTCACGTCATTACATACACACGAATCACCACATGTTCAATGTGTAGCATGTAACGTACTATGTTCGTTGATACGTTTTAGAGAACGGTTATAATATATACGAGTCGATGGGCATCACTCACACTGTTCGATCATTCGCACGTTGCGCGATGTTCAATTGGCATGCATCATGTGTGAATGTATAATACCTGAGAAAAATAGTTCGATTAAAAGGAATTCAAAGGGATTCATTTCTGCACGATGGACAATTTTAATTTTTCAGATTGGAACTTTGGTCTAAGAATCTTAAATTCGCTCTTACTACTTCCTATTTACGTCTAACACTTGCTCGTGCATACACGAAGAAACCTGTTTAGTTTACTCAAACAACATTCTTATTTGGATATGGGCAAATAAATGTTTTGGTTGCGAGCACCAAAGTTTGGCTCCTTGAAATGAAAATGAAAAAAGTGCAAAGAACCAAATTTTAATTCTTAAAACTACAACATTTGTTTGCCTATATCCAAGGAAAAATTTTATTCGAGTCAACAAAATGGGTTTCTCAGTATAGCGAAAATAGAAAGAGGAGATCCGACGATCTTAAAACCCGTTCCCGATTTCGTTAGCTAGGAGCTCGTTATTTTACAGAGTAAATTTCTGTAAATTCCTTTTAATTTCTCTGTTTTTTCACAGGGTGCGTATACAGAAATGCAGCTCTCACGTTGCAAGCCACATTCATTCATCCACGCATTTGAATGCGTTTAGGAATTTTTCACCGATATGTGTATCGAATGTGAACACTTTTGCCGTTTGCTCATCGTCAGTGTTTATTCGTGGAGATCGAATTGCGCTGCTCGTCCCATCGCATGTTCTTAGGTTCTCCAAAGTTCGCTGACTCTTCTGCCGATTGATCACCAATTTTTACAGAAACAAAGAACGACATAGTCGATTTATGGTCAGCATGAATTTTTACAGTTTAATAGAGGAAGAACTGTAAATGCATATACAGATACATTTTTGCTGCTTGTAATCAGGATATGACGACGAATAGATAACACGATTCATTTTATTGCCGGCAGTGGTGTAGTCTGAAAGTTGCGATTATAATGACAATATATATGCGGAGTAAGAATGATTAATTATAAAAGCTAGCCGAAAAAACGTATCGTACTACACCACTGCATTAGAATAGGAGCAAACCAAACTCAAACGCTACGATTTTTAATAGTGCGTAGTTACGTATGATACGATTGAGATTCATTGACAAGATTTGTTTGATTTATCGAGTTTCTTCTCTGTCTGTACAGTGAGAGTTAATCCGATCAATATCACGGAGTATCTTTTCTTCTCCATTTTCGGCCAAAAAGACACCAACGACTTCACAGTTACGTTAAAAAAAAATCTACAACCGGACTGGACGATTTATTTTTTCAAGGTAAGGAATACAACCGTCATTACTTGTTTACTAACTTGTTTACTTAGGTGTTCTAAGGTGTTTTCTAACTAAATGTAATCTAAATTGGCTAATAAAACTCGCGAAAACACATAAAAAAATCTTATCATCAAATATAAATTTACAAATTAGTCGTTTTCGAAATATGAAGTACATTTTCAGACAGCACAAAATATTCTGAGATTGTCCGAATATACTCACTTTTTTCTTTTTAACTTTATTTTTGTTATTAGATAAATTTCCAGAGATATCGAAATCACAGAAAAAATCTCATTATTCTTTCTTGCGTCTAATTTCATTCTATTGAAAATAAAAACCCATTGAAAATAGAAAGACGACGTTTCGCGGTATCACTGATTCAAGCCGAGATTATTTAATTTTTGCCCCGTCAATTTCCGCTTCAATTTGAATATAATTTTTAGCAACAATATGATTCTACAAATTTAGTTCAAGGATATAATTTATAATTTATCAGAAATTCGCGGAATTTTTATTATAACGGTTCTCATCTGAAGTTCTTGCTTAGAAACGGAGATATCAACGATTTTGTCCAGAATGCATCGCACTTAAAGTGATTCAATGGAACTTATCGCTTGTCACTTAAAGTGATCTAATGGATTTATTAATTAAAAATTCAAGCTTCTCAGAAGCGAGAAAGCTTATTTAGGAAGCGAGAAAGCTTATTTAGGAAATTTAAGCTTCTTAGAAGCGAAAATAAATCTATACTCCAATATCGTAATATGCTTTTTGAACGTGACTTTCCTCCTCCCTCCTACTACCACAGATCAGTTGATTGTTAGTCGAGACTTCCGG
This sequence comes from Dinoponera quadriceps, assembly GCF_001313825.1. Lineage (NCBI taxonomy): Eukaryota > Metazoa > Arthropoda > Insecta > Hymenoptera > Formicidae > Dinoponera > Dinoponera quadriceps. Next base: position 2,981,986 of record NW_014555613.1, read on the forward strand.
CAAAATCATTCACCCCATTTGTAACGCATGTATAGAATACAAAGCGCCAGTTAACGTCAATACTTGTTAAGACATCAAAAGCGGAGAAATTTTAGAAGCTTATAATTGGACTTGCGCGAACGCGTGCGAATCGGATGAGGAGTCCTCATTCAAATAAGTAAAATGTATTCAATGTGATCTCATCATGTATTCATAATAGTCGAATCGTGAGAATAAGAATAAATATAAAATATAAATATATAAATAAACAGGTGCATATGCTGCTCAGATGTCATTCAAAAAGGTCTTTAAGTTGAAGTGACAGTATGCCATTATATTGTGATAAAATGTGATCGTATTTCTACCTGGATACTAAAGAGAGATGAGGGACGTGAAAAGAAAAGTAATCTCCTCTCAGGGCGTGATCCCGTACGCGTTCATGTATCCCTTTTACCACCGTTGAGAGAACGATGTCGGTTGAAAATTGTAGTGGTTGTGACTTGCAGCGACGAAAGTGGTGATAGATTAAAATAAGAAGACTTCCTCCGCGATATAACTTTTCAACAGAACCATTTGACATCTTATATTATATCTTATATCTGTGAAATGTAACGAATATTTCTTGTCACTTCAACAGGTGTCATTCTCTCTGTATATGCTCGTCAGTGTCATAGTACTGATTAATCTACTGATTGCTATGATGAGCGACACGTATCACAACATTCAATCGCAGAGCGATATCGAGTGGAAGTACGGTCTCAGCAAACTGGTTCGCAAAATGCAAAAGTGAGTAGATGCAGTCGTGACACACACACACACACACACATACGCACATACGCACACGATATCCTGCGAAAATATTTGCAATGAAGTTATAGTTAAAAATTCGCGGAGTTTCATCATCACACTTACTTTTAATTCTCTCTTTTAAAGAACAAAAAGTGCCCCGTCGCCATTGAATCTCGTCACCACGTGGGTGGTGTATATTAAAAAAACTTGTAGAAAGGAACGAACTACAAAGCAGAATACTGACAGATTACGTGGATACATGGAGCCTAGTACGCATCAGAACGATTTTGCGAAATCTACCGTACGTAGAAATTTTCAATGCATTTTTACCGTTCTCTCGCAGGCATTTTTGCGAATGCACCTTCTTGTTTTTAGAATAATAGAATACTTCCAACATCACGAGCAAAGGGCAATATTAATTTCTCATTACTTCAAACGAGCCCGGCTGACAGTCAGTGGTCCTTGAGCAACGTTCCAAGAATAGAAAATGTCGTCGACTGGGACATAGTGCGTCGGAAGTACCGCGTGCGATTCGGAGATGAAATCGAGAAACCGTCCGACGGAGAGGCAACGCTTGCTGCAGTAGTTTAAACAGTCGAGTTTTACCCGACGTATCCCATCGTCGAGTATAACTTTTAACATAACACACGTCACTTTTTATCATCGTTCTATTTTATATCGTGATGTATTTGTAATAAGTGTTCCATGTAGATAAGATACTTTTTACTCTTTTGTACGTTTCCTCCCGCGGTACAGATAATTAATAAAACATATATAAGCGTGTAATATATATAAATGTGCGAAGTCTCTCCTAAACTTCCCCTCGCCTCTCTCGTTATATCTCGCCTCTTCCGAACGGTGACTGTGCATTGGTTTCCAGGTAAAAGGTACCTTGAGTGTCAGCGCTGGTGAATTCGCCCATGATGGCGGTGGTATTACTGTTGCATTTGCCCAACTGGAAGTCCATCCAATTGACGCATTGTATCGCGACGAAAGCATCGGGACGTACGATGGACTCGGTGAAAAATTGGTGCGACCTGCCGTGGCTGCAAGACTCTAAACATAAACACGAGATTTATCAGTCTGTAGCTATCACATCACAAAACTAAAATATGAGCATTTAAAACGCCGTACGGGCTGAAAATACTGGGCACCCGGGTTGCCTAAACGTTCCCCCGTTTGGATAAAAGTCCACGTGGCCGATCGGCCTGACGAAGCCTAAGCCGCCGGCGCAGGTGTGGATGACATCCACGAAATTCGCATCCGTGGTGTCCAGTCGATCCTCCGTGTCCTTCAGATAAGGCGTTTCATACGCTGGCCTAGCCGGATCGAGACCGGTGATTCGGCCGAGTTTCTTCGATGAGAAACTACCTACGTTTCCGGCTACGTGAGAGCCCAGACTGTGTCCTAAAATGTGGATGTCGTCGAAAGAGACCTGCGCTTCCGATCCGAGGAATTCCAGAAACGCAGCTACGTATTCTCCCACCTGTAAACACGAATTTCCCGATTTCTTGATTTCACATTCGTTTGTTTCGTTAATACGCGTGGTACTTCAGTGGTGATTCGTCTCATCCACTCGATTATTTTTTGTAGGATGCACAAAGTTTGTCCGTTCACCTGACGAGTGAGTCTAACGGATGTTAGGTACTCTTTGTTCGCGCCCGGGAACCAGTTCACGCAAATTATGTTGTAATCTCCGATGCTAAGGTAATTCCGTCGAATGTCGTGATACCAAAACGTATCTCCGTTTTCTATCCATCCGTGAATAATGATCTTGGTCGGCCATTCGGGATTAAACGGGGAGTTTTTCAGCTGGACGATGTCACCTGTTCGTAAGGGGATAGCTTGCTCCTTGTTATCCTTGGTGTAAAGATCGTAAGTCACGTCCTCCGCTTTGAAATCCAAGTCGAGAATAGCGCCGAGCAGCGCGTGATCATTTGAAATGATCGGTGTCGGGTTCAGGAAAATGTCCAAAAGACCATCTTCCGGATGGAAATCTTGAAAGTTTTGTAAAGGTAGTCGACGACCCACAAGTTGAGCCATATTGAGAGGCACACCTGAAAATGTAGATAACATATAACGTGAAAATATACGATGCCTCTTTTTACGTAACACGGTCTTTGGTATTTTTTAAAATAAATTTAGAAATACAAATACGAAGAGAACTGAATTACTTAAAGATAAAAACGCGCAGAACGTTGTGACAAAAGCCATCCTTGCACTCTTTTACGTTGCAGGCGGACGATTCTTTATATACTTTAACGTTACATAAACTGAAATCTTATATCATTCGATCCATTATATTTTATTGTCAATACCAAATTAGAAAAATAATGACCGCTTTACGAACATCCGGCGTTTGTTTACTCTATCTTAAGCGTATCGATTTTGCTATCCCGCCTTTGTAGAATTGGTCAAATATAGACGATTGAGAATTTTTGTAAAACACTTTATTTCTTCTTCTTCTTCTTCTTCTTATATTAGACCTTAGGCCTGTTTTTTTCTCTCACACATATGTCTGTGGTGCGCACGTTGATTATACATATATGTACATAGGCATATTTAAAAAAACTTTACTTGTTTTATTTATAAACGTTAGAAAAATAGAAAATATACAAACGAGATGATAAAAAAATATCAAATTATATTATCTTAAGATTATTTAATATTATTTTATTTTAGCTTGTAATATCTTCTTTAGTGATATAGATATATGATTTGTATGTATCCGATTGATGTATATTCGTATATTTTTCCTGAACGACATGCTTAGTAAAAAATAAATAAGTGATATACGCAGCGTTCTGTACAAAGGCGTACAAAATATATGTATTGATTTATATTTATTATATAGCCCAGTTAGAAATTATTTTTAGAAATTATTTTTGAAAAGTAATTCGTTATCGTTACTTAAAAAGTAACTAGTCGTCACAATTTTCGTTACTTTTTTATCAAGTTTGAAGGTCTTCTTTAGGATTCGCGTGTACTCTTTCCATATATATTATACGTGTGCAAAGTAACAATATTTGTTACCTCATCTAATAAATATAATAGTATAGTAACCATAACTGTGTTATGGTTACCGTTACTAATGAAAAAATATAACATCGTTACTAAATCGTTATTGAAGAAAGAGAATGAGAACGATAAGAGCGTTACAAGTAACGCGTTATTCCTCATTCCTGTACAGTATTTATGTATATAACCCTTTGATTACTACATTTGACTACTATAGATTACTGTAGTGGCTTCTTTCACAATATATATGTGTATGTATGTCTAAAAGATGTTTTAGAAATATTCTTTATCTTATTGTCTCAAAAACGTCTTTACGACGTCTTAATGTTCTTTGGGTTCCTACTAATCTATTTTTTTTTTTAAGACGAAACGCTACTACAGCGGCTTTCTTCTAAAACTTGCATTGAGATTGAGTGTATAGTTTGCTATTTCTAAACAAAATTATGCATATGGTTCTGCATGAAACTCAAATGTAGTTCCAAGACTCTAGTTGGAAAGTCTAATGTTGAAATATATAAATATATAAAACAGAATTCGGCCAATTTTAAGTTATTTCGATAAATGTGAATATTGCTTTAAAAACAATTTTTTTTAAGATTACACTAATGTAAACGTGAAATATATATCAATCAGTAGTATCTATAATAAACGACGCGATCGCTGTTGTAATACAAAATTAACGCTTCATATAAGACGTGACAGAGAGAAGCAATCGAGATTATTAATAAACTTAGATAATATAATAATAAACTCAGAGAAGATTAATGTTCAAACTTGACGGTATAAATTCACGCATTGTTCTTCTGAATGTATATGACCTCTTTGCCGTATCTTATATGCTTAACGATGCTCAGTCCTGATGCAGCAGCTTCTTCACGTATGATTTCAAGCTCTTCCTCCGTAAAACCTTCAGGGAGAGATTGTCTCAATATATTGTTTTGCACCGACTCGCATAATTCGCGTGCGGCTTGTCGGAATTCAGTGGCTTTGGTTTTGTTCTTCTCAGACTTGAAGCAATTTTTCCACAAACGTTTCTCAATCTCCAGATATCGGCGCTGTTTCATGTTCGTCTACAAAAAGTACATAAATACATCGAGATATTATTAAAAAATTATTCTAGTAGAACAATCCACGACTCACTTGTTGAATTGCTTTCTTAATATACGCATCATGCGGGTCTAACTTGTAAGCTTTCTGCAACTCCTTCATTGCTTCGTCATATTCTGCGATTCTTAGCAGAGCTTGGCCGAAACTGAGAGAAATATATAAAAAAAGTCTCATCATAATATTAATTTGATTTGATTCACGTATAATTTGTACAAACAGTTGTTTCATTTATTAATATAACATACGTATAATGAGTTTTGACTGTTGGAAAAGGCACCCGGAAACAATACGCGCAAGCATTGCGTGGCATATCGATCTTGTTGAAGCAAACCCCGAGATTAGTATAAGCCTTGGAGAGTAATTTCTTCATTTCATGCTCTTCTGCATTATCCTTCAACTTTACTATTTCTAGACAGTCAGTAATTTTTTTATATCTACAAGAAGAAAAACGTATGATTATATAATGAGTGGAGTTCTTAGAACATCTATTACTCACTCACTCTCGTATTGCTGTTTTGTAACGTTGCTTCGCAAAATGGTCTTTGGCAGTTGCAAATCTATGCATGACAGATTCTACTACATGTGGAAATGACTGTTTATCCTCCAAGCTGAGATTGTAATACGTATCCGCAGAGCCGTTGTCAATAAAATCAATTAAATGGACAATGAATACTATTTCCGCATTAGGAGGGATGCGCGGTTGACAGCCAATAGCTTTGTAGGCATAGTCAGGATGTAACCAGAACACTGAGATCTCATGCTTCCGCATACTAGCTATACCTAGTTCTAAACCAGGTATAACCATGCCCTGTTCTAGACGCAATGTTTTTGGTTTTCCACAAATATATGTAGAATCAAAAGGTTCGTCATTATCTTCCAAGTATCCCAAATAATGAATGGTAACCTGAGCATTATTGGGTATGACTTCTCCAACACCTTTCTGTTTAATAAATTTCATCACCTGATTGAACGATAGTTTTATTATTAAATTTACACTTGCAATTTTTCCACGACTATCAATATGGTGATTATTCACTTTACAAGAAAAAGAAAACTTCATATTAACATTCATCCCTAGAATAACTTAGAATAACCCATATGTATGGTTAAGGTTATTTTAGAAATGTATGTTATATGTTGTGAAGGTTATGGCCTTGAGTAACTTACCGAAGGTTTTAGTCATTTATGGACTATTAAAAAGTTGTTAACAAAAGAAATTTGAGTTCTGGTTATTGACAGTTAAATCTTTTGTCTTACACTAAAACCCTTTCTATTTCATATCGCGACTTCTTTTATAATAAGAAAAGCTGTAAAAGCACAAGAATCATAAGTATCTTGGAGCAAGTTCACAACTAGAGCACCGATTAGGAAGCGAGACTCATGGAGGTGGAATAATTTCAAAGTTTAGATCCTAAACCTTATATAGGTGCTTCCACTAATATTCAAGAATTCCATAATTCCACGAATATTCACAATATTCTGTTACTAACAGTTCAAACTTTTTCTGTTAATAACTTCTAAATAAATAATGAACGGTGGCTAAAACCTTTTAAAGCCTTTACTCAGAGCCATAACATTTTCAACATATGTCAAAGTCGAAGTCATCTGAGAGAGGATACGTTAAGATGGAGTTTTACCAAAAATAATTTGAATAATTTTTTAATAAATACTATAAGAAGTCGTTTACCTTTCCATCTGAAGTCAAATTTGTCATTTTAGTTTTTAACTTGTCAAAGCTTATACCATAAATAAGTACAGCTTCTTGTTCTTTATCTTCATCATTTTCAAAATCGTTCATGTTTAACATATTTAATATCTCCTCATTGCTGTATTGTGCAAATGGAGTATATCCAAACTCTTCATCCTCATCGCATATTGGTTCTCCAATTTCAAACATAACTCCATCATTGGATAGTAAGTCTCTAAAACAATAAACAAATGATTAGGATAACAATGCGGCTTCATATAATGTAAATATATTATAAGTTTATGTCAACTTACGCCAATTTAAATCCGTTCAATGAAGTAAATCCACATTCCGCCATTTTAATGTTGATATATTAAATATTTATCTAACAATTGCTTCAGGTTGTTTCCTCTTTATTCATACAATATATAATGTTAAATCAAGAGGTATAAACCAATGTACATATAACATTTATCCGTAAATCTCAATTGGTCACAACACGTGATTGTTGCCTGTGATGATGGACAAAGAAATTTCATTTATTATCCAGTGGTTGGTTAACCAAGATTAAAAGTTTTCACCAATCAGATGCGACTAATTTGAAACTTCCGATATCACTATGCCTAGGGAATGCGATAATCTTTTTGTCCGTGACTATATAATAATCTTTTTGGCTTCTGCACACAAAGTACGGAAACGGTTGTCACATTTTATGCGCAGAAACTATTAGATCCGTTCTTTGCAAGTGATATTATAAATTATTTTCAAATACCTGTATTAATAGTCGGACCTTATATTTAAAGCTTCCTTAAATTTATCTTCAGATGCTTCACAGCCAATGAAATAAGTATTTGAAGATGAATTTAAGGAAGCCTTCAATATAAGGTCCGACTATAAATATCGGCAAAAGTCTACTCTGCAAATTGTCTTTTTCCTTAGCTAAATAAAGATAAATGAAATCTTATTATCGAAGATGGAATAAATTTCATTTAATGCTAAGAATCGAGGTCGTAGTATAGCTTAAGAATAAGTCAGAATTTATTTTCAAGTAGTACAACTTAACTATGGATCACGAGATTTGCATCTTTGAATAATACGGCTCAATAGTGAATCACAAGAACTTTATTTTTCAACATCCCGTCCGAACAACAGTTTAAATATAGATTAACTATATCTAATAATAAAATAATATTTGTATATGTATATATATCTGAAAATCTATAAAAAATAAAAGGAACTCGTTCTCTTTCTGATGTCCGTTTCTATCATCATAGTTTAAATCTAATTGACAATCAATTCAACGGAATAGACTAGTCGCATTAATCAGTTCAGCTAATTGGCCAATTTCATTGAAGTTAATCGTAGATTAAATTTAAATCATGATAGTAGAAACAAGCATAAATCTCAAGAACTAACAAACCTAAAAATTGATAAAACAATGATTTTAAAGATTATCATGAATAATAAATACACACATCTGGGTATTTATTAATTATAAACGTTTGAGACATTCTCAGATTGTGACACACATTCAAAAACAAATTAAGACACGTAAATAGTTCCAGAGAACTATCCAGTTAATATTGCGTATGGATCGCCTTTTTTGTTATATACAAGTTATCTTATCACTGACGTGTAAACAATCGAAGTGAGGGATTTATTGCGAATCGAGTGACGCAAATGCATGACCTTGCACACAACTCCGAGTAAAACAATTTTAAGATGGTTTCGAAATATGTAGATCTCGGGTGACAGTATCTGATGACTGAGAATTAATTGAACGTTATACCAAATTTTAATTTCTTGTTGAAAATTTCGCTGGGTGTTCTTTCGAATTCGTTCCGGGCGATAGAGCCGTTTCGCGAACGGCAGCCTATCGATATATTGAAATATGTATCGCGCGAACAAGCGGCGCGTCCTAATTTCTCGCGCGTTCCTCGCACGCAGGCGTTTCTGCGGTCACCGCGTTATTGATTCGAATGCGCAACGCCCGTGATTGTCGACGGTATTCTCAGAAATGCGGACGTCGCTCGTCGCGTGAAGGAGGAACGCTGGACAGGAGCACCGACAGTAGGAACCTAACGCCTTCAGGGCTTTCAGGTCTGGAGGGAAAGCTGTGCCGTCAAGCGAGGCTCGGAAGACATGGTTGGGCCCAACGTTTCCTTGTGACTAACCGTCCCGGAGGGTGGAGCGATCGCCACGCAGGGTGCATCCTTCAGAACGCCTTCCGAACACGAGCGTGCGAACACCGAACTCGCGACGCTGTGCAAGGTGAGACACGATTCAAACATTCGAAAATTAAAAAAAGTGAGCTCTCGTCTCTCTGTATCGTTGACAATTTTTCTTTCAGTCCCGGGTATTTACCTAAAAAGTCGCGCGTGGATACTTTTAATAACTTATTCGATTCTTTTTTTAAACTTTCATCTTCCAGAAATGAGAAAAAAATGTTAATTTTTATAATCATCGAAACTTATCAAAATTCTTTTCGGCTCACGATACTATCCTGCTTTGACGATAATCGTTTACTTTTCCTCTGCAAGAGTAGTCACATCTCGCGTCTCCTTACAGGTGTATCCTGTGAGCCCTGTAGCAGGGCCTGGTGCGGCACGATCCGTATGGGAGCTAAGTCCCGATCCCGACATGGTCGGGCATCTACCGAACAATCCGATATCCAACGCGAGCCAGCAGAATCATCATGGCTCGGACAAGGATTCGCGACAGAGGAGCCGTCCTGATGACAACATTTACGCCGATGAAACTACCACCGGCCAGAGTCCCACCGACGAGACCAAACAGATCTTCGAGCTACTCAGAGCCAGGTTAGATACAATCATCCTGAAAAGAATCTAAACAAATTTCGTTCAGTAAAATCAGTAATTTCGCATCATGTCGTTACTAAAAAAAGAAAGAGCGAATGCCGGCGAGAAGAATATTAACTTGCTTAAAAATTCGATGAGAGAATACCGGACGGAAAAGCAAAAAGGGATTGTTTGCATTACAGCGAAATCGAGGCGGTCGAGGAACTAGTGGAGAAGAATGGATTGAGCCTGCTCAGCGCGAGGGATGAATGGGGATACACACCTGCTCATTGGGCCGCCTTGGACGGCAATATTGAAGTTAGTCTCGAGCACTGTGATCATTAATCCTAACATTTCTTAAAGAGTCGTCTACAATAATAAAGTATGCAGTAAGACACAAGCAGTAAGCTAATTGGCCAATTCGATCCATACATTCCAAAAATAAATCGTGGTTGGTCAATTAGTTCACTGTTTATGTCTTATTGCATACTTCACGGCTATTGTAGACGGCTCTTAGAACTACCAGAGTACACTTAAGACAAAACCGCTTTCTTCGACAGGTCATGAGATATTTAATAGAGCGCAGTGGACCCGTCGATCTACCGTGTCTCGGCACGCAAGGACCCAGGCCGATACATTGGGCTTGTCGGAAAGGTCACAGCGCGATAGTGCAATTATTACTAAAGGTACACGCCAAAAATGGTCCCCAAAATCGGAAACGCAACAGAATCTTCCTCTCTCTCTCTCTCGTATAATCTCACAGCGTTGGGCGTTCATTTCAGGCTGGAGTCGCCGTCAACGCGGCCGACTTCAAGGGTCTGACGCCTCTGATGACCGCCTGCATGTTCGGCAAGTTCGCGACCGCCGCCTTTCTGCTGGGATCCGGTGCGTTAGGCCACTTGACTGACATAAATGGCGACACCGCGTTGCACTGGGCCGCGTACAAGGGTCACGCCGAGCTGATCAAGCTGCTGATGTACAGCGGGGTGGACTTGCAGAAGCCCGATTATTTCGGCTCGACGCCGCTCCACTTGGCTTGCCTGTCCGGCAACATCAGCTGCGTCCGGATCCTCTGCGAGAAGAGCAAGATCGAGCTGGAACCGCGCGACAAGAACGGCAAGACGCCGCTGCAGTTGGCTAAGAGTCATCGCCACTCGGAGATCGTGCGCATCCTGCAAGCGGAACAAAAGCGCAGGGCTAGATGGATACCACCTATCAATGAGTTATGGTGCGTGCTCACGTATGATCAAAGCCACCTTCTCCGGGATGCTCGAATATGTTCGATGAGATGTGAAAGCAGCTAAACGTATTTTCGGACGTTTCACTTCAAGGGCGCTGCTCTTCGGCGGAGCGGGCAACAGCAAAGGACCACTGCTGCTGTTCATGATATCCGTGCTGGTGTGGGGATACCCGATGTACCTGTTGAAGTGCATTCCGCTGACGTGGAACCTCCTGCGCGGCAGCCACTACTGTTTCATCTACTGGAACATCCTCATGTGGATCTCGTGGATCGTCGCCAACAGGAGAGATCCGGGTTACGTGCCGCAGAATAGCGACACCTACTATAGGGCGATAAAACAGGTATAAAATCCGGCGTGAAACGCGACTGTATTGGATTGCTGCAAAAGTTCGTACCGTTTTTTTTTTACCCCGTTTCAGATTCCGTACTTCGACAAGTGGAAGAAACGGAACGTCTTGCTGTCGCGCCTGTGTCACAGCTGCAGGTGTTTCCGGCCGCTCCGGGCTAAGCACTGCAGAATCTGCAACAGATGCGTCACGTATTTCGATCATCACTGTCCTTTCATATACAATTGCGTCGGTCTGAGGAACAGGTGCGAGAAACAAGTCGCACGATACTGTTCGCTCCCGTTCAACTTTCTAACGTACCTCTCTTTACCATTCCTCTCATTCCTCTTTCCAGAATGTGGTTCTTCCTGTTCGTGATGTGCGTGGCGATAAACTGCTCTTTCACCTTGTACTTCGCGTGCTACTGCATCGCAATCGAGGGGATTCAACTGCTGTACGTCCTCGGCGTGTTAGAGGCGCTCGTCTTCTGCGGCCTCGGCTGGATCCTGACGTGCACATCGGTAAATACAGTGCGACGAGAACGTCGACATCGCGTTTCCGACACGCGAATGTCCCATTGCCGAATTCTTTTCTTCTTTTAATGCAGGTCTTACACGCCTGCATGAATCTGACTACCAACGAGATGTTCAATTACAAGAGGTATTCGTACCTGAGGGACAAGAGGGGTAAATACCTGAACCCCTTCAGTCGCGGGCCTGTGCTTAACTTCATCGAGTTTTTCCTCTGCCCTCCGGATCATCAGACGAACGATCCTCAGCATTACCACATTCTCTCGGAGGACGTCATATAATACGAACGACGTACGGGCCACCGAGTGACTTACTTTTCACGCACTCTTGCACGGGGAAGCGCAATCACTTAGTGACAAACGAGTGATTATTTTTTCCAGTTATATATATATATATATATATATATATATATATATA
>NW_014555613.1:2993962-3073177 GCF_001313825.1 Dinoponera quadriceps
TATATATATATATATATATATATATATATATGTATGTATGTATATTTGCACATAAGACATGTTATTGCCACTCTTATGAGAGATTCTCGTCTCTCGTAATTTACATCGTGCGACATTTCGCTGCCAGGGCACAAACTCGCAGAGACGTAGCGAAGAGTTTTATATAAGTTGAAGTTTCAATAAATACTTTGTAAAACTAAACGATTGTTTACGATTTATTAATCGCATTATCATCGTCGTTCGTCACACGGGTTAGTATAAAATACTGATAGAGTACAGCTGAGTGAAGATAAAAGATAATACTACATAAAATATTAATATATCGTCATATGGGCCGATGGTATTATCTGGCCTTCTTAAAGTCCATTAAAATATAGTAAAAACATCATCAACATGATTACAGTAGCATTTTTACACACGATATTCCGTTCGGAAGATATAAATATTTTCTAAAAAAGCACACATGTATAAACTTGAGTATATAAAGTTTAGAAGATTTCTTTGGTACGACGTACTGCTATTTCCCGTACGATTAAAATATGCGACAGAGAAAGTTACGGCTTAAAAAATCTGGAGTCGTATTACAGTTGTAACACAAATGCGCGGGCGAGATCGCAAAAAATTATAAAAAATATAAATATACACACACACACACAAAGTTCGTGGCTACAAGCCTATAAAATCAATCATTTTAAGCTTCCACAGTGCGGAGAAATACTTGATTCGGCTTCCGGGTTAGTGCGGCGTTCATTATCGATTTATTTCCGACGTTTCGTGAATATACTAATTCACTTCTGCAGGGAGAAGAACGATCTGAAGAAACTGCCTGGTATCAAACAAAATCAATCGATACGTAGCGATGCGACTCGTCGCCAGGAATAAGCGAACACGAGATATATAACCTTTACTTCAATTCATAGCAAAAGTCATAGTTTGGCGGAGGCTCAGGTATAGCGGGTGGATCCTGCGGAATGTCGATTCCTTCGGCGTCTAGAAGTCTCAGCTTAATATCCATCGATAAAAGAGTCTCCAGGTCATTTTGTGCCTCTTTACTCAGCATTGGGTTTCCTGCAGGAAGATAAGACAGAATATAAAGCATCGTTTCTGTGTATCGTCTGCTATTAGAAAGAAATATGTATTGAATCAGCAGCGTACCGAGTAAGGCGTTGATACCATCGGTCCAATAATCAAAGACCTGCTCGTCCGGCGCGACGAAATCGAGACTAGAAACTTCGACGGAATCCAAGGCCAAGGAGAACGCCAATTGGTGAGTAGTTTTCCGTCTTTGCAGGTCCTTCATGTGCGGACAGTCCCTGCCGATTATCAGCTGTCGAATCTCGACTACCGCCAATTTCGTAGGAAGATCGTCGATGGTTGGCACAGATTTCTCGTCGCAGTCTCCGTAATGGAACACTTTGTGATTTGGCGATAAGCGAACGTACCAGAACTTATCTTTGATTCTCTAAACGTGTCAAACGAGGCGTTTGTTAAGGGACAACCTACGCACATTTACGTATAACGTTTGGCGTATCTGATCAAAATATATCACATACTTGTCCTCTGGCACTGTACTTCATGAATCTGGTGCCCTGAACTAGAAAGCCTAATCGCTGTTGCTGAATTAACTCTGAGATTTCCGGAGTGATCTGCTCTCTGAGCTCAACGATCGGCCTCGCATGGCTCTCCCATTCTTCCCTACTTGTCCTTTCCTGCTGCCAAAGATTAGTGATCGTCGAATAAGTCAGCTGTTGCAACTTACTCTTGAACTTATCCAATCCAGTGGGCTTGCACTGAAGTGCCCTAGTGATTTGCTCGCGCACAACGGAGAAGACTTTAACGAAATCCTCCGTGGTAGCTCGCATCTCCTTCCATGTCTTATTCAGCAAAACTATGCACACGCAGTAGAATTCCTCGAAAGGATGATCGTGCGTAAAGAACATCGGATGATACGATTGGCCTTGTTCGCTGGGTGCTTCGCCAATACGCAACACCTAGAAAGATATACCCATCCATTTCAAGTATTTCATATTTTATTAAGAGAGACACCTGGTTTAGAGGGTCAAGGAAGTCAATTATTTTACATTTTCTTAAATAACTATTCATGAATATTTCCTGAAAATTTGAATGCAATTCCTTACAAATTCTCGAAGTTACAATGGTTCGAGCGATCTAGTTCCGAAGTCATTTTTATGAAGCATCCTTTTATGGATTCCAGGAATCACCGATTAAAAGAAACCTATTGTAAAAAAAAAAAAAAAAATTCCTAATTGAAAACTTTCAATGCGTTTTTCTCGTAATGTGATTTTTCAATTTTGCTAACAGTGTAAAAAGAAAATAGCTCGATAACTTGGGTTTCTGACATATAATTAATAGCAATGACTTTTTCCAAATAAAATTCATGAAAATCGTTGTTTTTGGCGCTCCAAACCAGGTAGTCCCCCTAACAAGTATGCAGTTTGCAGCGTTTGCCTCACCTCGCAAAGTAATTTAACAAGTTCTACGCTCGTCCTGCCAAAAGGACACTCGTGCTCGTCCGCTCGACACGAGTTCTCCAGAACGACTTTCGTATAGCCCTCCGTGTGATTACGCGCAAAGTATACCATACAGTCGAGCGCGAGCATACCCGGTGGTGTCTCGGTAAAGTCAAGAGCGGGATTAATGTCGAATTTGAATCCTAACTTTTTGTAATCCTTGGCAAACAATCCTTGTTTACGCGCGGTAATGTCTCCGCTAGTTGCACCCTCCGTGTCGAAAGCGATCCTTCGAAGTTCCTTGATTTTGTCGTGCGCGTCCTGATCCTGCGGGTCCATCTTCGTCATCATCCGTTGCTCCAGCAAACTCAACATCAACGTCTGCAGCACATACAACTGATGCGCCATTTCTGCGCCGACCTGTGAAAATTTGAATAAAAAAGCACACAATGTAGTTGTACTAATATCATCATAAATAATTATTACTGATAATTGACAATTATACCTGTCCAGTAGACTGTATGATGTTCGTCAAGAATACGTTTCTGACTTGTTTCGACTGCAACGTGGCGGCAACGGCACGCCTTTTGTACAGGTCAGCCTTCAAAAACAGGGCGTTTATAAGTGCCACCGTGTTCTGTTGAATTTGAGCATTCATGCACTGCAGGTACATCACAAGATTAGGAAAAGTCACTTCCTTCTCCACTTGTCCGTATTTCCCCGTCGAGTTCAGGACTATGTTTTCTAAAATACTTAGAGAAGCTTCTATTATACTGGTGTCCTGAGTTACCGATTGATTGTTCACATAACTCGCTACTTTATTGATGAATGGCGTTTCCAATATATCCCACGATACAATTCCATGGTCCATCAATTCCACAAACGACTGAAGGGAATATGCAAGTGCACTTCCTTTGTATTTTCCACCTTCCACCTGGAAATTTAATTTGCTATGTTATGTGAGAAATATCACTGATAACAATTTAATATCGTATCTTTGCGTAAAGTCTCATACTTGTGAAATGATTAATGCCAATCCTTTCTTGTTTATAAATTCTAAAGCAAATGTCATGTCTATGCTAAGCTTGCTAAGTTTTTGCAGAGCTACCACTTTCTCCTCCATTGCCCCGTTATTAAGCTTAGTCAATATATCATTCGCTGTTTTTGACGGTGAAAATTCCAATCTCAGAATACTGCCATTCTTCACTTCATTTCTGTTTTTCTCTGTGATATAATTCTGATTGTTACTATCTGAGAATTGCAACGAGTATGATTCTGCCTCGGACAAACCCCATCCATTGCACAACTCCTGAAATTAAGAAAATATATTAATTATCACAATACATCAAGTAACTCATTGTTCCTTTATTTCTAATAAAACTTGTATTGACACTGACACTGCGAGATTGCATGTATAAGCTTTATATGCGTTACTCTTATATGAATCACTAAAAAATATAAAAGAAACACGAATAAACTTAAACTTAACACTATTTCTTCTAGATTATGGATATCTCTTTTCTCGCGGAGAAACCTTGCGTACCTGAATAATCCCAGTCAGCGGTTGCTTCTGATTAAATTCAATGAGCTGAGGCACTTGCTCGGTCATCTGAACGGCGATTTTCACGATATTTGAATCCTTTTGGACCGGCATCTTGATCGTCTGCGTGTACATCAAGGGTGTGAGAACGATTCTCGTACGAGACTCGCGGCAACGATGTTCGGTGCACGCCGGTCCAGTTCACTCACGACGTTCACAAGATCGGGAGCTTTGATGCCTCTGTCATAATAATCTTGACGGCTACGCAGCTACAACGGTCACGTGATCGCTATAGGTTAGACTAGGCGAGTCCGCTTCCGTCTGTTGGCGGAAATGCACATGTGATATGATTGCGATACCGTGAGAAAATTTTACATTAACTTGTATAATGAATATAATTATTATTTTCCAAGAAAGGCTGGGATCAGTTATATATATACATGCTTTTTTTTGCGCGCAATACATGATTTTATTTTAATATAGATTGGATATAATTACAAACAGCACGTTTACAGTTAGATATACGATTGAATACTATAAAAATATATACGTATAACAATCTTCTATGTAAAGAATCAAATATTATGAGTTGTATTACGAACTTAAGTTTACGTAAGTCGTATTAACTATTAAGCTAATCGTGACTCTGAATTATTGATTTTTTTCTGCAATTTCTAGTTAATTTCTCCCCGTAAAAATGCACAATTGTCAAATGCATAATAATTTTTGAATTCTGTACAATTGAACATGAATATTAATTCCAAGATAAGTATTCAGTAGAAATGATTATTTTACTGGATTTTATTGATGTATAAAATAAGCTTAAAATCAATATGTAAAATGTCATTTCTTTTTAACAGGTATAGACTGATATAGATGTCATTATACCAGCTGAATAGGCAATATCGACTTGGATCATGTTAATACAACGATGCGCACGAGTAAGCACTCTTCAGAAAAGTTGACAACTTAAGAAACTTTGAACTGATACACATCCGACGTTAACGATATTAAGTCTCGCTGCGCTAGTTTCCATTGATTGTACAATAACTGAATTGATGATCGAATTATTAAAGATACAATCAAGAAATGCAATTTAAAACGCATGTATATTTTTTACCTCCTTTCAATAGATTTCTATTAATCGTGCAATTTTTATATGCAATTAAAAATATACTTTTGAAGGACCAACTTGTAGTTGCGAGTCCATTCTTGTACAGATAGGAAATTCATTTGGACTTAAAAATGCTTTGGAGTGCTAAAGGAAGACCACAATTGGTCCCTTTTTGCTTCTTATTCGTAACTATATTATGATCGTTAAGAAACTCTTCTATTTCTTCGCTATCGACTATTGAGACGTTTATAGAATGCTTTTTGGTAATGTCTTAAAGACATCTGATAAGATATCGTTAAGATATTATTATACGTATTGTGTGGGTAGCGTTGCAGCATATGATACACATGTTCGGATAATAATCTGCCCTTAATTACCAATGCTCGTGTTATCAGTTCCAGTCACGTTTCAATTTTTGTGCCGAGAATGTATTACGTCTATTAATTATACTCGCTATCATTTATACATCAATATCATTTATACATATTTTGAAAATCGAAACTTATAAAACGTTTGCATTGTCACAATGAATGGCGATAAGTTTACACACTAATTGCTTAACAATAATCATTATAACGTATTTCTCTTCCCTTGAAAATTAAAATTTCCAGTCCCATGGCACGCAGAGAACACCATCGCTCATAACTGAATAATAATGAGTAACCCAGAGCATAACGCCCTCCAGAGATGGTGCCAGGTCCTTCTTGTGCAAAAGTAATCGTTCGCAACATTGTATCATTAAGTCCGGCGTAATGCTATCGTCCTTATTGAGAGCAGCTAAACCTAGTTCCCTGATGGTCTTGCGATGAAGTTCCCGTTCTACGTGCTTTATGCTGAAATTGCATAATTATATAAGTAGTAATTTAGTCTACCTACATTACTCCATCTTCACAAACAATCATAAGTATACAAGATGCCCTATCATAAGAACACTTAAATATCTTAAAGGCCTAAATATGAGGACCATAAGAAAATTTTCCTTCCTTCGGTACTCCTCCTTCGAAACCATTCAAAAATAGTGCTCTAAGAATTTCTTGTATCGTTAAAAATAAAGAAAATATTTAGATGTTCTCTTTATGTTGTATTACCCTGTATATTTTTTTTTTTCATAGGAAACGTCTTACTTATTATAATGCTGTAATCTCTTTGTGGCTTCCTCTAAATTTTCAGTAACAAAATTCACTAAAAGGAAGCTTGGACACGATGATGGCACAATGAACTGCCCAGTCGGCGACAACATCAGAGGGCCCGCTTCACTGTAAGCAAATTGTCAGACACATTCACTTAGAGACGTCGCATACGCGAGATTCAAAAGCCACCTGCAAGCAACGATACAATGATACTAACGCTTCTATGACGATCTCGTAGGCCGATAAACTGGCCGGCCAAGAATTCGGGTATTTTCTCCTACCACGGTAATCCGAGAGCGTAGTCGTGAGCTGTCGGAGTTGTTGCTCATATTGGCCGACCATTACTTTAGGCATGAATTTCCTGCACATATAGAGTACCCTAAGCCTTACCATAACTCAAATAATATGATGTATTACGCACCGTCGACCGACTTTAATATCGAGGAGCACTTGGGACACTGCCTTCTCAAACGCTGGTAATTTCAACAACACAACGTCGTGCTTTCTTACGTTCTTTATTAGCTGCAGAAAAGAACGGACGGAAAAGTTCAATATGCAGGAGCGAAGTTCGCCAAGTCGTTACGAAGTGAACAATTCACAACTTACGTCGAGCCAATTGTGTCTGACTTCGCCGGAATTTAGCATAACGTTGCCCTCCAGACTGATGCCGGTGTCGTTTGCAAATACGAGGGTCCGATTCTTCAGCATCTCCATTGGTTCCGGATGGTGTTCGGCCAAAGCTTGGAAAGCCAGCAAACAGCCACGATAATGAGCGATGTTCCAGCCACAGTCCCATATGATATCCTTCAATCCCAAGTCATTGCATAGTACCTTTTGCAGTTTCTCCACCTCTTCTCTCATTGGTCTACATGCCTCCAGTTTAACGTGCACCTCGTTGATGTGCTTGTCCAAATATGCTCTGGTCATGTGATTATAGACACATAATAATGTTTTTCGATATCAAACTTACATCAGTAACATTGTACTCACTTCAATGTGTCTGGTTCTATATTAATCTTTTGTTTCATAATAATTGAGGCGTAAACAGGGTCATCCTCCAACTCAGAGAAGTCCAATCTCTCTCCAAAATGTGTATGTTGCCAGTATTTGGATTTGTACTTTGAAAGTGGAGGCTTTTGCTCCTGGATTTTGTCGATAAACGTGGTGGGTAGATCGCATGCTTTCAAGATAGACAGTATGGCTTGCCTCAGATCTCTTTCCTTCAGTTGTATCTTCACAAGCGTAAATTTACCGGCTCTCACTTCTTTCTCATCTTTCGAGCGCAAGTAAAAAGGCAAAATGGTCGGCCGTATGGGTTGCTTTTGTTGAAGTGTTTCTAAGATTGAGCTCAGTTGTTTCAAAGAGTTCTCATTTACTGTCTGTCATAAAGAGATTACGAATTAATAATGCATGCAATGTGTCTACATAAATAAAATAATCATCATGTTATTCACATCAACACAAATTACTTGAGTGCTAATAAAAATTTAATTAAATTATGCGAATATACAATATTATAAATATAAATATACAAAATTATAAATATAAATATACAATATACAGAAAGCATATTAATTTATTGCTTCAAGAATTTTTGCGGCAAATGACATTTCGTTTTCCATAATTCCATGATTTCCGTAATTAATTCGTCGTTTAGACGCCCGACGCGGAAGTGTCAAATTTCGAACTTGAGAGCATATGTGACACAGAATGTGCACGCGAGCTTTAAACCGATCCACGTGTTAATCACGTTCGCGCGCAGGGCCGCATGTCTTTACTCCATTCGTTTCCTTTATAGCGGATTCGAGCCATCGTGCATGCAATTATATTCTCCGCTGCACCGTAGCATTTCGCGCGGCCCTGCATAGGCGCAAACAACCATTTCAGTGACAAACAGTGTGAACAGACATCTGACGCGAAAGTGGTAGCAATGAAAATTTATTCTTATTCGAGTAGCCATGCGCACCTACACACACGCCGTTTGTGCGAATATCACGCGGTTTCGACGCAATCGTTTTTCTCATATCTAAAAATAATTTTGTACGTGTCGTTTCGGTTGCGATGTTAACTGTTAGTCACTTTGCTCCGTGCGTGATTGTCCCGCGCGCACTATCTACACCTTACACACTCGATAAAAGATAAAACAAGCGAAGCGAGGCTGCACTTTAAATATCTCTTAAAAAAAAATAAAATAAAACAAAGGGAGTGACTCACATGTGAACAAAGCAAACAGCACTGTCAGAAGACAGTAAGCTACAATGCGATCAAAAACAATAGATTCGCTCCTTCTTTTTCGTTCTCATCTTCGTATCTTCGAACCTTGTACGACAGAAAAGAGGGAAAGATTCCTTTACTCGAGCGAACGATACAAAAAGCGATAATATCTTAAATTTCTAAGAAGCAAAATCTTAAATTTCAAATAGAAAACGAGGCAGCCCGTCATATTGACAATATCTATTTAAAACGTCAGCACATGTGATTTAAAATAGCAACGCATCTGTCGTTGCCGAAGCAAACGTATACTTACTCTCTGCGTAGGATATTGGCCGAACAGATCGGGATGAACGGTGAAATAAAACGGCCTCAGCGCGGTGGAGACCTCGCCGGTACTTAGAGCTCTTACCGCGTCCCTCCTGCAAAAACTGTCAGAGAGAAAGAGAGAGAGAGCTGTCAGGAAGGGTTGCGATCGTCAAAACGAGAAGAGGATTGAAAAGACACTGGGGGATAACAAGAAGCACAACAAAGAGGAGGAGTTACCATCTTCCGAGCGAACAATACATCCTCACGGCTGTGTCACCGTCGTGGTCACAATTTCCATTTTATGCAGCAACGGGGTCGTCTCGCGTCGCCTCGCGTTATGTATCATTCGACTGCGATGATGCACCGTGACGTGCCGCTGAACACACAGCGCGAAAACAATGCACACACTGTGTTGCTAACTCCGGCTGACTGGCTTTACGCGTATGCGCTCGTCGCGAGAATAGCGCACTCGACGGCGATTCGAAGCAACCGTTCCGCGCGGTTACTCAACCGTAGGGTTGATAAGTCAGGTTGATATGACAGTAGAACAGGCGGTCCGTTCTTTTTAGTTGAACTGGCTGTATATTCACAAAACTCACACTCACTGAAGCGTGAGAATTTCGTACGTTCAACTGGTTTGTTTTTTTTAGCTAAACTGGTTGCACTAGTTTAAGAAATTTACATATGCGTTGAAACGTACGTATGAGATTCTTGTGCTTCAAGGAGAATTCATACCTCGACAGAAAAGCAGAGAGTAGGAAAGCAGCAGCCAATCAGGACTCGCGCTGGTAATAAATAATGGATAAAGCAGAAACTGTCGACTATCAGCGCGAGTTCTGATTGGCTGTTACTTTACTGTTTTCTGCTTTCCTCTCGGGGTGTGAATTCTTCCTCAGTGTGCGTGATTTTCTTGAATTAGTGCAGCCACTTCAGCTAAAAAGAACAGCCCGATAGTAATAGTGCTTTCGTTGTGAAACGCCGTCGGCGCCACCGAATAATTAGCGCTGATTGGTTGTCGAGATTTCGAATCCTTTTGGCTGTACTACACTGCTCTTTTTGTATATTTTCGGTCGAGGTGTGCTTTGGATTGTTACGTAAAAATAAATGTGAATAACAGCACAAATTAAAATTTACATTTGAGAAAAGTGACCGCACGCATATTAAAGTTTTTATCTCTTACGTCTTTCTGTAACAATTTGAATTGGCTGCAGATTTCTGATTGGCTGAACGGTCATTATTTGGACGAATAAATACGCATCGTTGCGTCATATCTTATATTCTAAACTCATGATCGTTGTTGATCGTGCTATTTCGTCAGACGTTGCTCCGGATCTCGTTGAATCGCGAGTAAATCCAAGTAAATTATGGCATCGATTGTTATACCGACAGCTTTGCGATTTAGTCGTATGACGATTGATAGTTTATATCAAATAAATAAATGTGGCCTAAACAAGTAAGCTATTATTTTTTATCGGTAGAAATGACAATGAACGCGCATTTCGAAACTGCATGTGACTCCGTTGAGGTTAATCGTTAGATAGTCATAAATATATTTTTTTGTTTCATCATAAAAAATACAATTCATGAATTAATATTAAAAATGATTTAATAATTTTCTTAGAATGTAAAAATTCTAGTTAGACTTAAGTATTTGTATAATTAGTCATAGTAAAAAAGCAAGATTCAAGAATTTGTCAATTAGACTGTGATTTGACAATACAACAAAATGATAAAAATGTATTAAAAGCGTCCATTTTTTTTCTCTCTAGTAGTGTATCTATAATTTCAATAGATATTAAGTTTTAATATTTATTCAAATGCTTTTAAACAGATGAAATGTAGAAAAAAACTGATTTAATATATAAAATATACATATATATATATGTAAAAATATATATTTTATCTATTTTTATATTTATATATCTTATCTTTTTTTTTTTTTAAGTTGGTAGAGTTGAAAAATATAATGGGTAAACAATTTTTTATGACATGACTAAATTATCAGACGTTTTATTCTATTATCCATGTTGCATTATAGATCGCCACGAGTATCCTCTGTTTTTCCTTGGAGAAGACAACATTATAGTACAATAACAGAAGAGAAAAAGCCAGATGCCGGAGAATCTCCAGTGCAAGAATCTATAGAAATTGAAAAGAAGCTGAAAACAGAAATAGAATTTATCAACAAGGAACTTACTGAACTTAAAGAATTTAAAGATACACTGGAGGATAAGTATAAGAGAGCATTGGCTGAAGGAGAAAACATCAGAGTTAGACTTACTAAACAGATCAACGATGCCAAACTATTTGGAATCCAAGGTTTCTGTAAAGATCTTTTAGATGTAGCTGATGTACTAGGAAAAGCTACCGAAAGTGTACCAAAGGATGAAATAACAGAGAAGAATCCACATTTGAAAAGTTTATATGAAGGGTTAATAATGACAGAAGCACAATTGCATAAAGTAAGATATATGCTTACTTCTTTTTGATACCAAAGGTACATATGATTGCGTTCATAAACACACAGCGCACACTAGTGCAACTGTTTGGAAAACTGGCTCAGGCTGTGTCCGAAAATATCATTTTTTGGTGTGCTTTTGCGACTTCATTAATTGAAGTCACGAGAACACACCAAAGAGTGATGTTTCAAAACAGTTGGTATCTGATAATGTGCATACTATCTATTTCTGAATGCAATTAATATAATCAATGAGATATAATAATATTAAATTTTCTTCGTAATATTTTAGGTTTTTAAGAAGCATGGCTTGATTTCATTAAATCCAATTAATGAAAAATTTGATCCTAATCAACATGAAGCACTATTTCAACAAGTAAGATTTATATTTTAGATAGAATACATCATCAATTATCTACATAATAATTGTTACTGTCAATATAAAATTTAATTTTTTTTATTTCAGGAGGTTGAAGGTAAGGATGCTGGGACAATTGTAGTTGTATCAAAAATAGGATACAAATTACATGAAAGGGTAGTAAGACCAGCATTGGTAGGTGTTGCTAAAGGATAAACTACCTAATACAAAAGTAAATAAAATATCTGATGTAAATTGTTAAATATAAGATCTAATATAGAGCAATGACGTATAAAATATGATTTTCCTTTAAATTCATTCATAAAGAAACATTTACTTTCATTTTATGGAAGTATAAAGTATGTAAGGGTTAGCATAAATAATGTATATACGTATTTTTATGTAAACTTTTTGTGTTTTTATGTTTGTATTGAAATACTTTTTCACATAGTTGACTTCTGACATGGATACAAATTTAATGAAAACCGATATACAAATATTAAGTTGTATAATCGTATAATTTATATAATGTTAAATATACACTGGTATTATATATACTCACATAACAGTGAATTTAAATTAGATCAGTTAATAGCATACATGATAAATTATCATAATATATTTTTGTACTTTTGGGATGGTATATTTTAACATCTTTCAAATACTTTATACAAATCAGGTAAACTGGCTATTTGTAATATTGTCGAATCGTGAGCGAAGTGTTTAGGAGGAAGTAGACTCTCTTTAATTGCAGGGTACAAGACATGTTCGGTTATATATTTCCAATCGTGCGTCTCGTCTTTGGGATTGATACAGCTGTAAAATTTTGCCGTTTCTCTACAAATATTTTGGAAGCACGGTTGTTCCTTTTTCCAATTAACTTCCGTTGCTAGTCGCATTATATATAATGGAATTTCTGCTTCATACGGAAAGTATTTATCTAAAATGTTGTAGCAACATTGTGAATATATATGTATATATAGTTTTCTTGGAAATCAGAACATGTATCCATCTAACAAATTGGATTATACTTACCTAGTAATATAGGCAACGATCTTAAGTTTCCAACTTTATCGGTAACGATCGAAAAATATTCATTCAACATATCTGCTTTTTCTAAAAGCAATTCTTTTACACTTTTTGCTAATTCTTCTTTTGGTCCATCTTCCTCCGACCATCCAGTGTCCCCTGAATCTAAAGCAATCATTGCTAGTTCAAACAATGATATCCGTTGCTTAAAAAAAAAAAAATGCATTTCAATATTAGTTAATAATAGAAGTGTTTTTTTTATGATTTTTTTAGATACGTACTGAAAACTTAAAAATGCCAAAATTCGCAAAGTCATAAAGCATAATTTCATAGAACAATTCTTCCCTAAAAAAAATATATTTAAAAAAATTAGTCATATATGATAGATTTATATGAATATATAATTTTATAGATTAAAATGCGAAATAATTTAATCTTACGCTAATTTCTTGGTATTGCAAATATACAAATTTACTCCACTCTGTATTAAAGCTGAAGTTTGATTAATGCATCCAACAAATGTTAAATTAGACAGGATTTCTCTCAGTCCCTCATGACATTCATCTTCAATTTCTTTTCGTAATTGCAAGATACTGGTTAATTTTACGTCGTGTCTAAAACTATTTATAGAATATGACTTAAATAGCCTTTCAGACTTCTCAGATTCATCAATATTATTGGAGATGCTCTCAGTTGGAGATGTATCTTGTGGCTGATTTACTCTAAATGCTGAACATTCACCTTCTTCTTTATTATCTGTATTTTCCGTAATTCTCTTCTCTTGTTCTTCTAAATTTTTCTTTCTGTCATTGGTATCTAAATTTCCAAAATACCGATATACTTGTTTACGAGCCTTATCGGCTATAGTGTCTACAGCTACATCATCTACAGAATTATTCGTTGTTTCATTTAAATCGGATAGAATTTCTGAAATATCCATAGCGTCCTCTGGACAAGTATTTTTCGATTCAATATTCTGTATAGTGGCACTCGGGTTGCAAGTATTTTGCGTTTCTGATTGAGTTATATTATCTATTATATCACACCAATTTGTTGTAGTTTGATTAAGTGGAGTCTTTTCAATATCTAAGGATGCAGAATTCTGTTCTGTAAAAGTCGAGTTTGAATTCGGCTCATCCTTTTTCTTTTGACACTTCTCATCGGCAAATAAATTTTCCTTCATAATGTTAGGTATATTAGTTTTTGGCGGAACTTCCGAATTAAGAGGTTGAAGTTCTAAATTATGTATTGATTTTTCTATGACAGAATCGTCACTTTTGCCATGTTTGAAGGCAGAATGTATGGTGAAATTAAATTTATCTAGCTTTTGGTCTGACGAATCTGTCCTAATCAGCTCTCTAGCATAAACTTTTTTCGATTTATCTGGATTTCCTTTGTTATATTCTGGTAATACTTCTTTTAGAACGTCTTTCGTGATGTCTGCTTTTGGTAATCTGGCTTGCAAATAAAATGTTTTGGATGCACTGCTACCGGTTAGTCTTTCGTCTAGAGCCAATTTGATCCTTTCGATTATCGCATCTTCATGAAGGAATCGGACTTCGTGTTTCGTTGGATGTACATTAACATCAATGTTCTGTGAATTGATTTCCAGAGATATATAACACCACGGATAGGCTTTTTTCGGGAGATAGACGGTATATACTTCTTCTAACATTTTACGGATAGCTAAAACAAACAAACATATATATAATTTTACACAAAAATAAATTAGAGTGAAATTGTCAGTATATATAACAAGAGACCTACAAGAAGAATCAACCAGACGATTATTAATAAATAGAAGCATCACCATCCGTTTGTTTGTGTGGTTTGGATTTGTTACTAAAGCATGCATTTTAAATCTATAAGTCTCATCGTTGAGCTCAATCTCCAATAATTCACGAGCAACTGGATTGCCATACAATATTCTTATGTTACTTTGCTTTGTTGAATTATGTGGTGTCCGAACCTGGATACATGTAAAATAATAATTATGTTATTCCAAAATATTCTA
Organism: Dinoponera quadriceps; assembly: GCF_001313825.1. NCBI lineage: Eukaryota > Metazoa > Arthropoda > Insecta > Hymenoptera > Formicidae > Dinoponera > Dinoponera quadriceps. The sequence continues at coordinate 3,008,597 of NW_014555613.1, forward strand.
CTTAGATGTCAAACGATGTATTTATCACTGTACATATAATTCATCTTACCTGTGGACTTGTCTCACCAAATTTCTTTAATGTAAATCCTACTGTTGGATTATGTACAGCATATCTCATTACTACTTCCGTAATCTTAGTGAATTCCTCTGATGAACTTGACAAAGCTTTCCTTCGAGTTGCTACATTATAAAACAAATTCTCTATTTTTATTATAGTACCTTGATTTCCAGCACATGGTGCTGGAGGTGCCTTTAACTTGCTGTTAAGATATGTTGCCCTGTAACATCGGGAACAAATACAATTTATCTATCAACAGTCAAAATCTATATGAAAAATAATGACAACATTTATAGCTGTCTTCCATATAGCATATTATTTACTAATTGAATTTACATACATATAAGCACACTTTTCATCTGCCGTCCTTGTTATAATACTGAGAAGAGCTACATGACTGATACTAGCTAGAGCTTCTCCTCGGAATCCAAATGTTGTCAGTGTACCAAGATCTTCAAACTTTTGCAATTTGCTTGTTGTAAATCTTTCACATACAATTTCCATGTCCTCTTTACGAATACCAGTCCCATTATCTTGTATCTGAAATTTATTTAGAATTACAAATGATTATTTTTAATAACTAGAGATATATTAGGTTAAAACATACCTGTAATAATTTTAAACCTCCTTCTTTTGCAGTAATTTGTATATTTGTGGCTTTGGCATCCAGACTAAAAGACATGAGTGGATTAAATATTTTAGGAATTTATATTACATTGACGACAGTACGATCTGTTTTCTAAATACTAACCTATTTTCTATTAATTCTTTCAATGCATTTGCTGGCCTTTGGATTACCTCTCCAGCTGCGATTCTATTCACCACAACTTCATCTAATTTTCTTATTTTTGCTGCTGTACACATATTGTGTGGAAGTCACTTTTGTAAATAATTGTTTTAAGAAAGAGAACCAGGATATATCTTGCCACTTGTTATTAGCATGTCACGACAGATGAATTCATGTAACTTGATTTCACACAATTCAGCAAAGTAATTTGACACATAAATTAATAATCTAATCAAGAAGTATAACTGTATAAAAAAAGTCTTATATTGAGTAAATTTATCGAGATTATATTCTTCGAGTTTAATATGTTACTTGTTGGCGCCAATATCTAAATAGCAGTGTCGTCAACATGCAAAAACAAATCATTTCTTACCGACGAATCGTCACTGTTTTATCTCCATGCATTATGAACATTCAACTTACAAGCGTTTTGTATAGATGGCAATGAACTAAAAATTAGATGTATTATGTATCGCAACGACCATTTTTGCCGTGCATTCAGTAACGTTGTTGCTTAAATTAGAATCGCTCGAAATATCTTACAACGATCTCGAAATAGATAGATTATATAGTTTCGCAATTACAGTTTCGCAATCCGTAACGAACAATTCCATCTTGACCTGTTAAATGTTTCGAAATTCGGCATACTTTGTCCGATATGTAAATTTCATTCTTTGATTCAAAGATATCGTATTAATCACCATAAGTAACCTAAAAACTTTCTTGTAGCAGCAATAGGAAGAATGATGAAAACATAATGGGTTAATTAGCTGCTGGGTGAGTTAATAATAATTGAATCTTCATTTACATACACACACACACATATTTTTTTATTCAACTACCATCACGAAGCGAATTACTCATCGCCAAAATAAGTGACTGGGATAGCGAAGGGAATTTGTTTCTGAATCGGTTGAACTTCTGAGTCACGATCTTCGATCATCTCTATTTTAAGCTCTATTAATTTTTTCCCATTTAGAGCTATGTACTTGTGACTCACTTGGAACGAGAAAAATCGCGAAAATGCAATTAATGCCAGTACGTTATTCTAGAAAATTTGCGAAACTTCGAGACATCGTCGCGCGTTTTCTAGAACTCCGGAGATTCTTTTCGTTTCTGCGCAAGCGCAATCGGTCCGGCTTGAACTGCGCGTTCCTCCGTACTCTTACCAGTTCTAACAAGTGCACGAATAATTGCATCACGCATAAATCTAATCAATGCATTTATATTGAATGAATTTCTTTGCTTCGTTGGTGTACTACATTATCTCGTCGAAACGAAACGTGATTCGCGCATGCCTAATTATAGTCGCAGTTCGTTCAGCGTATAACGCGTTCTCGAATTTTCGGGAACGTTCGTGTCCACCTCTCTCTCTCTCTCTCTCTGTGTCCTTTTCTACTTCGTGTGTCGCTCGATGTATTCGTGTATCCTCCTTCTCTCTCCTGTGCGTCCACCAATGGGAACTCTGATAAGCTTCTCCTATTGGTCATCCGCGGAAGTTTCTCGAAGCGCGCGAATCGGTATTAAAAGCGCGGCACGAAGTGTCGTTCTCAGTCTCATAAAGAATTACGAACGTGCAGTGTGCATACGCAGCGGTAACTCGCGAATACAATCTTTGAAGTATAGAATTGAACGCTAGGTGAGTGTTAATTGTCTCATATTCGCGTGGTCATCTCCGATCAGAGATTTTGCTGTGAAATAATAGTGTATCGTAGCGACTTGCTCATTTTCTGGAAAGTGGTTGCGTCACATCGATCGCTTACATCTTGTCGATTTTACGGATGGTGAATTTTTCGTTGCTTTGATGTTGTCAAAGGGTTTCTTTACTTTAACAAAGTTAATTCCTATAATAAATTGTTGTGCACGAGTTGTTACGCGAATGCTCAATGAATAAACAATAATACAGTAATATTTAACAGTAAAGATAGTGTTTGGGTTGAACTTATAAGTGTCAAAAATTACAGATTCCGTGTATTCACCATATTTTTTTCGGGACAATCGAATATCATTATTTATTTATAGAAGGATTCCCTTTGGTGTATCGATTACAAATAAAAATTCAATACATAATTTTTGAGAGTAAAAAGAAGGAAAATATACAAAAATTTACATTAAAAAGATAAATTTAAAAAGATAAATTTAAAAAAATAAATAATTTTTTATAATAGTCTTGTATAAAAAAAATGTGAAATATTTTTAATGTCATGTGTCTATAGAGATGTATCTATAATTAGTATCAGAGGAAGGGTTCAGCATGAGTCAACTTTTTGTGAAACCTAACGACATGTTTATTGCGTCGCATTATTTCGAGCGTGGAACACGCGACAAATCGAGTAGCTTTCGAGGTCGATCGAAACTGCATGATACGTCGTTCGGGAAACCGCGGCTCAACAACATTGTTGCTCGGTCGCGACAAGTACATGCATCTTACATTGCATTATCGTTGGTTTTCAGTGTCTGGTTACACCGAAGTTGCTGAGAGAACAAGGATATCACAATGTCGAAAGCGCCAGCAGTAGGAATCGACTTGGGCACCACGTATTCCTGCGTGGGTGTTTTCCAGCATGGCAAAGTTGAGATCATCGCCAACGATCAAGGCAATCGGACCACACCAAGCTACGTTGCATTCACGGACACCGAAAGGCTGATCGGCGATGCAGCGAAGAATCAGGTTGCTATGAATCCCAGCAACACCATCTTTGGTGAGTGAAGTTTTCATGCTTACAATGTGATTTTTCATTATATTAGATGAAGAAAGATGAAAGAAAGAATTAAACGTTTTTATATATTTGATATTATTTTGCAATTATTTAGAGTTATTTCCAAATTATTGGATAAATGGATAATTATATTTTTATTATCGTTGATTCTATTGCACATATCAATTAAAATCGTTAAATTATATATTGTATTTTTAAATATAAACTTTTACACGTTAAATTAGATGTCAAACTGTATTTATATAATTGCAAAATATGCATGTAACATATTTTGCGACTGAAAACTATATTTTTTTTATTAAAAAGCTTCAAACTTTATACTTTTTTTATATTTAAAATAGAACGGCCATTGAACAATATATTCAAAATTGAAATATTGGACGCAAAATAACATTTAAATTGAACCTGTCATTTTTCTATGTTTTGTGGCTGAACTTGAAACTATATTGTACTCTGTGCAGCTTGATTGCGTTTTACTGCATCAGTGACCTTGCACAATGCGCATGCGTCTGTATAGTACTCATTCATGGACTGTGCATTCCTATTTCTCTCCCCTCGGTCCTCCTTGAGCGCCCACCATAATTCTTCACATTGTAGCCGAGCGTTCTGCCGTTTACACGTCGCAATTTTACGTAATTCTAATTTGCACCAACGCCAAACGGTGTTGCCGATTCACGTTGGCCTGAAATCAAATGACGCAAGTGATATCCTTCGCTATAAATGCTGCACACTTATTTAATATTTATTACATAATAAAAACCAATATACAAATGCGAGTATTACGTTTATCACATTCAGTGACAACAACATTTTGATCTTCTAAATTTATTTTGCATTTATTTTTGCAATTATTGAAATTTATGGTAAGTAAATTACTTAACAATCTTAAATAGAAAAAATATACAATTTTTTTTTATAAAACTGTATCAAGGATATTGTCAAGTATTGAATATTTCTACTTCGCGACTTGGTTACTCGGCGATTCAAAACATATTGCTGCCATCCTACTCACAATCCGATCCATCATCCTAAAGGACCCTCTTCTTCGTTCACCTGCACGATACGTCTTAGAACATAGACTTGGAAGCAGTCTCTAACTTTTGGTAATTCTTATTCCTTGAAGATGCAAAGCGTTTGATCGGCCGCCGATTCGAGGATGCGACGGTACAGAGCGATATGAAGCATTGGCCTTTCACAGTGGTCAATCAGGGCGGCAAACCTAAGATCAAGGTTTCTTACAAGGGTGAGACAAAGACCTTCTTCCCCGAGGAAGTGTCCTCCATGGTATTGACGAAGATGAAGGAAACGGCGGAGGCATATCTGGGCCAAACTGTAACGAACGCCGTTATTACTGTACCGGCTTACTTCAATGACTCGCAGAGGCAAGCGACAAAGGACGCCGGCGCTATCGCTGGTCTGAACGTTCTCAGGATAATAAACGAGCCCACGGCGGCTGCGATAGCGTACGGTCTCGATAAGAAAGCTTTGGGCGAGAAGAATGTGCTGATCTTCGATCTGGGTGGCGGTACCTTCGACGTGTCGATCTTGACGATCGAGGACGGCATCTTCGAGGTGAAATCCACAGCCGGCGACACTCATCTTGGTGGCGAGGACTTCGACAATCGAATGGTCAACCATTTCGTTCAGGAGTTCAAGAGGAAGTACAAGAAGGATCTGGGTACCAACAAGAGGGCTCTGAGACGTCTGAGGACCGCTTGCGAGAGAGCGAAGAGAACGTTGAGCTCATCGACACAAGCGAGCATTGAGATTGACTCGCTATTCGAGGGCATCGACTTCTACACGTCGATCACCAGGGCCAGGTTCGAGGAACTCTGCGCCGATCTGTTCAGGAGCACTCTTGAGCCCGTGGAGAAGGCATTGAGGGACGCGAAGATGGACAAGGCTCAGGTTCACAGCATAGTCCTAGTCGGTGGGTCCACGAGGATACCAAAGATTCAGAAGCTGCTACAAGACTTCTTCAACGGCAAGGAGTTGAACAAGTCTATCAATCCGGATGAGGCCGTCGCTTACGGCGCAGCGGTTCAAGCGGCCATCCTGCACGGCGACAAGTCCGAGGAAGTGCAAGATCTGCTTCTATTGGACGTGACTCCATTGTCACTGGGTATCGAGACCGCTGGCGGTGTCATGACCACTTTGATCAAGAGGAATACCACGATACCTACGAAGCAGACTCAAACATTTACTACGTACTCGGACAATCAACCGGGAGTACTTATTCAAGTTTATGAAGGAGAGAGAGCGATGACTAAAGATAATAACATTCTTGGCAAATTCGAACTTACGGGAATTCCACCTGGGCCCAGAGGCGTACCACAGATTGAAGTTACCTTCGATATCGATGCCAATGGTATGTGTTCAACATATTTTGCATAATAATATATTATTTATTTCATATATATATATATAAGTATACATTCGTTTTTTTAATTGAGAATTTCATTTGTCAATGTTTTCTATAATTTATCCCCCTGTAATTCGTTTTTTAGGCATTTTGAACGTTTCTGCTGTTGAGAAGTCTACGGGTAAGGAAAATAAGATTACGATCACCAATGACAAGGGTCGTTTATCGAAGGAGGATATCGAAAGGATGGTGAACGAGGCCGAAAAGTATCGATCTGAGGACGAACAGCAGAGAGAAAGAATCTCCGCTAAAAACTCTCTCGAGTCGTACTGTTTCAACATGAAGAGCACGATGGAGGACGAGAAAGTTAAGGACAAGATCGACGCGTCCGATAAGGAGAAAGTTATTTCCAAGTGCAACGAAGTCATCTCGTGGTTGGACGCCAATCAATTAGCGGAGAAGGAAGAGTTCCTCGACAAGCAGAAGGAACTGGAGGCTATTTGCAGCCCTATCGTCACAAAGCTTTATCAAGGAGCACCTGGCGCTGGTGGAGCAGGACCCAATCCTGGTGCCGGTGGTGCTGGACCAACTATCGAAGAAGTCGATTAAATCGGCTAATTCGTTCTTCCTCTCGCACAGCTTGGACAACGCCAAATATCGTTTTTACTTTACACTGGCCGCATTGTTACTTGATTTTTACATATTTATTTTCATTTATTTCACGTAAAAACATCGTGTTTTATTATTTTCTGAAATCCATCCATATGTTATTAATGTTATCATTATATTATTATTTTTGTTATATTATTAGTTTTTGTTATAATAAATATTTATAATTACATAATTGATGTTGTTCGATTTAACTGTTGCTTCGTTTGTGAGAATTTTTCTTCACGTTTTTTTTACTGAATTATATTTCACTTCAGATTTTCTGGTCGATAAAATTGAACGAGGATTATTAAGTATGTAGTGATCACACCGACGAACTGAAAAGAAATTTACTTTACCAGATTGCTATAATTATCCTACAAATAAATAATTATATACTCACACCACTGAGTAAAGCATTGTTCATTTCGAAAAAGTCGCAGGCGGTAAATGCCACTCGATGCTGTTGCAGTTGAATCGAAAAATCGTTGATCTCGTTTCTCACGCAGTCTCGGTCCAAGTTTTTGCGCAGGAGGCTCTCCATGACCATGTAGTTTAGATTGTAAGCGTTATTCTGATTAGAATTTCGTTCGCTATCCTGCCTTTCCAGTGATCGTGGCACTTCTACATTCGGTTGATTGCAGCTTATGCTGTTTGTTTTTTTGAGACTCGTAGGTCTGCAATTCAGTATGATTGCGTACATAATTAATCCAGTTCTGTAGGATTCTTGGGATGCGAGTGTAGAGATCCAACACATCATGCCGAACTTCGCGGCGTATAAGATCCAAAGGATATTATTTATTAACATGAATCCGTAGTTTTTCTCGACAACACTCATGTAGACCCTAAATAACGTGGCTACGACCATGGTAAAGCAGTTTGCTGAGCAAAGGAGAAGGTGAAAACCGTGAATCTCGTTTATCATGACAACCAGATTACAAATTCCTGCGTAATAAGAAAAGACAAATTTGCAATTGAAAAGCTTACCTAATACTTACTGATATAATTATTATAAATAAACAATATAATTATACAATTGTTAAATTTATATTTAGATTGACTACTTTCATAAATTATATAAATATACAAATTACATTTTTAATTTTATATTAATGATACTACATATATATACATGGAATAAATGCTGTTAAATTAATCAAATTTCCAACAGCAGCGCAATTGGAGTAAATTTCCTCGACTCAATAGCAAATATCATTAAAGCTATATTTTGTATTGTTTCCATAATTGAAGTATTAGTTTCAATAATATCGCTATTAAATCAAGAAAATGTATTCGCGTGCTGTTAGAAATTCTATTGATTCGACAACATTTTTTCCTGTGTATTATTGAATTGAACCATCAAATGATGAAATGATACTTATACACCATATACAATCGATTGAAAATATTTTATGTAAAATGCTTACCAGTGTGCAATTCTCTAATACGCCTGATCTTGATCGCGACCCACGATATATCCAGTCGTTCGTTCAACTGCTCGATCAGCTCGTTTATTGTGCGAAATCTGTGGTAGAGCACGTAGACGATAACGTCGAAGACGAAGCTGTTGATCAACGACTGAGCGATCGTATAGTAGAGCAGCAAATCGGACGCGAAGATATCTTCAGGAAGTGTGAAGTAATAATATAGACCGTGTATAATCATGGACAAAGGACCGAAAGTTAATGTTGCGAGAATAGCCAGCACCTCGGCTTTTCTTATAGGTCGATCGTTTATGAGCATCTCTCTTCTGATTTTCTGATCGAGGATCTTTATTTTGCTCATCAGCTCTGACCACTTGTCGTAGTGGCGGATGCCGTGATAGACGTAGTAATACGCCGACACGTAGCACACTACTTTGTTCATGTAATACATGATCTTGAATATGTCGCTCTTGAAGACACCACTGAAAGTGAAGAAATCTATCGCGCCGTACGCGACGATCACCGAACAGATTCCGAAGTGAATGACACGTAGAACTATTGTAACAGCTTTGGGACACTTTCGCGGTCGTGCGACACCGACGCCCAAAAACCAGGAAGCGTACGTTATTGGGCGTAAGACGTGCTCGATCGAGGGAGAATTATCTTCCACTTGTACGTTAATTTCTTCTTCCATTTTCTCTTCAACTTTCCTTACTATTAATCGATATCGAGTTAGTATGGTTGCGAATAGTTAAGTTCGGACCACATCTGTGGTAGAAGTATTTCCAGCGGCGAAGCGTTGAGGCTTTTCTGAAAGCAACGCAGGACTCTGACGGGTATAGTTCGTTCTCTCTGGCGATTCTAGGTATGAAAGTAAAGAACGTGATGTATTGCTAGTGCAAAATTAACGAAGCTCGCACTGCTCGCTGTTAGCTGCTCCTCGTAACGCGGTTTTAGTAAATTAAATCGATCTAAGCGGGCAGAGAGAGAGAGAGAAACAACTTCCGCGTTTAATAATGCACCAAGTTTTGTATAATGGAAACGATAGCTTCTCGTAATTCTTTTCCTCCGAGCGACATAATATCTAGGCTACAATTAATATAGCAAATGTATGTATAAAGCATATTAATAAAGTAAAATCAGTAATAAAGTTACAACATTTTAAATCTCACAGCCAACATATTTATAAAATATTCATTTCTTGGTTAAATTTGTGATTTCTGCAATGATTTGTTGCACTTCACCTTCTTCGACGAATGTGTCATAAAAATAATTTTGTTATGATTCATTTATTAATTTTGACTTATGAATTATTGAGTCTCAAGAACCGGTGTTTTGTTACATGAATTAAAATTAACTTTTTCACCGTTAACACGTAAGATATAACAAGAAAGAATGACGTTTACACGTCTGTGTACACTTATATCGAAAAACGAGCTTTATTTGGCCCAACGACTATATTACAATCGTATGGTACAGTAAACATTTAAAATCGGGGTAAAACGATAACGTTGTACATCGACTTTTTATAAATCAGGCGGCAAGTCGAGTTGAGTATTTCGGAGAGATGAGGGTTGTACATGTATGTACGTATGTATGTGTTTGTTTGTGCATGCTGTTTGTTTGTTTGTCTGTCTGTTTGTTTGTGTGTGTGTGTGTGAGATAACTCTTATATTTTTCTTTTTATCTCCTTAATAATAATAGACCGATCGACTATGATCGAGCCTAATAAAACCAGGTGCGATCGTTGCCGAACACGTACGCATGAATATTTTACATCTGTGTCAAGTATACGTGGATCTGCATGTAAGTACGTATGTCTATGCAGCCCGTTCACGCTATTTGCAGCTTTCGTAAGTGTAAGAACATCTTGGAGTTTAATGCTCGTCGTCCTTTTTTCATTTTTCTAATTATTTACTCGGGAAAGGCAGCGTAAATTATTCGAACACGAGAATGTCGATATACGTCATTTTGTTATAATAATACGATATATTTCCTTTTACCTTCTCTTTTATTCTCTGATATCTCATTCTTTCGATCATAAATTACGAATTTATGATCGCACCATGTGATTAATGTTCTTAACGACTTGTGTTGCTACGTTTTACACTTGCGAATCTAGCTTGAGACCGCGGATTACATTTTGAAGGCTCGTGACGCAATTCCAAAACGCGATGATTAATGTTTTAAACGCGTGTCTGTGGAAAATAACGTTCACGTAATAGAGAAACTCTTGCAACTTTATCGGGTCATTTTTTTTCCATTTTCTTCATACGACAAGATATCTTGATAATGAAATCCTCTTATCTCTTACCTTGAAGCCAAGAACACAATGCATATTACGCAGATTATACAGTATTATGAGTTAAACAATTCAATTCAGCATTTAAGCAACGATTTAAAAAAAAACAAGATTTATATAAATAATCGAATTTTGAATTTTTTTTGTCTATAATAATAATCGATAGTGTATAGTGCTATAAGCAAAAAAGAGTAATTAATAATGGATTCATTTCAACAAATGCATTATGATATATCTACCACATATTCATCTCGCTGTTAGTTGTCTAAAGATACAAACGAAGCCTATGCATATCGCGTCGTGCGCGTGTGTATTCATATTTGATGTATAAGTCACTCTTTTTGGTCGTATCTAAAAACGAGTCAACGGAAAGTTTCATATTGGGAGGTAAAAGCCTTCGCCCGATATTGTATGTGCTGTTCCACTCATAGGAAAACGAGATAACTAGACTGCAATAGCAGCAGTGAAGTGTGTGACTTATAGTTCTTACAATCACATTATCCATTTGCCTGACAGGAAATTACCGTACGATTTTTATCTCTTATATATGGGCAGAAATATGTTTAGCCTCGATGTGAGATCGAGATTGTCCTCTTGAAAACTTCTCTGTTAAATCATGATCTTTTAGTGGGAAGAAAAGTTTAATACGTCGACTTAGTAACGACTTAAGATATAATTCGACTTCGTTCGATCGAAACCGAATAGAATAGCGCTTTATGACTTGTTGATATGCAGCCATATTTCAACGAACAGTTTCGCGAGTTTGCATGTGATTTGATTTAATTAAATGATCATACGATGATTACATGCAAATCATTGAACAGATATGACACTGAAATTATCTGTAGTTCGATCGAACCTTTTACATAATTGTAATTTTTCTCAGTATGCTTGAATAAACGTTTTTGTACTTCGAATCGGGTATGACTATATTTTCATATCGTGATGGAATTGTATGAAGTTTTAGAGGATTTGTCTTTTTCTTTAATGTTTTTTTAGGCGAATCAATGCTTTTATCAAATATATAGACGGACTTTGATATATAATTATAGTGACAAATTCTGATATGTTTATGTAAATTACATAAAATTATTTTAATTAAAAAACGTACAACCGACTGAAGGAAGATTTTTTATCGGTCATAAGTTGATATATTTAATTTCTGATGTATAGTTGAACTGTAAAAACAGTTTTTGCCGAACTTCATAGAACTTCAAATTTATACAATTAATTAAACATTTTTCGACACCGAAGGAATTTAGTTAATTGTAAAATTACAATTTTTATGTTTTATCATGAAAAAATGTCTATTTTATAGAATTTATGTCTGATATTTTAACTAACGTAAACCCGATTCATCAATTTCAAAGCATTGAAACGCTAAACTCCTTTCAACGCCCTTTGTTTAATTCGGAATATCCTGTTGTCGGTTTCAAATATCGGTACAACATATTAAGTGTCTAAGCGTAAATGCATCTTTTTCGTACTCAGACGTAGTTAGAAGCACTTCCAATCGGATAGACCTACAAATATCTTCGCCCGTATTCCTACTAAGACATTCAAAAAGAACCGTCGCTTTATCTCATTGCTTGGATTAATTATCTCGTTAGTTCTTGTTCTTTTTCGAATGTCTTGCTGCATTCGTAATTACTTATCTGTCTGCGCAGGTACCGAGTAAAAATATGTTTTAGTACGTCGCCACTCCTCAACTCGTTTAAGTACACTTGTGCCCAAGTACGTTCAATTAGAAGGTGCGGTTTGCATTTGCATTTCTGCTTTGTCCACATTATAAAGTCAACTATGAAGTCGATTTCGGATACTTTGGCGTGTGAAAGAAGGAGGTCAAATTAAAAATTCCATAATTATAGATTAAATTATGCAGATTCAATCGTCAGATGTTTGTTTAGCAATTATTATTCCGGCTATTACACTCGAAAGTTTTAAAAATATGGCAGTTTAATTAAAAGAACGAATATATAATTCGAAAAACTTATACACAGATATTCCTCTCCCAAAGGGTCGCAAATATTTTAATAATTAATGTTGTAAAAATCGATATTTCATATAATCGCTGCTTAAGAAGAAAGTTACCGTGGACGTAAATTTGATTCTACGTCACATACATCATATAAAATATGTAAAAAACGCTAACTTTTTAACGTGGACACAGTATTGATGCAACATACTCTCTTGCGTTCGCACCTATTTATACTACAGCATATCGTATCTTTTCGCAAGTGTGTTTTCGCTTTTCTTAACGTACGCGCGTCTCCATGTTGACACCGTAGCGGGATGTTGATGCCACTGTTAGTTGGTATTTGCAAATACAATAAAAAGATTACTAATAAACCGTGCGAGTCCACTGACGTCGTTATCGACTATACTTGAAAAATGTCATCGGAAGCCCGTGGCGCAACGCTCGTGTCGAAGATGGACGTCGTCGGCGTTGTCATTGGCGGAATTTCGCCTATTCGGGTTGGGATAGCGTTAGAAGTAGTTATCGCTGTCGTAATCGTCGTCGATATCGTCGTCATTGTCGTCATTATTGGGGCGGTCTCTGATACATCTGACGTCGTCGGTACCTGCTGTAAATAAAATTAATATTTGCGTTTAAAGTTTTATGAATATATATGTAGAATCTATAAATTAGTATGAAAAAAATGTTATTTATTTTATATTTTATATAATTTTATGGCCTGTGTGTCTATATACTAGTTGTTAACTTATGTATTTCATCTTTGATACGCATGCGTCAAATCTCTGATATAAAATATTAAGTAGTTGATTTATTGTGCCAACAAAATATTTTTCTCCGTATAATACACATTGCATTCATTACACATAAAGTCACGTTCATTTCTCAACAGTCAGTTTATGATGGTAATTGAGAACTATTATGACCGACGATAACAGATAGTTATCGTGGACATCGCTCCAACTTACCTCGTTGTAAAAGACTTCCTTCCCTTCTTCGACCGAAGGCAGCAACTCGTCCGTAGAATGAGGAGTCCTAGGGCTGGGTGTCGGTACTACCTGTTGCTGCTGTTGTTGCATTTGTTCCCGCTGCTTTGCCAGTCGAAGTTCTTGAACCGCCTGACGTTGCTCCTTATCGTTCCTCTCTTTCTCGAGCCTACGCGCGCTGTAGCTACGGGACGAGGACGTTGAACTGTGAACCGACGCTAAGCTAGGACGGCGGGAACCTATACGAAGAAAATAGACACATCGTGATGTTGGAGTATATTCTTTAGTGAAGCTAAATCTCTCTTCTACGCTAGGAAGAATATAACGTCAAAAGGCGGAAAGAATCTACTGCACTTGCGTTACTAGTGGTACGGCTATAATTGCTAAACTATAATATATATTTTTGCGATACCTTTGTCGGCGCGATTAATATTCGACGAAGCGGTGGGAGTGGAAGCTTAGAAAAGAAAGAGTCGTGCTATAAATTGGATAAAGGGAGACACGTATAAACGCATGAGGATGATAGCGAGAACACCCAGTGAATTCTTAACGAATGTAAAAAATCACAAAGGCAATGGCGAAATAAAAATTATTTGTTGAATATTTTTTGTTGTTTTTGATGTACCTTGGAAGATGATTGGGAATTTACGCCTGCGGAAACATGCTAGATTCATTGAAGGAGACACTAAACCAAATTATCAAGTTTTTTGAGATATCTAGGAAGTCTCATATGAAAAAGAATGACTCGTGAATGATAAATCGAGATGACAGATGATAAGTACTACCATGTTTGTACGAAAAGTACAATTGTTTAGGTGACGAATTGAAAACTGTCAGAATTGCAACGGAATTATTTCACGTATTAAATAATTTTATAAATAATTTTGCGCACTATAGGTGTTACATTGAGTTGAAATTTGAAGAGAATGCCATTTAAAAAATAATTATTTTGCGGTGTATATGTGGGTAGGTTTGATCTATACTCTGGATCGGTGCCGAAACGCCTGTAAATATATAACTTGCTCAGAAGTTGTTCGTGGATTCTTATCGGAATGCATATCCTCAGGCGCGCTTCTATACTAATGATACGTTATACAAGTCTGAGAAGCAAATATTTTTGACTTAGAAAAATACGTAAGCTAGCAAAGCAGGCTATACTAAAAATATCATATCTATTACTTTGGTGTTATGTGAAGGGCTACAGCTTTCCCGGCAAGAAAATCAAGAATATATCTCCATGACACGTGTTTCTTCATCAATATTAATTTTAACGGTAGTGTAGATAAATGTCAGTTTTATGGGGTCCTCACCGAGAAACTGGCCCCGTGTATTCATGCGATTTTATAAATTTATACGTTTGTTTGTGTGTCTGTGGTATGTGTGCAGCGAGCTGGACTAGTGCGCAAAGATTTCGTGTTTCTCTACCTGTCTTACCAGAAAAAATTCGTGAACGAGCAACGAAATCGGCCGCTGCCATCTTGCTATTTCGTAACACACTTGTGCTGCGTTATTTTATTTGCAGTGTCATGTTTTCTTACAAATGTATTGTAAGCCTACTCTTTATACGCGGCTTTTCGAGTTATTATATGATATACAACTGCTCATTATATATATAATTGTCTGACTCGAGACAATGGTGGTCAAGGAAGTTGCCTATGTTCCTTGGTTTCTTAGTTTTAGGAGGGAAGAATGCTTCGTGAATTGTAACTTGTACGTACAATTGAAGTATTGAAGTTATCCGGCGCGCTTACATCCGTAAAGATGCTACATCGCTGATTTTGTCTTCTTCTTTCATAAAATAAAGTGTCGACGGCTCGAACGAGGAGATATGCTTCTTAAGAGTTACGAAGAAAATTTGACGGCCGAGTGTAAGCGTATCGGAGAGCATCAATATACCCGATTGTGCAAACGTATAACAGACAACTGTAGAAATGACGTGAAATAGAAAGTAATAATTATGTTACGATGATGTACCGTGACAATGACTGGTTCTCCATTTACACCAAGTATATAAGAACAACTAAATATTGTCGAGAGAAATCAAAACGATTGAGAACGAGGAACAGAGAAACAGTTGCGTCAAAAGTTACCAAATTTTTCATTGATACTTGAGTAGAATCGCATACGTAGGAATTACGGAACGAGCAGCAGATTCGTTCGGTGAGTGAGACGTTACGAACACACAAGCGAGATTATCGAAGGCTGAGTTTTCCGTCGGAACAGCCGGATACGCGGATATCTAAAGACAGTTATCGGCAACAGCCGGTTACCATGATGCAGCCAGCGATAGTAACAACGATACGAACCGATACGAAGCATCGTTGTTATTGCGGCCGTCGTCAGTCATTATCATTATCATCATCATCATCATAACCGGCTGCTTTTTTATCGTTACCACCGTTGTCAGCACAAGAAGCGAGTTGCGTTGACAAACATAAAAAAGATGTAAGAGATACACGAAGAAGAGTACGAAGACAGAACTAGAAACAGATAGTCACACATAGCCATGATGAAGGGGCGGGGAGGTACACATGAATCTGTCACTGCCAGGGTAACATATTTGTGTGAATGAACACAGCAGTCGAATGACGCCGACAACAGTATCCCCGTCAAACCACACACACACAGACGGGTATTCCTGTACTCGCTGTTTCGTGTTTACGTATTCGAGCCGCATCGTCATCGCGCACCGAGCACGAACACGATACCCGATGTCGATACGCGTGGGTCGACAAGCAAACAGGAAGAACGTCATGAGCGAACGTTAAAGGGGGACAAAGAGTGGAGAGGAGGTAGAATACATCATATGTATGTACGGGAGGACACGAGACACTGAGGGAGCGACAGAGGCAGAAAGAGATCGTTGATCGTCTACCGAGGCCGTCGGACGATCCCTCGGCTACGTCACTAAGGGTACGTCGGTGCTTGTTTCCGCCTTTGGTCGCCTGCAGGTGACACGATATAAGCAAGATGGCTGCGGCTCGTGCCGCACCTGCTCGGGACGCCGGTACCAAAGGTCCGCGACTACCGCCACTGCTGGGCCTCCTGGTGAACGCACAACTGAGAGGCCCGGCGCTGCCGCTCCGCTGGCTCGATCGCGAGGACGGACGTCCGTGCAGCGTCAGCGGAATGCCTGCGAAATTATTTTCGGGGAGTTATTTCTGTAACGGGGATACGTAGTATAACGTGAGGATCACGTAGCTACTTCGGCCCTCAACCCCTTTTCGTGTTCTCGGACATGATGGACTCTTCCCGTTTGACCTTTCCAATGAGGTTTCTCGCAAGCTGATGCCGTCCGGCTGAGGTTTTAGGCGAAATACCCTCGATGCCGTCTGTTACCGTGATATCGCGCACATGTCGATAGGATAGAATATCATTTAGCTTCAACGTCTTTCCAATAACAGATAGAAACAAAACTTGGAAAAATTGTATCTCATTAAAAACGAAATTAAATGCGAAGAAAAGCCTGTTAAGATTTCTCTTGTGAATAATACTTTTTTAAACTATCGTTGCGAAATAATTCCTCCGTGGAAACAGAAAAAATGATTCTCTTATTCTATAGATTATTTTTAAATGAAAATGGTAAAGTTAATTTTCGGTGTAGCTTTATGTTTCTTGGAAATATATACTTTTATGCATTTTATCATCTTACGGCTATACATTATTGGCGATACGATTTTCAAATATATTCTGACGCGTGACGTCGAGAGCAATGAAGTAAAACGAGAATAGATACCTTCGAAATATATACTATGCATCTTTTCGATATAGAGATACGCTTTATCGATTTAGGTAGATAGATGAGAAAGTAGGTTTTCCACGAAATGGGAGGATAATTGTGAGACGAAAGTTAAAGCTCAACGCGTATGTCTGCTGCAGGAATGTAGTAGCAAATGATGCAGGCTAATTAGGAAAATTATGCAGATTAAGCGGACCGTTTTACTCTTATTCTGCTTCTAAAAACGAAAATATGATATAAATTATAATATATCATTTCTCCGTTTACCTAAATTAAATTGTTAGCTTGCAAGTTGTCATCATCGACATTGCAGCATTAACTTACGGTGTCATAAAAAGCGACGCTAATTCCTTTAAATCGAGATAGGTGTTTTAAGTGTTTGAGAAGGAAGATTGAAAAATATTGCGCCAAATTTTTCAATTATGATAACATACTCGTATTAAAATAGTCTGCCTCTCAAAACGAAAAAAAATGAGTCAGATACTATTAGGTGTTAACCACGACATACGCTCATTAGAAACTTTATTTTTCTCTATCTTTAAAAAAGCCTTATTTTAAAAATATTACTTCTGCAAATTTATTTTTAAAGCAAAAGAAGTTCATTGATAAAGAGAAGTAAAATCGTTACTTGTTTTTATAAATATAATCGATATTATTGCAAGACTGATATTTTCCCGCAATTGTAATATATTTGATGAGGTATCTAAGTTTCTAAAGGGATTAACCGGTCGTTACTTACCCGTATCGCTGGAAAACAGCATGGGTGGCGCATGGTTGGCGTTGGCGTAATGCCGCGGCCTTGAATACCTCGCCCGGCTGAATAGTTTGAGCACGAAGCATATCATCGCCGTGAAGATGGCTATCCCCGATGCTATGCAGAGTAGGGTTGGGATGTCCGTAGTTATCAGCACCAGATCTGTCGGAGAAGATTACGGCGAATTAGAAGGACGCAGCTCGATAACTCGTCGTGAATCAATATTGGAATAAATTTCCTCAAGGCCTGTCTAGTGACGATCGAGGTCATTTTATTCTAATTTCCGCGATAAAATCAATCAGATACATGGTTCGTGAACGTCACTAATTTTCTGTATGAAGTCAAATAATTGATTAATATATAATTAAAATATATGAGGGCGACCGAGAAAACTTTTAATCGCAAGTTGAGTCAGCAAGCGATATATATATACGTGTAGTATTCTTAGAAAAATATATTAAATGTAAGATAACACACCTTCCGCGCAGAAAACCTTCTTGTTAGGCCTAGAGAGAGCAACCCTGTGATATCCTTCTTCGCAATCGCACACGGCATTGTGCTGAACCTGGGTACACGTGGAATGTTGATCCTCAAAAGTGCACGTTGCACGGTAGAAGCACTGCTCTCCGAGTCTTTTGGCTAGAAATCGATCGTTCGAAACGACCACGCTCATTAAGAAGCATATCTTTTATTCAATAGGAAGTTGATCAAAGTCATCTATTTAAACAAGAGGTTTAATCTTTTTTAAATTGTCAACAGAACTTTACTCAATCTTCGAATTCCACATCTCTATTCGTTTCAGCAAATTGCTAATTCGTCGCTTTTAGGTTGATATTTATTGCTTTTGTCTGTAATGCAAATTCAAAAAATGTTTGTACGCGCCTGACTGGAAGATAATATTTTACTTTGGCCATTGTCATTTCATTTAGAGGTGAAAATTTTCCACGTGTATGAAAAATATTCTCGAATCTCTCAGTGACGAGCAAAAATATTTACGAATTATTCCACGTTTTTGTGTTCTTTTATATTAATTTAACCACTTTTATATTAATTTAACCTTTAACTTTTATATTAATTTATACGATCTCCTAAACACGTTTTTAAGTTATATTGGAATATTGGAAATTTGCAAGGTATATTTGCGTTTTCGCTCGTATGTACACGACGGCCAGGCATGCTTCACATTCGACGTGTAAAACAAACGTGCACACGGAGTCTTTTCACACCGGACCGGAGAATTCATTCAGGCCATCAGGAACGCGCGAACATTTATTTTCACCGACCGTTACCATAGAAGTTATGATATCGGAACGACCTACTTGCGCGAGGGTTAGTAGCTACTAGCTCCTACGTACGTTTGGCACATCCCTTGGTAGGCCCGAGACGAACGGGGTAGAACTTTTCGCACTCGCAAAAGCCAGTGATTGCATCACAGAACACGTGCTGTAGCTCGGGATTGCACACGAGATCGCAAGGCGAGCCCAGGTACTGCCCCTTCTCTGCAAGAAAAGAGAGAAATTATATGTATAGTATCTTCATTTTTAATCGTACTTTCGCATACGGTGGATGAAAGCAATACTCTTCAACTCGATTATGCAAAAGCGCAAGCTTTATTAGGTCAAAGCTGAAAGCTTCGTGCTTTGCGGTTTTGCTTATCTTAACAGAGTTTTGAAGAGATAAGAAACTCTTAATATATCTTAGCTTGTCCTTTCCTTGATACGTTTTATATAAAAAGCGATTTTAATAAATGCATTATCTCAGGACAGTTATTAAGTTACCTAGAGAAATAAATTGGAGGAATAACTGTATGATAAATTCTCCAACTCCGCAAATTTTCCGGATTAATATGTATAAAAAATTATAAACTGAAACGATATATGCAATATTTGATATTATTGCATCGATAATTTATAGATGTTTAATTGCGATCAGTATTTTTGAGATATAAGCCATTTTACACATTTAATTAATCCATTTGCACCATTCGGGAACGATCACTAATTGGCATTGAGCCAGATTTCGTGGTTAGCTTGTTATTCAATATATAATGAGGTGATATTTCATGCTCTTTAGCCTTGTATTTTTAACCAAATTTTATTCGATTTTAGATCGATGGTAGAAAAAAGTTTAAAAATAAAATTAAAATATAGAACTTTAAAAATAAATATATAATATATGGCTCAAAAATTTTAAGTAGTTTGTACGTATTTCGACTTTTTTAAACAATTTAAGAATATCTTATAGAAGTATACGAAATTTTTTTTAATTGAATACAACAATAAGATATCTTTCGTATATTTATGGAAAATTTCTTGTTTTCATGTTAATGTAGGAACATATGTTTGTTAATAATAAATACAGAAGAGAGAGTTAGTACATTTTACGCATTTTTGATCGATGACGGCAAATGAATTGTATTTGCATTATTATTTAGCATTTCGATAATATCGTTTCAACGAAGTACGATATCGTAGCGAGGCGAGTAATATATATCAATCCATTTGTAGAATTTAGCTACAGTGAGCGGGCGGCGTGCCAAACTTTTCGCTACGAATTCACCTCTAGAACACTGTAACTGTATCGTCATTACGTGCTTTGTTCCTTTCGCATTAGTGGGCCAAGCGATAATCATTAACTCCTTTGGCACGCTTTCAAATTGCAATCGCAACAATGTGTTAGTAATTACAAACTTTCTCTAATTAAACATCTCCAAAATCAGTTATAGTAATGCATTCTTTGTACGCTCGAATCAGGTAAATCGATTTTTCCACTATTGCTAACGAAGACACTAATTTGTTGCGAATGAACGTATTACGAATAGGCCGCGAAGATTCTTCTTAGATCCTCCGTGTTTATCGTTCTCTTTGTTCTATGCGTATTATAGTAACACTAGGCGATGAATTCATTGTTCGAACATTGTTATATTCTTAAAGTATTAATATCGCGTTAAATCGATTGAGGACAAAAAATTCTTATCATGCATCGTATTCTTTTTTTATTCTACATGTAATTGTATAATATGGTTATTGCGGTTTTGCTTAAAATCCCTTACGTGAGATAGCAATAAGTAAATTTTAATTCGCCGATTCAGCGCACAATTTTTATCTGAAATCACTAGATTCAAGAAATAATTTCGAAGTTTCAATTCACAGACTAGTGTTATTTTTACATCTTCATCTTTTAATGATATTTGTATCTCGAGTAAATATCTTTATTTGTCAGTCGACTACGACACGTACTTCTCATCGGGCTGTATTATTCGGCTCGACACATAAACCGCTTGTTTAATGACAATGACAGTCGCCGGGTATAAATGTTCCGCGTGTTATTTAACGCCGCAGACGCCTATGCAAATACGGAGATTCAATATTACAGAACGCATTGTCTGATGGATAATAGCGTCCGTGCGACATAGTTTATGTCGATTCGCGACGAGTGTCGTACTTGCTCGCAATTTCGCGCTCTGTGCTTAGAAATGCAGCCTCGCGGGTGAATTTCTTTTTTGCGAGACCGTGTTTAATTTCGCGATAGGAGTTCATTGCACGCGTACATACGTGTTACAGCCGCTTCGCGTGCATTCTATCGTTTCCCCATCGAGCGAAAACTTAGATTAGCGTGGTTTACAAAGAATCTAACGCGAGTTTTTAATAACGGCTGATGGATCGGTGCATGCGTGCAACTTTATTAAAAACGATGATAAGAAAAATTATGTTCGAATCGTTAACATTATTTCAGGTTACTCTGACGGCTAAATTCAGATTGCGGAAAATTTACGAAAATATATCACGCAAATGTGAAGAGATATTTATTTCTAATATTTAAATAAATTTATAATTTTTATTCGTCAAATTAATGATATCGTATATAATAACCCATTTCTGCTGTAATAATCTATATTTCTTAACATGACAATCAAACAAGTTTGATTGTCATGTTAAGAACGCTATTAGGCTTGAAACACACATTCTTTTTTGTTGCATATTCATTTCGTATCACGGTCAATTAAACATTTAAGCCTTGCTTTTTCGTGTTAATCAGTTTGTTCCATCCGATTGCTCCTTCCATACTGATAAAAATGCACGCGGTTTATGAATGAAAAGATATATAAATGATAAGCAATCTTTACTGTCTCGTTATTCTCGCATTAAAAATCCTCTTTTGAAAAAGAACAGAGGCGCAACGTACGCTTGTACGTTGTGTGCAACTCGCACACGCGGACTCGCGGAACGAAGCGAGCAGCATCCATTAAAATCAATACCGGCTTGGCGTGCTTGGCGCGAAAATCAAGAAGAATGTGCTTCCTTCTCGGTTAAACCAACGCGTGCGCTAAACCACCCACTAGAGACACTTTCTATTTTTCCGGAGTGCAAGAACGACGTTATGCGTCTTGCAGTAAAACGCGACAAAGCGAGTAAAGAAATATCAAAAAAATAAGCTGAGATACAGATATAGTACTACATAAAGTTTAAAGATATCAAAGAAGAGAAGAATATATTATCATAATTTAACAAGAATTTGAAATTTATTTTCAGTTGTTTTAATAAAATTTTAAGCGGCAATTAGTGATAGAATGTTATAATTATACATATAAAAGCTTTATCTCTATAATTCTAATCTCTATAATTTCTAATAATTTAAGTAATCAAGTAATTATCGTATTCGCTTTTTTCAAAGCCTAATTTTCTAAAATTCTGCAATTTTAATATTTAGAAAGAATTATTTTTATGCGGAAAGACATCTCACTCTTGAATTGATGTAAAAAATAACGCATCACGTTTTTCCTGTCAAACTGCTAAGATTGTAGATTTTATTATACGAATATCTGCGCAATTGGAGATATAATTGATTGAAGATATAATTAACTTGAAGATATAATTAATAAGCATTACATTCGAGAATTTTCGTGATCAAAGGTTTTTAGATGGATGAGCATTCTCGAGGAAAGTGTTTGCGCGATGTACAGCAGACGCGAATAAGGCGAGGTCGGTAAAGGAGAATCTTTAGATGCTTCACTTTCCATCGTTTCACGTGAAAATGGAGTATCGTTTCACATGTATGAACTGAACATACTTCGATTGCAAATTAAACAGAACTCTTGCATTAATCTGTTACATTTATCGAGCAAATTTTCACGTAACAACAACTGTATTATTTTATTTCCATTTTTATCAAATCTTCCTTTTTCTTTTTGCCTTAAACTTTATTTAATTTTCGTTTGTTGTTTCATTTGCATCTTCTCGAAGGAATTGTAATTCTCTTCGTAATTTTTCATTGTAATCTTATTGCCTGGGAAAGAATCTTTTTCTAAGGTTTAGTTTCTTTTTCTTTTTAATTAGTATACACGGTAAATAATTAATTCATTAATGAAATGCGCTCCTGTGCTTTAAAGTTTAATGAAATAAAATTTAAATTTTAGCTACATATTGCTCTCATTAATTTTTGACATTTTTATCTAAAAAAATGTGTAATCTACATAAAAATATGTAATATACATTATTATAAATTTATAATAGGCACTCTTTTCTTCTCGTATTAAGCAACAAGATATTCTTATTTCATATATTTAAAATATATGTATTAAAAAATATATATTAAAACACTCCGCGATCGAAAACAAAAAAATATGTATTAAAACACTAGAATATATAAAATTATAATTGGTCACACACACATTGCAGTAAATCAAATGATGACTTAATTGTAGCATTTCTTTCACAATAAGTTTCGATATGAGATTGTACATAAGCAAAACGTTTCACATTAACAAATACAGAACGTAGACATTTGAGAAATTGAAGATCTCGTAATTCCTTTTACTTCGAAATTACACTTTTTTCAAGAAGCAATGTTATTTAAGATAACCCTTGTTTCGATTGTTATTACAAATTCGATTGCTGTGAAATCCACACTAATGTTTCACAGTATATTTACATATCTATACATATCTATTTGTATTTCATGAATATGATACGAAGATGTAAAAGTAGGAAAGTAGGAAACGATATTCTGAGTTTTAACCGGTGTCTTAAAATTATCGGCGTTGAACAATCTTTTTCTTACTCTCACGGACTCTTTGCTCCGCGATCGAAATTACAAGCAAGACGACGACGATGCACGACGATTAACTTTTTTCACTCTTCCCTTAAGGTCTTAAAAGCAAAAAAAAGATTCACCCGTCAACGATCCCTATCCTTCTCAAGGCCTTTA
Organism: Dinoponera quadriceps; assembly: GCF_001313825.1. Lineage (NCBI taxonomy): Eukaryota > Metazoa > Arthropoda > Insecta > Hymenoptera > Formicidae > Dinoponera > Dinoponera quadriceps. The sequence goes on from NW_014555613.1 coordinate 3,032,559, forward strand.
AACACCTTCACCAACATCACCTAGGTAACGAATAATCATCACAACGTTACCATCGAACCATCCTACGCAGGTCCTTGGCTCCTAAATGTTTCGTCAGAACGTCCCGTCAATGGCGACTTCGCTCAGGAAGTTAGGCTTTTCAGACACTAATCACACGCCTCTTAACTATCCAGGCGAAAATTCTCGTCGGCGATTCGACGAAAGCGCACTCGGGACGATCTTTACATCCCCTCAATCACCGATTGATTTAAAGGCTCGCTGTTAGGCACCCAGCAGCACTGTCGACCTCACCTCCGGTGGTCGGTGCACTTACTCTCCCGAGTATCGCCATCGACCTGGCGGAGGCACTCACCCGCGGTAATATTTGTCTCGAGATAGTCCTCGTCGTCGCCATTGGTGGGTATCTGTCCGTCGTCGTAAACGTCGACGTCTTTGTCGAGGTAGCTGGACCCGCGTACCGCGTCATCACCTCCTGGCTGTTCTCGGGTCCGGCGTACCTGCCGCGTGTCGCAGGTGCAGGCGGGTATCAAGAAGACGAGGCAGGTCAGCAGGAGCCAACAGCAGCAGCAGCAGGTCAGTCTCAGGGCGGAGGGAAGTGCGCTCATCGCCCCCGCGGCGCGAGTCAACCCCCGAAACCGACCACCGACGGCGCATCGACATCCTTCCCCGTCGCCTGCTCTCCCCTCCCTCCCCGCNCAGAGAAGCGCTCTATGTCGCGTACGCCACGTTCGTCCGTGTGCGTGCGCCCGTGTCTACTTCCGTGGCGGCGGACACGGTACGGGGTGCAGCCCCGTGGATACGCGAGCGGCCGCGACGCCGAGGCTTAACCTCCGCGCGTTCGCAACCCCGAGCACTCTCTGAGGAGATGCGATACGGGCCCGCACGAAACCGCGCCGTCTCGTTCACTGACGCCGCGGGTCCTCAGGAGAGAGAGAGCGGCGACGGGGTTGCAGCTGCGCGCCGCGGCTCACCTCGCCCAGCCTTGCCGCACCGCGTCGATCGCGCGCGAGCAGGGCTTAGTCTCCGTGGGTCTCTCTCGGAGGAGGGGCGGAGTGGGCGAATGCATGTATGCGCCTGTATTGGGGCTGTTAGGCTGACGACGCGGTCCCTCTGCTCGCGCGGAGGCTCTCCACGACTCGCCCGAAGACTCGGAGAATCGGGAAGGCTCTTACCACCCTGACCCGAGTTCACCGGCACCGGCTCTTCAGTCGCGGCGGTGCGCCGTGATCGATTCGAAAATAAAGCACGGCCGGCCCGGAGTCACCTTTTATCGCGCGGCATGACGTTCGCTTCCTTATCGTCGGCGGACATCTGCGACGGCGAGGGTGCAACTGGGGCAGCAATTACTGTTTAAACGGGGTGACCGATATATCGCGGCCGAACTACCGCGATTACGACGATCTTACGTTATCGTTGAACGGTGTTAAGCAGCTCCGATTGCGTCATGTTAGACGAGTTATCTATGCGAGTCTGTTCAGCATTAATGATATTAGCGAGAGATGAAGAATTGGAGTTATGCCCGCGTCGCTTGGTGGTGAACCGGCCTGCCCGAAAGTCCCGCCGGAGACCGCTTTAATTGTTCGCTTGTTTCTTCGGTTTTTATGTGATGACGCTTCACTTTATTATTGTTGTTAAAAATATCTTGCTACATGTTTGTTTGGGAAAATAACCAACTCTATCGGAGAACTACGTGACGATGTTGTTGGTAATACTAGCTGTTGATTAAATACTATTGGTTCTTTAGAAAGTGTAAGCAATAAGGCGTAATCTAATTTGTTACTAGATCGCAATGACTATGATGATTATGTTGATGTTCTTCATAAGAAGATAGCATTTTCGCAGGTTAACGACTCGGTGGCAGAAGAATCTTGCGCTAAATAATCCGTCGAGTTACCTGTGGGAATGAATTTCACGATTACATTGCCATTATCGTCATATATAAGAGAATATTAATTATGATTAAACTTTTCATTTTAACGCGTCATTATAATGGACAAGTGTGAAACGTATTAAGTGCGACTAAATGATGAGGAAGTTGCGAGATTTTTATCGTTCGCATGACGCGCATTTTCTATCGTTATCGTCTGTTGCTCATAGTTTATCCCCTATATACAAACGAAAGTGAGACATCGTGTGTTTATCTTCTAACGATTACATCTTTAAACACTTGACTTGATACATTTAGCTCTTATAAGTTACATTTATCTCCGCCGATGCGTTTCAAAAAATTACCTGTAATCAACTTATTCTTTTGGTGCTTGCGATATAGTAAATACACTGTCGCCATCAGACCTATCGCGATTAATGCGGCAATAGAGGCGACGGGCCAAGCTATCTTGGCAACTTCAGACGAAGCGTTGTAATGAGGCATCGTGTAACAAGGCAAGTCTACATAAAACAAAACATGGATGAGGCTAATAGATTCCAACACTGTCATATTCAAATAAGGTCATAGAAAATCTCTTCTATCCTTAATATCAACTTTGCAGAATTTTGGGAGTTCTGCAGCTCCGTATTAAATTCGACCTTCTCACTTGATTTGATATCTTTTTAACTGATTCGATTAGCTAAATAGCGCGCACACAACCGTGTCTATATTGTTCTATAGTTATCTATATAGTTTCGTATTAACAAAAGAGAGTGATATTTTCTTTAAAATGATTTCAAGTACCTGTGTTAAGTAAACAACTGACAGTAGGAATGGTAGCGTTAGCTTCATCAGAGTATACCACGTAGCAGAGCGATTTGTTACTAAGAGAACTATCGCACTGATGACAATACGGTGCGTCTGCGAGTGCTTGTCTAGTTGCGCTACTCGTATCGTTGCTAATCGTGATCCTACGAATCATATTATAACGGGTCACAAGAATCGCCATTATTATAACAAACGATTTTTCGCAAAAGTGAATCCGAGTCGAAATTTTACATTTTATATTAAATCTTCGATTCTTCAAGAAGAAAAGTACAGAAATAAGTTCCTGTTTGTAGCATGAAAGAAGCACAATAAGAGCACGATAAAGCTACCATAGACATGTAGAATAGACTAAACACTCCCGTTGGAGGGCTAAAACCGGCATAGTAAGAAAGAGCAATAGAACCGGCAGTGCTTTCCTTCTCTAATGGTGGGGAGAAGGAATGAGGAAAAGCGATGGTTATAAGTATTATGAACTTGAAGACTTAGTGTAAATCTAAAGTAGTAGACTAAAATTTCGACTCGGGCAGCTTACCAAGACAGACGATACTTACCTGCTGATATCGCTGTGATTAAAATTCATCGTTACGACGCACACGGTCGGTTCTTCGCAGTCCTGTCCCTTCCATCCGAAATAGCACTGGCAATAGTACTCATCTTCGATGACGCACATGCCGTGTTCGCTGCAATTACGGGTGCACTCGGGGATGCATTCCGCCACGAAATTGTAACCAGTATTTTCCACGAAGTTGTCGTGGCAGACGCAATGATTCGGCGCGACGCAGTCGCCGTTCTCGCAGCCGCGCTCGCAGACCGGCTCGCAGGCGCTCCCGTTTCGCGACTCGAAGCCGCTGTTGCACGTGCAAAGATTCGGCTCTGTGCATGTGCCGTTAGTGCAGCCTTGAGCGCAAAAGGGCACACAGTTACCGTTGTTACCCTTCTCGTAACCGTCCTTGCAAGTACAAACGTCGGGTGCGATGCATATCCCGTTACTCCCGCAGGAAGGGTAACAGATTGGTTCACAAATGCGCGACGTGCTGTCGTTGAGTGAGAGAGATTCTTGATGAGACACGGCCCAAGATGGATAATATCCTACGATGCAAGTGCATACGTTTGGTGCACTGCATTTGCCATTGACGCATTCGTAATCGCAAAGTGGTTGGCAGATGGAGCGAGAGCTTTCCGTAGAATTGTCGTATATCTGCTTGTTCAACGAAGGACAAATAAATCTTTTTAAATCAGCTATGACTAAAGGGTTTCTCTTTTAGAACTATTGCAGTCATCATATTGTAATTGTAGTTTAATTAATTAATAATTGTGACTTGATTTTTATCGAGCGAAGTATGTTTTGTTACAAAGGACAGTTCTGAATTAATTGGAATTGAGAAAAATTGTCTTTGCTAACATTAGTAGTAAAATATAAGATACGTGACGAATTAAGGCGTTATTTCATTAGAAAGAAAAAAATCTCATTTTCTAATACATTCTGCATTCGTTTGCGGAACGGTTTGCAACCTTTTCTTTCGACATATTTCGGAACGCAGTCAACGTCCAATGGGAAAATTCGTTTTTGTGTAATTCTTGAAAGACAAATTCTCTTATTGCGCATCGTATGCTTTTCGAAGTGCATCGACAAAAAGTACGCAAACTGTTCTACAAACGAATGTATATATTTTAGCAAGTTTTAGTATATAATTATTAATAATATCCAGAGTAGGTAAGTTAATTTTTATTTTAAACTAAGTTAAAAATTATAATGGCCTATAAAATTAATTTAATTAAGATAAAAGTTACCTAAATAGAAACTAACTTAATTAAAAGTTAAGTTAATATTGAATTAATATTTAGAGTTAAAAATCAAGGAGTTAAAAATCAACGAGATCAAGTTAACTGGTTTAAAATTAACTGAGTTAGGTTAAAAATGATTGACTTTTTCAATTTTTAACTGAATAATTAGTTATTTTACTAAATCCTAATAATATCTATACTTTGTGTTTTGTTATACTCACACTGGCATTTAAAGGGATCGCGTGGTATCCCTCGAAACAGGTGCAGTTATTGGGCGATACACACTTTCCATTCAGTCCGCAGGGGATCTCACAATGTGGTTTGCACTTTGTGTCTGTACTGTTGTCGTAAAAGAAGCCTTTGTTGCAGGTGCATATTTCGGGCGCGATACACACACCGTTAGTGCAATCGAATTCGCAGATCGGCTCGCAGGTGTATTTGGAGTCGGCGAGAAGCCCGTAACCGTCGTTGCAACTGCAACTCTCAGGAGCCACGCAGACTCCCATCCTGCAGGGCTCCGTGCAGATCGGCTCGCAGACGGTGGCGTTCACCGCCTTGTAACCACGGTTGCAGGTGCAAGTCTCCGGCATCGTGCACGTGCCGAAAACACAATTCTTGCTGCACTTCGGCGAGCAGGTGAAGTTAGGATCGAACTTGTCCGCCTCGTAACCGTCCGCGCACTTGCAGATGTCAGGCGCTACGCAGTGACCGTTCGTACACGCGCGTTCGCAGATAGGCTCGCACTCGTTGTCGCCGGTTTTTCTGTAACCTAGATGACAAGAGCAAACACGTGGTTCCGAGCAGAATCCGTGACTTCTCTCGCACTTTTTGTCGCAGATCGGGAGACAGGTGATCCCGTCCGCGCTCATCCAATAATCCTCGTTGCACTTGCAAATATCAGGTTCGATGCACGTGCCGTTAATACAACCGTTCGCGCACACCGGGTGGCACTTTGTACTGTTAATGCCGTCTGTCTTCTGGTATCCCGCATCGCAGATGCAGAAGTCCGGGGCTGCGCATAATCCCTTCTCGCATGGTGTTGTACAACGCGGCTTGCAGTCATTACCGATTTCCTGATAGCCCTTACAGCACTCACGTACTACAGTATGTATGGTATGATACTGTAAATATAATTTACGGATCAGAATGAATTATATCGATGACATGAGCAGAGGCGAGCAGCATACTGTTAATAAAAGTACTTCGTCCAGAAAGGAACAAAAATTAAAATTAAACCCCTGCGATAAAACAGAAATGCTGATGTTTTACTTACAGGTACAATAATATTAATTTTTGCACCATTTAATGATTTTTACTGATACATCTTTATTGAGTATGTTGTTGCTTGGGCAACAATATATTTAAGTAAGTAAGTAATATATTTAATATATAAGTTTATGTGAAGAACGATTTTAACACGTTTGTTTTATTTGAAGGATCCACCCCACAGATCACTTCATATTTTTTTTACATAGTTGTATAAAACGGATTGAGCTTCATAATGTGAACATAAAAAAATTTGTGCTGTCACACATGTGTGACGTTGGTCGCGAGCGTGTAACCATAGCGTAGAAAATAAGGATTTTGCCATTTATACGAAAATATATGTATATAGTCTCTTTTTTATATTTTATCTTGTATTCATCTTCTGTCATCGCGTTATTCCAAAATACAATTACCTCTATTCTGTAATTCTGACGAGTTTTGATCCGATGAAAGTTCCATATTGAAGTTCTATATGTTTCCAGATAAGGAACATATTGTGATACCTGTTTACTGTAACGAAAAAAGAATTGAGAAGAATTCTTTAGCTCTTTCTATTGAATTCCCACTATTATTATTAATGAATTAATAAATTAGTAGTAAAAGAAATTAATTAATTAATAAAAATATATATTTCTACAGGTAATATTATAATAAATATAATAATACCTGACTATCCCATAACATATTCCTGAATGAAAACCCTCATATCTTTCACGCGGTTCTTCCAGAGCACAAACTTCACTATGTGACCACTTTCCAAATTCCAATAATAATACTCTGGTAGTCAGAATAGCGACTAAACTTTTGAGTATCCTCATGATTTCTAGCTTCTATATGATGTCGACATGTGTTCTGTAATATTCAGACTGACCATCATAGTGCGTTCTTTCAGTATTTTATCTCGCTTATCTCTTGCTCTCTACCAGCGTGTACATTATATTAATGTGTATGAGGCAGGATGTACTGTGCTATCAGTGTTGTAGCTGAAAGGCTACACCTACATTCATACCATTATAGGCTACACCTATATTTATACCATAAATAAAAATCATATGAAAATATTAATCTTAGGAACTCGAACCGGAGTCCCGAGAGTTAAAATTACGGTTTGGTTACGGTAATGGTCTAATAAGATATTTAATAACGGTTCCGGTTTTGATTTCTTGGCTAATGAAAGTGCTGATATTGTAAGTACTGATTTTTATATTGCGCCTTTTTCGGTTTCAGATTTATTTTAACTTTGTTTTTATATTCTCACATCTCTTTGTTAAATTATATATGTATTTATATGTATAGATTGTTTGGAAATTAATGGTATTAATGGCATAATGCTCATATGCAAGTAGACCGTATCAAATTAATTAGATAAGTTCTGTATCATTTTGTAAATTTCGTAATAATTACTAAGAAATTGAACTAAACAACATCAGCAAATGAGTGTGTGGGAAGCAGTAGAATAAATTTTGTCAGGTCTCATTCAAAATGGCTTGAATCTATTGACGATCTCCTGGCAAAGAAAGACAGTACATGATTTAGATTTTGTACATTCAGCACATCTACACTGTCCAGCATGATGAATAATTTAATTATATTAACTTTGTGTTTTTTTTTATTATATAAAGAAGAATTATTTTTCTATTTCATTATGTATGTATGTATGTATATATTTTCTTTCTGTATGTAACCTTCTGCAATCTGAAATCTGTACAAAACAGGATAAATAAAAATTAAAAGCATTTTAATATTTGACACAGTAATTTATTAAGGATGTCGCAATCAACATTATACCACAATATACGTTTTATAACATTAATAATTAATGAAATGAATTAATGCTAAACTAACTTTTATTTCCAGTTAATTATTGAAAAAAATGTTTGTTTTTTGCATTAGTTGCTATTAGTTGCTATTGCATTAGTATAACTATTGTAGAAAAATTAAAGATTCCATATCATTATTCCGTGGTATATCTCATGATTAACTTCAATTAGTTACTCTTCTTCTATTAGTCCTTGCATCGATGTACTTTGGGCATGTCTTGCAGCTGTTAAATTAATTAATCCGTATTATATTTGTTTTATTATTTATATATCATAAAATCGTATTTTTTCAATATGTTGGGTATTTAAAATATCTTGATAAAAATAATACCTAGATTATGTAGCTTATTTGGATATTTTCGTAGCAGAATATATATTACCACAACCCCCATTGTAATTAAAAATCCGAGTCCTACTATGATACCACCTATTTTCATAACTTTTTTTTGGGCTATATATTGGCTCTTCAACTGAAGACAGTCTAAGAAAAGTGATAAAAGTAGCTTTTTATTGCTGGCATATATGTATATAATTTTAATTTATTTATGTAATATACTGTAGTTAAATTTTGATGAAATTTCAATATATCATATGTAATTCAATAAGCAAGTTAGTTTTGACTATAAATAATTACATAAAGTATTCGAAAATTAATGTTTCACAAATTCTTCTTTTTAATTTACGGTAAAAAACTCACAAATTGTGTTGCAAATAGTTTTGATGAAATTAATATTCTAATAAATTTAATGTAGAATAATACGTAACTACACGTTTTAGAATGTAAAAATGTATTTTTTTATAAATTTATTAAACAGACCTTCATCCATTAAACACCCTATTTGTGTTGCATTCTTTGTATCGTTGATGTTCATCTTAAAACATAAAGTCGTATTTTTCAATTTACTAACGCATTCCGGACAATACGTTGGATTATTCATGAGAATATACTCAATTTTGGCATCTTGTTTCTCGATCCTCAATCTGTAAGATAATGAATGATTCACAAGTGGTTTATAAACGAATCATTTCAGATATTATTACAATATTTGAATGATTTTTGTTCTAACCGACGAGAGAGCACACTCTTTATTTTTCTTTTATATAGAGTAAGGAAATAACCAACCTCAATATATTTTCAAAAAATAAAAATATTTTCCTGACAATTAGATGAAGATAAGTAAAGTTTACATTTACAGTATGTGTTCGAAGTGATGACTATTTGTATCAATGCGATATCTGTTACATAAATTTTTCCCTTATTCTCATATTTCGAAGAGTGATTTTTTCAAGGTGATTTATTATTTCATCTTGTATAACGCATTGATTTAATATGTTTATTAAATTGATTTAATATGGTTATTAAATATCTTGTTGCACATACGCTAATGCTTAAACTTACTCGTCACTATTTCTGTCTCCTAATATCATAATAATTATTATATATATTTTACATTTATAAGAAACAAAATAAAAAAATTATTTTAGTCGGTTTCCTATACTTACGTCTCGGTGCGACTTTCGTCGTTGTCTAAGATTAAAACACACATGGCGGGTTCGCAATGCACCCCGTCGCCAATCCACCCGTGATTGCATTCGCAGGTTCTCTTCTCGGTGATGCACTTGCCATGTTTGGCACACGAACTCTCGCATGCGTACACGCAGGTATCTTCGATCTTCAGGTAACCAGGATGGCACTGACACTGGTTCGGCGCCACGCATTCACCGTTGTCGCAATTTTTGCAACTCGGTATACATCTACTTATGTTTCGCGACCTACCCTCAGGGATAGACCGCGATCTCTGAATTCCGACGTTTGATTGTTCCAGGACGAATCCCTCGTTGCACTCGCATACTTCAGGTGCGACGCAGATGCCGTTGCTGCACATCGTGCAAACGGGCTTACATCCGCCGTGCCATTTCTTCTTGTAACCCTCGAAACACTCGCACTGATATGGCATTTTGCATGTACCGTTATCACAATCATGGCAGTTAGGTATGCATTCTTGATTTTTACTGCCGGGGGACCCTGATAGATGGTAACCGTGGGTACAGATGCACTCGCCGGGGTAAGCGCAGTTACCGTTTTTGCAACTTGATTTGCAAACAGGTTCGCAGTAATTCTTTTCGGATTCGCTGCCAAAATATTTCGATTAAAACTATGTTTGCAAGTATATCTGTTTTAATATTTTGCAACGTCCATTGACGTGATAAGCGATTTTACAGAAAGGTGCGAATACATACGAAAGTACATAGCCTTTATGGCAGTGGCAGTTTCCGGAATCATCGCATTCCCCATTGATGCAATTCGGGACACATATCGGCTCGCATGCCTAATGAGAGAAACAGTGTGATATATTCTGAAAAATAATATCTTCCACATGAATATATGAAGATTTACAGAAAATAATGAACACAGTATAAATTGGTGATGGATGATCTCGATTCGATTTTCAGAAAATCGATCTTTTTCCTCAAAAAATTGTATATTAATTGATTCTTTTTTGTTTGATTTTTGTACGAATTGATCCTTTCAATAAAGGATCGATTCTTGATCCGTTAATGTGCTTATTCATCAATGTTGTTCCATTTAATGAAAAATTCACATGTTGGATCAATATCTGATACAATTAGGATATTGTTTTAGGTGTGTATTTCAGAGGACTATATAAGTAATGGTAAATTTGTAAACTGTGAGCAAAAGTTATTACCAAGAGGATTTAGAATTTCAATTAATTGAAATCTTAGTTTACTGGAAACTGAATATTCCACTTTTATAATTTCTACATAGAACGCGGAAACGCTTTGAATATTAATGGGTCAGGAAGAGAAATAGAAAATAAACGATGAAATATTTTTATAAGGGATTCGTTACTTTTCAATATTTATTTGGTATAAACGCTTAACGTTGTCGCTAATATAAACAATGATTCACTCAACGAATTATGGTCAGACTGAAATTAGCCATGTTTGGTGTCAAAAGAGACTAATTTAGGATTAATATAGTCTTGTAAATTTAATAACTTGCATTGGATTACTTACAGTTTTAATGATTCCTCTAGTCTGATTAGTCGGTCGATATCCTTTCGAACAAGTGCATTCATTTGGTTTTAGACACGAGCCGTAAGGTTCGCAGGGAATATCGCAAATAACTTTGCACTCAGATAAGCTATGGGGCTTCAATTGGTATCCTTCGTTGCATGTACAGGTGTCTGGTCTGATGCATCTTCCATTGACACAAGGAGAAGAGCATATCGGCTCGCAGATATAACTCGAGTTTCCGAGTAATCCATAACCGTTAAGACAATTGCACTGTTCAGGAGCTTCGCAAATACCCAAGACGCAAGGTTTACTACAGATTGGCTCGCAAACACCCCAATTTAACGAGTAGCCTGTTTCGCAAGTACACACGTTGGGTGCAGTGCATGTGCCAAAGTTACAACCTTTGTCGCATTTGGGTTTGCAGACGAATAAGTTGTCCGGATCAGACTCGTAACCATCGTGGCAAACACAGATGTTATCGACATTGCAATCGCCGTTCATACAATTCAGACTACATATAGATTTGCAGTGCTAAACGAAGGAAATGCAAACTTTTATCAAATATATTATTGATTACGTTAAGTAAAATAAAGCGCTAATTAAGTGGCCGGTAATCAGTAGATCTGATTAGTATATACTCTTGAGTTTTGGTCGAATCTAAAAGTACATACATTTATCAGATTCTCAAAGTACCGGTCGCTTGCTGAGCGTTTTGTTTTATCAAGTATAACCGAGTATCGCAATGGCGCGTTATCTTTTTTCGTGTTTCCGTTTCCTTCGATATTAATATTTCTTCAGTTAGTCACATGACGAAAGTGTGTTATTTTCATGTCGTGCTTGACACGCTGAGTATAACTTTTCATTTTGACTTTATGTCTCTATCGATCGTGATTTTCATGCAAAGTAAATAAAATTCGAATTTATAAAAGGGCCACATTTAAAGTATTAAATATAAAGAGGAGGCAAAAATATAGATCAATATTCATTCGCGTTTGCGGAACGATTATATTGTATTATGTATCTACCTTAGTTACACTGTTGTCATCGTCCACATCGATGTATCCTGGCAGACAGTCACACTGATCAGGTTCAGCACAATACGATCCTGTCCCGCATTTTAAGTTGCAGACGGGGTCGCAGGTGAAACCGTCATGGTTCAACGAATATCCATGGTTGCACTTGCAAACATTAGGCGCAGTGCAGTTACCGTGCAAACAAGTGTGAGTGCACTCAGGGACGCAGGCATTGAGCGCAAAATCGTAGAGTGGCGATAAGTATATTAAACTGTATCCAGGGTCGCATTCGCATATGTGCGGTCTTATACATATACCGTGTGGACCGCAAGGAGGTTCGCATATTGGCTCGCACATAGAATCATTTACCTCTCTATAACCGAGGCAACATACCTTTTCAGTGCGGATCGACGTATCAAACTAGTAATGGGAACAAAATACATGATATTAAGTAGCTTTCTCAGTTATCCGAGTATTTACCCGGGCCTGTCGAGATTATCCGGGTGCCCGGGTAACTGAGTATACGATTAATTTCTGGCGTTACAAATTATTGATTTATCTAACGATTACAAATAATAAATGAATGTATTGCAGATTTGCAACTATTTACTCGTTACTGTTTTCCGATTACCGATGTAATATCCGTGAATATAGATGTTCGGATATAATCGGATAACATCCTGAAGGACATGGGTATTCAAACTAGTTAGTATTACCCGAGTATGAAAATAACCGGATTATACGAACAGTACTAATATTAAAAACATTGTGATATTTACATGTACGATGATGTGCGACTGAATTACGATAGTGTAAACAACATTACTAATATAAAACTGTTTGGTGAAAGCGAATGTGAAAATATTCGTTGTTCATATGTTATGCGTTTGTCCAGTATTCACGTTTAGATATATCGTTTGATGTTATAGTAAAGAAAACAGAAAATCTATCATCAAATCTTACCTCGTTTTTAAAGTTCCATCGCATTTCGTTCTTATAAAATGGACCAAACCCTATATGCTCTCTAAACATTTCCGGAATCGGGACCTTATGGCTAAGTCGAGAACTGCAAATAACGAATAATTTTAGCGACGTTAGCATCCTCGTGTATTGAACCCGTTACGTCACACGGTTGATATATCTTGCTATTCTGATTTATAAAACATGACATGCAGGATCCGTTATATACTTATAGCTTAGATAAATTTGAATAAAAATGTCCTCTACCATTTTGCAAACAACCATGCAAAATTTTGAATTAATTATTAATTAACTAATAATTATCGAGTTATTTAGTTATTTATGTTATTATTTAATTATTATTATATTTATTATAAATTATATTTATTATATATTTATTATAATTAATTATTAATGATTGAAAATGGTCATATATAGAGACTTTTTTAATTAATAACTTAAAAATTTGTGTGATTATTTGCAAAATAGTAAAAGATTTTTTCTTCAGAATGGCTCTAATCTATAAGTATATAACAGCTGTATTTAGCAACAGACAGAATATTGAACCTTGAATCTTGAATTCTGGACCGGTCGATAGATTCAACAGCCACCGTATATATAAAGATTTTAAACAAAAAAATTCTTTACCATGTTGCAATACATGGCCATTTTCAATAATTAATAACCCAAAATTTTGCGTATTTGTTTGCAAAATGGTAGAGGTAAATTACAAATATATGATGGATGGAACAGCTTGCATCAAACACCCTGTATATTATCTATATCTAATCATCTTACCTTATAATTTTTTCACACATTTTACTCTTTAGCTTGGTTCTGATTAAGTTTTGATTAGTATGTACGATTTGTAGAATGCAGAAAACACATATAATGTATGAAAACTTCATAATTACTAAATATATAAAATATATTTTAATGAGGCAACGATATCTAAATGAGCGATCAATGCAGTAGTTCCAACATGCATCGCTCTGTGAACTAGACTGATGTCTATTTCCTTTTTCGTTATGACCATGTCAACGCATTATCAGAATTCGACAGGATGTTGGCTACCATTGGTTAGAAAATCTTTCTCTAAAAAAGTCATTTGTGTTATCTAAATCTGGAATGTATCGAAGTCGTATAGAAGTGTTGAAATCTCTTTCCCGTGATGCTAATTGGCTTTGAGCTGCTGCTTGTTTCATGCCACGCCTGATATTGTTAAAATTGTCAGTTGCGTGACAGTTTGACCGAATATCAGCTTTCTTGACTAATATACGTATATATAACAAGTGTCCCTCTCCAATTTAGATAATATTTATTTGGTACGTATTATTGCTGACAAGTTATTCATTATTTTATGTCACAATTGTTAATTTACTATACCGAAAAAAAAAATTGAAATTGATCCATGAAATTTTGTCTTAAAAATAGAAAAAGCGTATATCTATTTTATATAATTATTACATACTTTAAAAAAATTATTATATATCACGTCACATATTTGCATGGGACAAAGTAGAGCGCACATGACATATAATCGTTTTATAATTTTATAATTTATTATCGGTTCGTGTATACAATTCACATTGGTTATAATGCCTGAAATTATTCATTGTCTCGTCAAACCTACACGAAAAAAAATCAACCTTAAATCAATGATAGATATCCTCATGTATAAACAAAAATATTTTAATCTTCTTAGGAGGTTTTCAGTCTTGATTTGATTAGATCTTTATTGATTCAAGTATTACTCAATTCAAGACTAAATATCTCCTAAGAATATTATAATATTCCTGCTTATATGTGAGAATATCTGTCATTAATTTAAGCATCTATTTTTTTTACGTATCGAAGTATCGGCCTTCCGCTTGGTATACTCAATATTTAACTTCAAGAAACATAGTGTTTACTCTTGCGGGACGCACCTCTGACGGCCCTTGACTCCGGACTCCTTTCGATATCCGGGATTGCAGAGGCAAAAATTCGGCATAGTGCACACTCCATTCGCGCACCCGCCGACGCATACCGGCAGGCACCTAGAGCGCGTGGGGTCTCTAACATCGAGCATGTACCCGCGATTGCAGGTGCATTGATTCGGTCCGGTGCATTGGCCGTTCAGACATGGATATTGGCATAAAATATCCGTACCTTGTCCGTCGTAAGAGACGCATCTTCCGGTATTGATATCGTTGTAGAAACCCGGGTTGCAGGCGCATACGTTTGGTGCAACGCACCGGCCGTTCGGGCCGCAATCGTGCCTGCAGTGTGAGGTCGAGGTCGAGGACGTCATGGGTATGCATCTACCGGTATCGGGGTCGTTTCTGTACCCTGGTAGGCAAGAGCAACGGTTGCCGATGCAAACACCGTGTGTACCGCAATCGTGCCTGCAATCGCCGGGTTGCGATGGGTTCGGCGACATCGCGGGGACGCATCTGCCGGTGGCGTGATCGATTTCGTATCCATGATCGCACTGTGACTCGCTCGTACTGAACTCGTTCGGTAGGCAACGTCTACTGTGCTGGTCGTGTTTGTAGCCTGGGCTGCAGATACATTGGCCGGGTGAGACGCAGTCGCCGTTGATGCAACCCTGCGGGCAGTCCGGTACGCAATTGCCGCCGTCGTCGATCTTATAGCCCTGCCTGCACCTGCAAACGTTCGGTGCGACGCACTCGCCGCCGTTGCAACCTCGCGTGCATACCGGATTGCATCTACCCTGCGAGTCGGGACTGTAGCCTTGTAAGCAGTTGCATTGACCGGGGGCGACGCAATTGCCACCGACGCAACCGCCTGGGCAATGAGGAACGCAGGACTCGCGGTCGTTGGGGAGATTGGCGTATCTACGGCAGAATCGTGTTGATGGTTGCATTTACGTCGTGATTGCGTTGTTGGACTCTGGCCTGATCCGATCAGTAACGAACGTTTGCGATATGTTTCATACTCGGTAATATACAGGGTATCCGGCAAGCCTTGACGAAGCGGCCGTGTGCGGGTAGAACGGTAACTAAAGCAAAAAAGACCTCCACATTTTGAGTTCTTTATTAAAGAAGCTTCTATACGTGTCCATTTTTAGAAGTTCGAAATTTTGCATAATTATTTGCGAAGTGATATATAACGGCTCAGTTCAATCCGTTCTACCTGCATACGGCCGGCCGGTCAAAATTTTCCGGACATCCTGTATGATTTCACATGAGGAAATGAGAAGTTGACAAGATAAAAATACTCCGTCAGAAAGTACGTTGAAAGATAAGGCGACAGCTGTTAAACACCGTCTTTACAAAACAGTATTATTACGATTATAGTATTTACAGTTTACGTTAGCGACGCATCGAGGGCGGCTAACTACGAGTATGTTCAAATGTGAATGATATTATTCGCGCAAGTAACCACGCGAAGATTACAGAATAATGAATTTCTGCATGAAGAACTGTAAAATTAGAATTACCCTTGGTGTAATATCACGTTTTAGGAATGTAATAGCAATTTATCAATCATAGATATTGTCACGTACATGAGCTTGAGGCGAAATTTAATTATTACGCGGAATGCCATCGATGCGAGAGATAGCGCGAAGTTGGTAGAGACCGTAGAACTTGAAAGTAGGATATGATATTAATTACCCCTCGTGACAGGTGCATACACCCGGTGCGGTGCACACGCCGTGAGCGCAGCCGCCTTCGCACGCTGGCACGCACTCCTTGCGATCATTCAGAACAAATCCCGGCCTGCATCTGCAGACGCGCGGTGCCACGCATTCACCGTTCCTGCATCCGTCGGGGCAGATCGGTTTGCACTCGCCGTTGATCTCGTCGTAGCCTAGTTGACACACGCATACTTCGGGAGAGAAGCAATAGGCGTTCTCCTGACACCGGTATGTGCAGACGGGCATGCAAACGCCCTCTTCGGCGCGCCATCCTTGTTCGCAGCTGCAGATATTCGGTCCGGTGCAGTGCCCGCCGAAACAGCCGCGATCGCAGTGCGGCTCGCAATTGCGGGTCGTCACGTTGCGCTTGTAGCCATCGCAGCAGTCCAAGATGGTGATAAAGCCGCTGTTACTCTGATAAACGGTATTTTTCTAGTTATACGATCTGCGCAGCAGGATTGTTGGAATACTTCGTGTCGTAGGGGTTCCTCGATTAATGCACTGTCGTCTGAACCCGAGACTCGGAGAGTGTCTTACGAACATTCAAGATGTAATAAGAAAATTTGTCTAAATAACGCTGAAGGTTTTGTGTTATCTTAGTATGAGAATATATTAAAAATATACAAATATATATATTAAATTAACATATTCACCTTATTAACATATTACTTTTTAACATACTCTTCTTGTTAAAGTAATACAAAAATTTCAGTGGACTGTTATTTATATAAAATTTCTTACTGTGCTAAGATAAAAGTGGTACGCTGGCAAAGTTGCGTTGATAAATGGACAAATATGATAAATCATAATCACGTCATAATAATCATAATCAAAGAATACTGGGGATTTCGATTCGGACGATGATCATTTACTTACGGGTTGACTGCCTTCAGGTGGTTGGGGAATAGTATTGTACGGCGACCCGCTAGAGTTCAAAGCCAAGACATGGCTGTATCTAAAATAAGCGCGAGAATGTTATGTCTACATTACTTTTATCATGTGTGAAAATATGGAAAATAACATTGAATTTCGTTACTCTGTTCGCACTCGTTTCAAGAAACGACCACTTCAAGACGTAATTCGAAAAGTAAATTACTCACGGCACTGTTATGTAGCAAAGACCACTTGTTGAATTGTTACCAATCTGATTTCCACTCGTAGGATAACGTGGCCGATGTCCACCCTTTACACCATCAATTGCCCAGGTGCTAACGCCCAGGCACGTAAAAATGACCAAGCAGATCAACGACTTCTGCATGTTGTATGAACGATCGCGGATTTACTAATGGTTGCTGATTTTCGGTCAGAGAGTGGACAACCTCGCGATAAGAACATCGCAGAGGTCAGCAGTTTTCATCCTCTTGATTAAACTACGCAACATGCTCGTTCACGGAAACAGTTATCCGTTATGTGTATCGATGTATCGTTTTAATGAGGTCGAGATGTCAGTATGTGTTTGTCTCTTTCGCATATTCTGCCGCATGTCTCACACTTTTAGTCTTATCTAATTACTCATTGTTATTAATTGGACCATGACAAACTTATTGCACTTTTATCGAGTGAATATATTATCAATCGAAAGTGGACGCAAAGTGAAAAAGTGAGGAACAATGTATTACAATTAACAATAAATTTTTAATTTGATATATATATAAATTAGAAAATTTTATCGATTGCTTTTTATATAAGAAAAATTATCTAGAGGAAAAATTTTACCGGATATAATGAGACCGGAGAGATGAGCATAATTCTTTAATTAAGTCCAAATAATTTTTACTTTTTCAAAGTAAAGATTGCAAAAAACATGTATGATTTACTTTAAATTTCGCATAATTCGGTCACTTACATAATCGTTGTTTCTCTCTTCTCCTTATATCATTTAGGAATGAATGTACGGGCAAGTCGCAGCGATGATAATAATAAGGCCGCGCGAAGATTTGTTAATCGCGATAAGCGTAATCTATTTAATTTTTTTCAGCTATGATAAGCCAAAGCTGACTGCAAATAACATTTCCTCGAAGCCGTCGCAAATGTTTCGCGCGTCTGCAATTAACCGAAGAAATTCATTAAATTATTCCGTGATGTTGAAATGGAAAGTTTTTCTCCTTCTTTATGGAAATCACAGGAGAAAGACGGAATGTTTCCACTACTATCAAAGATAACAACGTAACGTTTCCTATTAATCATTTCTCTCTGTGATTCCCAGCTTGCGAAATTACTCTATGCATGCATGAGCTTCTCAGAAGCCAAACAGATCAGTTTAATTTTTTGTAAATTTTTCTATTTTAGTACCAGAGAACATACATGATTATCTTATCTTTGAAAATTAAGAAATATACAGAAGTAAGATAAAATTGTTAAAAAAGTGAAGTTGAGCAATTTGGTTTCGGAAAAACTTAAATATATATATATAGAAATTAATACGATATATAATATATAAGCAACAGTAAGAAAATAGAGACAAATATAAAAGCATTTTAGATATATTTTATTACATCTTTTACTGTAGATAATTTATCGCAGATATAATGATTTAAATTTACCTTTACCTAGAATGATATTAATATGTTATATCTTCTTAAAATCATATAATTCAAATGGCATAGATTTTATATGAGATTTTGAGTGTTCAATTCACGAAATATACTGCTTCTTGCGATAACAATGTTTGCAGCATTTATTGAATTATCGCTTATGCGTCTTTACCGATTTGTTTGGAGACGCAGAGTATTATCGCAGTATTATCATAAGATGCACTTCCGTTCATAGATAGAAGTATCGCTTCTTTGTAATACGATCGCAGTGAGAAAAAATTACTATTATTGTTGCGTCGAGTAGTTCATAAAAAACTTTTAATTCATAATAATATTATATTAATGCTAGAAACGTTAACAGCGTATTTATTCTCATGCAACGTAATAATGTAAACCAAGAAGAATCGTTTGTGACATTAACTGAAATAATTAAACGACGGTTTTATATTTTTACGCAAGGTGATTCATGTTGAGTAAATCGTGCCTACTTTACGAACGAAATTGCCAGATTTAGCGGGCAATTTGTTCTCATTTCGCGTTCCATTCGCGAACAAGTAGTTCACCAGTTTTACATCGCTTCTATAATGATAGTCAATGCGGGACTCTATTATTTCGCACTTTCCATCTAATTGCGCGGTCGCGCGTAATCAAGTGCAGTCGCGCTGCGTTTGACGTCATCCCGTTGAAACTGTAAAATAGTTGATTCAGAAAGTTGCACGCTTCACTGGTTAAATCCAACTGGCGGTCACTGACAGTTCACGGCGCTCGAACGACTTGTCTTTCCGCTTGTACCACTCAATTATAGTCATATTCAACCTTGTACGTTCGGCAGCTGTGCGTAAGGTCGGAAACTAGTATTCGCATTTTTCACCAGGACTGGACTACCGGCTTTTCATCAATAGTCGGTCCACAGCAAATTACGTTTTGTCCAGAGACACTTCGCATTTTTGTTCTTTTATTTTCCTTCGTATTTTTTTTTTTTCACGTTAACGTCGCCTTCTCTCGACCACGAGCAGATTTGGCTATTTCTGCGAACGAATACAGAAATTTGCTTGTCACATGTCCTTGTGACCGGACAACGGGGTGGTTTGTAAGGGAATTTCGTCGTACACGTGCTCCGTATTATGGTCGAAGTTCGTTTGCAAGCGTATCAGAGTTGCTGGCGGTCGATCGTAGTAGCCCTCTTGTAACAAATCTACGATTAAAAGTGTAAATATAGAGTCCATCAAATATTTTCAAAATGATGAACCTAAGAAATATGTATACGCCCTCCTTATGATTTATTTGAAGTAACATAATTTATATAAAAACGCGTGCAATTTTCTTTAAGATATAATTATAATGTGCTCGATCTTTAATCCAGAGTTTTTTATCAGGCTTCTCCTTGTTATTATTATCAACATAGAAGAACTTCGTGAGGGCATAGAAAGGATTGAAATGAACAAAAAAGTTCTTTACCATTTTGTAAACCACACACAAAATTTCGAGTTATTAATTATTAATAATTATCATGTATAGAAACTTCTTTAACTAATAATTCCGAAATTTACTTGTTATTTGCAAAATGATGAAGGATTTTTTGTTCGAAGTGGCATAATCTGCAAGAATATGACAGTCGTACCCAGCGATAAGTTCAAGGTTCGAGGTTCAAGGTTTAGTATGATGTCTGTCATTAAGTAAAACAGCTGACATATATTTGTAATTTAGATCATTCTGAGCAAAAATTCCTTTATCACTTTGCAAATAACACGCAAATATTTAAGTTATTAATTAAAGAAGCCTCTATACATAGCTATTTTCAATTATTAATAACTCGACATTTTGCGTGTTTGTAAAATGAAGGACTTTTTTGTTCACCTGAATCCGTTCTACATCTTCCCAAAGTTTGTCCACGTTGATCCGCAGATACCCTGCATACTACAATAAAATTTAGCAGAACATCGTGTACTTACCGCGAAGATTACCAGAAATTCGAAGGCCGATCGTAGCTGTGCCGTTAGCGTAAGTGTTCAGTGACTCGATGCCATCGACCGTTAATATCGTTTCTGGTTCCGCGTTGGCTGCGAGTACGGGATTAGCGCGGATCGGCAGCGCTGAAATCAGACGTGTAAGCGACTCGGCAGTGCAAAGCGTGTCCAGTTGCATTCAGCGATGCGTACGGGACTGATCGAGTAGATACGTGCAAAAACGCCGGCACGAAAGCCGGCTCGCGATCGCACAAAGGATTCGATTTCGCACGAGGCGTAGTTCCTTCGATGGTTATGGCGGTCAAGACTATCGTCGAGATTGCTACGCGGCCAGGAGGTATCGGGGTCAAGGACGCGCGGATTTCACTAAGGATCTAGTAATCGAGAAGAGAAGGTTGCATCGGGCGAGCATGACTCTCGGATACTCACGAGGCAGACTAGAGTTCGCCACCGTGGACATCCTTTCGCTGTTCGCGTTTTCGCGCTCCGGGCTCTTGGTCTTCTCATCGTCGTAGATCGCAAGTCGAATGGTCTCGAACAGTTTGGACCGCATGTGGAGGACCATGACCACCGCGACCGAAGTCAGACCGAGGGAAACGATCGCAGCCACGACGATCAGAGCGATGTCCAACGGGATCGGCGTGGTCTGGATATCGTCTGTTGCGATAATGTCCACGTTTGGTTTTAAAGATGTATTGCCCATAACTCAAAATAATTAAAGTATGATGAAAATATCACAAACTGATTTACGTTGTGTTTAAAAATTACATCAAAAGTTTAACAGTTATTCGGAGCCTGGATCAAAGTTATTCCTCGTTAAAGGAGGTTATAAAGTGAAATAAGTTTGATAAGAATTTGATGAAACTGCGTATATATTGAAATATTATCTAAATTATTGTTCGTGCAATAGAAAAAGCTCGACCATTCGAGAGTTGAGATAGTTGTACATTTTATACTAAATATTATTAATAAATAAATTTGTAACTAAATATTTGTAATTAATATTTTTTATACGTGTTCTTTAAAATTAGCTTGCTATTATTAATTTCTATTTTTAATATCGTCTAATCTTAAAATAAGATTTTAATGAAAAATACTATAATTAATATTATATTTAAAGACTAATATGTAGAAATTATACACACATTTCAGAATTATTGACCATTTTACATACCTCTTTCTATTATCTGTGCATACCTATCAGATCAACTAATGCATAAAAATAGCGTTAATAAGAAAAATAAAAATAATATTTTCATATTCGTAATATTATGTATATATATTTATTTCAACTTCGTTTTAAATTAACATTTATTATTTAGGTACGATAAATGTGTAGAAACGTGATTTTGCTTGATAAATATTAAATTTATGAGTGATCTCTTTGATGTGTCACTGAAAATACAGTACTAATAGACAATACATCCTTAAATCCTGTTGTTCTGCATTGACGATAATTCAGTCGACAGAAGGATACTTGTTTACGCATCTCTGGAAAATTTAGAATCGTACCTTTGTGCACGGTTTTCACGTAATCGATTTTTGACACGCCGACGTTTTCGTCTCTTTGAACGTGTCTGAAGAATTCGTCCTTCATTGCGAATTTTTGTCGATCCTTTTCGACATCTCTTCTGCGCTCGGGGACGGAAACCAGCACGATCACAGGCCGGGCAGTTGTAGGAGGATCCTTCGTCTGTGTCTCGTTCATTGTTGTCCTCTGAGGAGGAATTGCTACGGCGACTGTTGTTGGAGTCGTCGTGTGTAGGATATAATTCGCATCGCTCCATTCGTCATTGATATTTACAGGTGAAACTAAATATTATAACATTAATTACTTCAACTCTTTCGGTATAATTACTCATTGATCTACTAATTAATCATTAATTATTGAGTTACATTGCAAATATTAGGTGTAAAAACAGAATTATATAACATTGTCGATATCAGCACGCGTGAAATTAATTTTTTCAATTTCTGCTTCTTTAGTCGCTAGTCAATGATACGTAATTCGATATTGTTTGTAAAAATTTCGAATAAGAGTAAATTCTTTTTATTGAGATATTCATATTATCATTTTACTTAAATCTCTGTAAAATGTATTCCTTTCGTATACTTTTCCTATACTTTCATAAATTTACTCTTATCGGCTATTAAATGACTGTTTCTTTGCGACGCTAAAAGGATAGTGAGAAATATAGATCGTTTAAGCTCACATGGCACATTTTTCTTGTTTACAAGATTATCTTTAATGTTTGAATAGTCACTTGAAGAGTCATTTTTACGTCCTCGTGCAAACAGTTGGGCAACCTGCTAAAATGCTTCCTTCGAAAAACGTATTCTTTTCACCTTCCGTTTGGCGTTCGGTAGTCTCGCGCGGTGCGGAGATAACTTCTGTATGCTCCGCGTTACTAATCCTGGATGTTTGCACGGGTTCGGTGGTAGAGCTTCGCAAATAGCCGGGCGACGTTTGTTCGACTAAGGAAGCGTCATCATCGTCGTCGTCGGCGCATCTTCCGGTTACGGCATCGCAATCATTATCTCGGCTCTGACATGTGCAGTCGTTGGCACAATTCGGGCCCCACTGGCCAGTTGCGCAATGCTCTCTGCATCTGCGGAAGAAACGTAACTTCTGTAATATCATTCGGCTGGAACACTTTGCCGTCTCCGAGTCCCTCAATTATTATCCTCAAGTATCATTCACGGTATTTCTCGAACGCTTACTGGAGTCCTCGAAGTCCCGGGGGACATCGGCAAGTGCCGTTCGCAGGATCGCAATTGCCGTTTTCTCCGCAATCGCATGTTCCCTCGCATCGCATACCCCAGGATCCCGACGGGCATTCTGCAACGTGCAATCAACGTGTTAAAAAAATGCCTTGATATCGACGAAGAGACGGTGAGTTTGAAATGTTCGCCTACGTCTTGTGATTTTGCATAGACGATCGTATGCAAACTAATCGCGTGTATTTCAGGCCTCGTGGTTTTAAGTTACCGCGTTAAAACATTCCGTCGTTATTGCCGATAGTTCAAGATGACAGTTGTGGCGCAACTCTCATGTAAATTCGTGCAATTAAATGTTTCTTAATTGCGGACGGACGAAATTACCGTGGGTCTGTCGAATCGCATCTGCGAACTTTATTTGTGGAATGATAAATGCGAATGATTACCATACGCGGCTAGTGTGTCTCTTATAAAGTATTAACGTCGCGATTGCGTTACGCGACGTCGGATGTCGTATCTGATCGACTCCTCGCCACCCACGACCTTCCCGAGCGCCCGCGGGAAAGTAGCGGCTTCGTAACTTCCGGGCTTCCGTAACTTTCGAAGCGTTCCCCGATCGTATTGACGCAACAGTTGCGTGCAACCTACGACTTCCACTTGTTTGATAGCGATAAGTCGTTTTATTATTATCTCTGGAACGCATGGGGGAATCGTACAATAAAAGACTGCGGGAATCGAAGTAATAGAATCACGGGAAATTCCACTTGGATATTACCGAGAAACACTGATGAAAAATTATAATTATTTTCGGTATCAACGATATCCTTTCGTTATTTTACCCACAAAAATAGTGAAGAGAACTATTTCTTTAGTAAGTGTTACTGTAGTGTTAGTGATAATAAATTTACGTGTATATTACTAGTATTATTTTTATAGTTAAAATAACAAAAGGATATTTTTGGCGCCGAAAATAACTATAATTTTCACGGCGTAGTTTAATATCAACTAATATAATCAAATATTAATTATTATTTAGAGATAATAAGAAAATAATATTAATTTTAATTTTCCATGGTACGATGACAAACATCTAATTTCGTCAATTTTCGAAGTCTTTCCGCCCTATATATTTCACATAGAGGAGCTTGTAGATAATTTGCATTGATTAATTCCTTGATATCTCTTTGTCTGTGTTGTTTCATAGCGATTGTGAGCGTGCTATCGTGCAACGACGTGTAAGCTAACGCCTATTGTAACGAGCGTCGTGCGAAAGTGATGAACAAATCCAGTGATTATTATGATTCATATGGAAATGATACTTAAAATAGTCATTTCACATGCGCATTCTCGCAGCCATGGAAGGTCAGTCCGTTTCGTGGAGCGTGAAATTTTTCATTGACGCTGCGCTTCGCACAGCTATTCGGTTATAATTTCGTTTCGAAATTACGAATAATTTAATTTCGTTTTGGTTATAATTTCGTTTCAAAATCCCTGAGTTATGAATTGCTTATTTTAACCCCAAAACACTATTTACAAACCGGATTCGTTTCGTCAATGATGCGCAGCATTATCATGCAGACCTTGTGAATTCTTTTAGGTCCATCATTTCACATGTATATTTATAATCTTAGTTTGCATATATTCCCCTTTTTAAATGTCATAGCTATCTATTAGCACTTAATTACATGATGAAAACATTACCATGTCTAGCCCGATAGGTGGATTTTGCAAGTGACGTTAGTCCAAAAATTTGTTTTATGGCATTCTGAAATTCTTTCGTTGCTTATTTAATACGTCCGTCGTCGAAATGTGTTCGCATATTCACGCTGAAAGTGATATTACGCGAATAAAGCTGATAACGACTCAATTAATCATATCTGTCGGGCGATAAAAATGCAAAGTACATGAGAAGTAATTTTTAACTCACGCGAAGCTACTTTTTCATAAAATAATAACAAGCACGCGTGTGAAGAAGAGGTATAATTGAACTTATAAAAATAACGGGAGCTTCCAATATTTTATTTCTGTCATGCGTCTTTTTTCTGAGAAGTACATAAAAATCAAAAAAATTGTTATGATGACGAATGTAACGTATAAATGTAAAAACGCACACGTCACACGATGAAGGTCATTTTCGTCTTACCACGGGCGCAATCGTCTCCTCGATATCCGGGATTGCATTGACATTCGTTTGGTGCGACGCACTTTCCCGCCAGACATTTCTCGCAAAACGGCAAGCACCTGGCATCCGCATCGTCGTGAATCATCAGTTTATTGTATCCTTCGCAGCATTCCTCCACGGTTTTTGACTTTTCCTCCGTCTATGAAACATACATTCCGCGAGATGTTGTTATAAAGTATTATTATATTATTATCATATACACATACACAGAACAAAAAATATTATATACACATACACAGAACAAAAATAGGCTTAAATTACTGATAGATATTCTCATATATAAGCAAGAATATTATAATATTCTTAGAAAATGTTTAGTCTTGAACTAAATGCAAGTAATACTTGCTTCAATACAAATTCAATCAAATCAAGATTAAAAATCCTCTAAGAAGATTATAATATTCTTGATTATATATGAAAATATCTATCATTGATTTATATATGTATGAGACAAATTTTTTTGTATAGAAATATACAAATCATTATCACATCGGCAGCATATAATATTACCGTCAATTTTGGCGATTATCGATAATTTTGTATCCTTGTTAACTTTCATCCCTGTTCGCGTAATGATCGCTCATTAACTTTTAAATGTTCTTGTGTACGATCCATGGCAGGATAACGGGCATCGAAAATCAAGTGTTAAAGGCCCGAACGAAAGTCGATCCCGCGACGTAATTCGTCGTAAAGGGATACACGCGTGAAAACCTGCGTTCACGAACGTAAATTAATTACGCGTCAAGTCAAGATCGCCGGTTTTTTTCCTCGTGCAAATGTTATTATGTTACACCGTTCCCCTCTTCTGCGGTCGTAAGGCGACGCTCACGTTACGCAAATTTCACTTTTAAACGTTGCCGCAGATCGATGCCAGACGATCCTGTTACATTCTCCACTTTTACTTTTAATTACGAGCGAGGTTCCGTCCGTGAAACAGGTAGCGCACCTTTAACGCGTATTATTATGCTGATGTTGCACGTTTCGATGTCTCGATCGACAACACGGGAAACGACTAATTACCGCGGACTTTGAATATTCACCACTGTGTTTAGCACCGAAGATCTCTCTAGCGTTTTGCAATCTGACACGTT
The DNA here is from genome assembly GCF_001313825.1 of Dinoponera quadriceps. NCBI lineage: Eukaryota > Metazoa > Arthropoda > Insecta > Hymenoptera > Formicidae > Dinoponera > Dinoponera quadriceps. The sequence goes on from NW_014555613.1 coordinate 3,059,272, forward strand.
CAAGGAGAATAGGTTGACGTTACATATTGTGAATCTCTCCTCATTATTCCGATTTCTAACTGCACGGGATATGCGTGACTTAGGACTTTTGCCCGTGAGTGTCTAACGTCGGTGCGTTATTACCCAAAAGTTGTGCAATTCAGATGTTTTCCAACAACGTAGAAAACGCCAGGCGACCTCGGCTCGCCGAACGGTAATTCTCACTTGTTACATTATTCCGCTCGTGATTTCTTATCGAATGCATTCCGCCGAGCGACGTAGCGATGATAAGTGTCAATCGCATTATAAGCGGCAATACGTCCCGCTTGGAATAGTTTTTTTTAACACCGATTGTCTCTTTCATCTCGATCGCACATAACAAACTTTGCTTAAATCACATGATTATTATTCATAAGTTTTTGCTTTCTTTCTTTCTTTTACCTCAGTTTACAACTTTGTCTCGCATTCCGCGGCTGCTCCTAGCTCCCGATAATTCTGCGTGATCGGTAATTAACACCGCGCGTTACCTCTGCAATTCCAGCCTCATTCCCGGTTCGTAATTCCAGCGCACCCGTAACTCATGCGAAGTGGCTGCTCATTTTTCTCAATGACGGGCATTAGAAAAAATAACATTTCGCACGAATTGTGAACGTGGAGCGATTCTTCGCGCTTGCGACGTTGTTCGCGCCTTCGCAATAACGCTACAGTTTTGTGTTACCAGGCTCGCACGTTCATTAACTAACTCTTAAAAGCACCTCCGATAATTAGCGGGACGATGGCAAACGTTACCTTCACAACGGCACCTACCTACGCATGAATTCGCGCCGTCACCGAGTCCCGTTCGTTTTCACGCAAACACCGCCTAGTTAGTCGCGTCATTTTTACGTCGCTGGTAAATAATTAATATAACAATAAATTTAATATCGATAAATTTCTGATAAAATATGCGATATGACCAGTACTTAACGTTTACGAACAAAAATTTAAATTGCGTGTACTTCGTACGCCGAAAAATCCATTTCCCATACACAGAGAAAAAAGATTTAACAATATATTTGTGAAATATATGGTTTATTTCTGATGTATGGGTTTAGTTGACTCAAATAAGATTCTTGTTTATATATGGGCAAACAAATGTTTTGTTTGTGAGAATTAACATTTGGTTCTCTGAAACACTTTTCATTTCCACTTCAGAGAACCAAACCTTTGATTCAAAGGACCAAACTCTCACAATTAAAACATTTCTTTGCCCATCTTCAAGAATATAAAAAGAATTTTGTTTGAGTTAACTAAATGGGTTTCTCAGTGTCTAGTGCCAGCAGCCGACATGACTAGGAGATTCATCATTTTTTTCTTGACATTGATCTTCGGTATTTGTATACAAACATACGTGATGACGGTGCAACATCTGACTGGTCGTTTCATAGTATGCTAATAAGCTGAGACGACGTTCGACCATCTGGTGAAGTCGCGAAGATCGCATGAATTAAACGAAAGCTTAAGATACTGAAATGGTGAAGTTCGCAGAGAAAATTGCTGTGTACATTTCTTTTGCATTGAGACACACCGTCGTTTAAATAATCGTATTCGGGTTCACAAGGTAAAGACGGGACAAGACCGGCGGCTTTAGAAAGATCTAAATGGGTCGATAGCAGTCGATAAAACGGGGCGATCTCACTTCAAATATTTGCGCTAGATCTAAATTAATTCAAACGGGCCATTCTTGAGATTACCTCGACACGTTTCGCTGATTAGGCGCACATTATGCAAATAATCTTTCAGGTAGCTCTTGGGAATGAAAGCGGAAGCGATTGAAACGATCTTTAGTCGATTGCCTAATTAACGTGCCGCTTTACAATCTCGTTTCGCGTCTTATTTCAAATTATATCGGACGGTTGCACTCGTAAGCGCAATACAAGCGTGGCAAAACATTATACAATGTTGGAGCGGACGAGAGACTTCTTATTTGCACGAGATAATTTACCCGCGATTTCGCTGTATTCGACGTTTATATTGGGTGTATTGCGAAATCACTCATTTATCTTATTTTTCCACTTTGCGATGGGCGTTTCAGCTTACTTCAAAATTAAGTCTACACATATCGAGCGTACACAGTAATCGCTTATACGAGTACGTTTCATATAGAATTAAATATCTTCTCAAAAGCAGGTACGCGCGCGCGCGCGCGCGCACAATTCAAGAGGAAAAACGGTTGTTTCGAAAGAGAACGATGATTGTCGTAATATATATAATGCGGTATCGATAATGGTGAAATTTCCTTCTTTCTCATAAGTCGCACGAAATAAGTTCATTGTCCACGTAATAAGCGGCGCGCGAGTGTCTCACGTACGTATACGCGCACGCTACCTCACATGGCTTTCGTCCGCGCGCGTGTTACAAACGCGTTCTCTCGCGTTAGCAGCGCGGGAACGCGCGATCCGCTATTTTCCATTTTAAGCTGATCGTTCCTCTTTCGGCTTTGATATAATACACGGTGTGTATCGTATACCGATTACACAACGCATAATTACGCCACGAACGAGAGATCATTTCACTTCCGGCCGATGCCACGATTCGCAAATTCGTGCGTGGCGGCATATACGCATACATATGTATGTGCGCGCGCGGATGCATACGCGAATTTTAAAGCCGGGCGAGAGATCCCGAGGCCTCGTTAATTTAATTGGCAGACGGGCGATTTGTTCGACTATCATCGGGTCTTATGAGAAAGTATGAGTTTCTCTCCTATAATTCCGCAAAATAGCTTTCGGGGATTGAAATGAACATGAATACAACAACGATGGCTCATAACTGTCTCATTAAGAGGCGGAAAAGGTATCCAATTCTAAATCAAATTCTATTTTGACATATTTACATCATCCTAATTGAGAAACTCATTATGTACCTTGCGGATAGGCGTAAATTACACTAGTCGACGTACAAATTGTATCCTGAATCTGAACCGTTAATTATAGTTAATTGTAATAGTTTTGATCAGAAACATAACAATTAAAATCGAAATTCAGCTCTGATTTTCATCATATAGTGAACAACGATCAAAAGGAAATTTGATATTTGATGCTTTTATGGTGTGGAGAAAAGAGAGTATCTTTAAAATTATTTCTTTTAAAGCTAATGTTTTACTTAAAAATTATGTGTAAGGCAGTCTTGTAAGAATTTCTGAATGAGACATGGGTTTTAATTTCCTATAGGAAGACATAGACTATTTCTATTCTTTCGTTGTAACATTTTTTTTATTTCGAGTTCGTTAAAAGACGCCGTAAAATGTGAATTTTAATTTTTCTACGACAAAATAAAATATAAAAAATAAGAAATTGTAGTAAAAGTAAGTTCTATTTTTTATTTTCATACCTGTTAATTTACAAACATCAAAATATAGCCTACATTTTGTGTACTATCGCCAAATAATTTATTTTATTATCATTTTCTGTTTCAACACATAAACATGAATAGAAAAAATTAAAGTTCAAAAACGATACATTTTATAATACGAAATTTGTTGATCAGTGTTGTATGTAACGTTATATATTTTTATATTTTTTTCTTTTTTTCAAGAGAAATCTGATAGCGAGAAAGAACACAATAAAGAGAGAGGAGCATTGATACGTGAGACATTTCTCCGCATGTGCATATAACATCGGAAATTAAACTCGCTGAATTTTATAATTAATCCGCGTTCAATTGACTCGTTCTGAAGCGACGAAGACGCGAACGATGTTTCATCCGGTTGATGACACGTGGTATTTTTTGCATCAGCTGTATCCACGTCGTGGATTGACAGTCTGTTTACACAACACGCGTCACGTCTCATCTCGTCGTTAAACGTCGTGCTTGGCTTCGCGTGCGCGTTATCGCTTGCCAGCCCCGGCATACCGTAAATCAACGAGAGAGATTTCACATCGACTTTATTACGTCCGCGCCCGAGCAATTCCCTTCTTAATTGAAGCCGATAATCGGGGCTCGCCGTCGATCTCTCGTTAAATTACAAGCGGGCCCAGCGCGTTCGAATCACGCCGCGAGACATACCCGGCGGATATCTCTCGAACGTAGTTCCTCGAGCGTCCATCTATCTCGTCGTTTGTCGTTTGCGATTGAATGCGCATTCTCCGGGAAAACGGTGGTCGCGCGACCGACAAGTTATGTTTCCTCGCAGCTATCCGGGGAAAACTGTCCTATTATCGCGCGAAAATCGCAGAGACGTCGGCATCGAATGTGCGATGCGTCGAGTTAAACGTCTCGCAAATCGTCGACTTCCGGGCGTTTCCTTTCCCGAGGTGCCGAGACGCCGTGCGAAGTCTTTTTCAGCTAATGGCCCGCTCCTGGATCGTTTCGTAATACCGACGAAGCCAGGACAGGTTCCACCTTCTTTCGGCGCGATTCGTCAATTCCGCATTTCACGGCGCGTAATTGCAGCTGCAGCTCGTCGCTCCCTCCCCCCCCCCTCTCTTCCCACCTCTTCCAGCTTCCCGATCTCGTTCTTACCTCTTGTGTGTATTTTCACATTTTTTTTTTATTTATTTGCTTAATCAGACGGTCGCAGTTGATGCGGACTTTCCCCGCAATTAGACCGGATCGGCGACGGCGGGCGAGCGAGATAGAGAGAGAGAGAGAGATGCCGAGCAAGGACGCGCGGGAGAAGGACGGCGAGTAAGAGGCAAAAGCGGAAGAATAGGCAGGTTGTTTTATTGCATTGTGTATATGGGCCGCTACACGATTTAGCCGGCGCCCGCCACGCGAAGTGTTCCGAGTGTATCCCGGCCGATCGTTTTCCATTCGCGTTGCCTGGGAAACGACATTTTTCCATAACGAGGCGTGGAAATGCGAGCTTATGTAACTTCTTCCGTGATGCAATTGCTAGCGTTAGAATAAATTACGGTCCCATTGTGTCGTGGCGGCGTTCGTTCTTTAAGAATTTTTGTTTGGTCAAACATAACAATGCGATTTTCCGTTAGCGTTACGTCGTTCGCCTTTTTGCCTCTGTGTGTGTAAGCCAATACGCGGAAATTTTCAGTCGTAAATCCAACATTGGAGAGTACACTTAAATGGAACAAGTGCGATAAAGACCTCGTCAAATCGCCGCAGACTTTTGCCGATATTTCGACGGAACAATGGTTCTCGCTCGCTACACACTGAAGCCTCCCGCGAGGCCGATCTGACGCGCTTATGGTAAATTCCTTTGTTGCGTAAGATTGGTGTATTTTTCTATCCCTTTGAGTAGCCTGGGAAAATAGCACTTTTCCACGGCGTCGCGAGAGCTTGCGAAATTCAGCGGAGCTGCCGCTACCGCTACCGTTGAATCCGCTGATGATGGATAGGTAGTAAAATTAACGAGATTCCCTGCGTAAATATTTATGTCGAATCCTTGTAGTATGCTTGCCGGAGAAAACTCACTCTCTCTCTCTCTCTCTCTCTCTGGGCTCGAGTAACAACGCGTTTGTTACTAATGAATTGTCTTCATAAGCCTTTGATACGCTTGATTCAAAATCTTATTAAGCGTACTACAAAAAAAAGCATTAGAGAGAGAGAGAGAGAGAGAGAGAAAGAGGGGGAGAAAAAAAGAGATAAGTGTACTGTTAAAAAAATCTACATTAAATTTAATAATGGTTGTGAAGATTTTGCATAACTTAATTATGAAAATAAAGAAGCCTAAGTCAAAGAAACACGTGTATTAAATTAAAAAAAAAAACCCCTTCTCTTTGTACAGCTACTCAATACTACTGAAATTAATCAACGCGTCTAAATCCGTTTTCGCGAGAGAATTATTTCAATTGCGCTATTTAGGTATGGACATAGTAACCGGTATCAGCATGCGCCGTTATACATACGAGTAACGAAAAATCTCAGTGGACTCACCTTTACGCGATACCGCTGTCGTAGCTCGGTCCGCGACTTCGGGCATCTCGGGGGAATTTGTAAGCACCAGGTGAATGTATTCACCACGACCGGCTCGGTGTAAGTCTCGTATGACGTGACCGTATAACTGCAACGTTCGGTCAATTAGCTATCGACTGGTCCCACGATTCCCTTATCAGGCTTACAACGGCATACCGCGGCGGCAAGGTGCGTGCATAATAATATGTACTATATTACGCACGCCAGCCGCATTGTCAAGGCTTCTAGGTGAAGGTCTCTCCGAACAGAGAGATTGTACGGTATCATCGGTAACTTTAATGATCACCTGCCGAACAGTTGCGCGTTATCATGCGTCATTTTCAACGGGACACTCACTTCTCCACTCTCGAGCAAACGTGATCCCCAATCAAGGAGTTGGAAAAGGACACCATCCTGAAGACCACGATTACGAGGAAGATCCACGGGATCCCTGAGATACTCATCGCAATGAAATTACGGGTTCTGGAAAAACGTTCTCTGTACTAAAGTTATCTTCTCTTTGTGCAATCAGCGAACATTCAAAAATATTTTCACGATGTTACTCACTATAATGGGAATTTCGTCGGCACGACCAAAGCGCTCGAGTTGTCTTCCTTAGTGCCTTAATTTCAGAATTTTTTCATAACCCGTGCAGGAAAAATCCCGGCGGTTGTAGATGGTGCCCGAGTAAAAGTGACGCTTCCATCTTCTCGTGCCTCGCCGTCCCAGTCGGAGCAGAAAAAACTGTCACCAGGCAAAAAAGTGTTACTTGTTACTATCGATAACTCGAAAAGAATTTGGACTTTTTAGAAATGCGTAAATTTTGCTCTTGACAATATTTCGTAATGTCTAGTCTCACTAATTATAAATTGTATAATAATTATATAACAATTTGAATAAAATCGTTTCTATATGTGTGTATGTGTGTGTGTAAACATAGCATTATGACAATTGTCGTTTAGATTATTTGCGTAGCATATAATCGATGATATTTCACGCAGGCGATGTCGAATGATGTCCCCTCCGAAATAACGTTCTCTTTGGCAGGAAATATTAACTGATACGAATTGGTCAATTGTGGCCCGGAACAAGCGTAGCATTCAATATTAAATATGCGTCAAGTGTGAATGTCGGAACGCGACATCAGTAATGCGAAGTACGCGAAAGAACGAGCCGTTAGACAATCGAAATAAATATTTTCATGAGAGAATATTTCGAGTAGCAAATTTCGTGATAATTTTGCCGATAATCGAACTGTGTAAATGTTATCTGTTATCCATTTAATATCGAATTAATTAAGCTAGAAGACAAATATGTCGTTTACTATATAAAATAAGAGAGATTAATATAATCAATTAATTACGTGTTTACATAAATGAAGATATGTGGATGTTATTTTTCTCGTTTAATTTTAATATTAATACTACAGATGATTTCGATCTTTATTTTTACGCGGAATCTCATCGATCGTTAGAGTTTTGCGAAACCGATTTGGCGGATAAATTTTGCTGTCGAAGCTTGCGTTATTAACGTTAATCCGATTAACTAACACCAATACGACGACAGCGGGTGCTTAAAGTCTCCACATGTGGCACATAACACAACCTTTTTTTTCCCGTTGTCGTAATGCGGCGTGATAAAAAGTTCACGAGAAGTCGCTCATTCAAACGCGTCAGCCAGCTGTTCCATTCGTGAGAATCCTGTCTCTTGTTTAGAAGCCTTGCAACAGCCAGTTCTATTAATCAGGAAGAAACTATCTCGCTCGAAATACGCGTTTTCCAGCGTCGTTCATGATATACAAGCGTGAGAAAGCTAATTGTTTTAAACGGCGTGTACAGTTGTAACGTAGTTGTTTATGACGACTGTTAATTAATGAGCGAGTTGAGTATATCGGAATAACTGAAGCCGTGTAGAACGAATCGCTCAACGGGACAGCGTCGGTGAAATGTTTGTCGGTAATTTTAACGTATCGCATTGCAGGCACGATGATATATACATCGACGTATGATTAAAATAATGTTTCAGAATATTTCCATAATGAATTCACGACAATTTAACCTATTACTCATAAAATGATTAAAATTTATCGAATAATTGAAGAGTGCTGCGGTAAATTATCTTAAAATTTCTACTTGTCAAGAGATAATCATTTCGAGTGATTTATACTTAGCCGTCCCGAGTGCGGATGGAATATTCCCCGTCTAATAAATTCTGTAGGTTAATTGACTTCTCAACTTACATTGTGATTTATAACGGACTTTATATTTTATAGCACATTTTACGTCGTCAGCATTATCATATTAAAATTTTCAAAGTAATAAGGGATATGACGAATTTGTAAAACAATGATCGAGCAAGATGTTAATATTCTGGGCCGACGCGGAAATAAAATCCAAGGATAACTACTTTTTAATATTAATTTAGAGATCGTCAACATTTCTCAGCCCTCCAGGAAGAATCGTATCAAATGTATTTTATCGCAGGAATTAGCGATACAAAATTTCTTAGCGCAAGTATCGCGATTACGTAATTTCCCATTAGTGAAATGCCTAAACCGAGTATCTATCTAGCCTTATGCGAGGCTACAAACTAGCAATGAGAATCTAAATGCAAATTAGCCTCAGTAGATGTTACCTCGGTTTGCATTATGCATTTCACCGCATGCTTTTACGAGCGCATTTATGTAATTATAATCGGTACGATCGCGCCAATTAGGCCAAAGCAAAAAAAAATCCATTTTTCTCGCAACGGTTTATTGCTTTTACAACGGAAAGACGAAGAGAGTGAGGCAACGTGTCCTTCTCATGATCGCCCAGTTATCCGTCTCATAAAAGAGGAAAGGATATGCGTCATGTTTATCGTTACATCGATGTGCAGTTTAAGTTGTATTCGTTGACCTGTCATGCGGGCTGAGTGCGTTCGTTTATATGCAAAAAGAGTCGCCCTTTAGTTCCCGCACTATTGTTTTGTCCCGACGAAACGTGCGAACAAAATTTTGCTTTTATTGTAATAGCAAGAATAAAATATTTAATAGCAACAACACAATAATATTTTCGCTGTGTGATATTCATATAAGTGAAATTTTGCTGGAACACTGTGTATGTACACAAGAGGTGCTAAATTCAAGTAAATAATTGCTGCAATACTATTTAGCAAATTTTCATTTGGATCGGGTAAATATTATTTCAATGTAACACTTTTTCTACATTCAAATAATATTTACTTCGTTCAAGTAAAAATTTGCTGAGGAATATTGGAACAATTACTTACTTGAATCTATCACTTTTTACTTACGCAGAATAATGTCATATTACAACAAATCACGCCATAGAATGAAGAGTAATCGTTCTCATTTCTTACTCACTGTAAGATGAGTACTCTCAGTACGCACAGCCTCTGATTTAATCCGCGTAGGTCTTTAGACGTTGCCACTTCCGCGTTAACTTGAGGTCACCTCGTTTCTCTCAGTCCCCGGCGAAAATCACACATCCAATAGGACATTTGAAACAAAAACAAGATCAATTTTTCGTCGTACGAGAAGATCCCTCCTCTCGCAAAATAACGTCGTATCGAAGCGAAACGATTCTATTCGCGCCACGACGCGTATGTACGAAGAATGCTCACGGTTTTCGCCGTGTCGCGATTCGTCCGGCACAATTCACGATCGCGGAAAGTACCGTATCGACAGGCCCCGGTTAATCGAAACGTCTTTCCCGCTAATTGAATGCAAGCCGGCGAGGAAGCCGATTTCCGTCACTCGAGATTCTCTCTCGAAATTGGGAAACCGGGCAGCGGTCTATCTCGCGGAAACACGGCGACCTTCTCGTAGACGTTCGCGAATAAACGCGCGGGTTTCGTTTTTTTTCCTGCTCGAGTCTACAGCAAGGGCCGAGCCCTCGCTCCGGGAAACGTCACTGTCGCTTTCACAGAGCGATTCGCAACTGGCCCCAGCTTCGTAACGAGCAATTGGCGTCGCCGGCACTCGGAATGCACTTGTGGCACAATGAACTCCGACCCTCCGGCAACGACTAACACAGCTACGACGATGACGACGACGATGACGACGATGACGACGACGACGGGGCAGAGGAGGGGCCGAGCAGAGGGCCATCGTTCTCGGAGAAGGAGAGGGACCGTACGGTACTACCATCATGCTGGTACTTCAGTTCGCAAAGCGACGAGGATATCCTGCGGAGACATTGACATTGCGGGCGACGAAGTGTCATTGCGGCGTGGCCACCAGCGGGGTCCGACAACAACGGAGGAGGAGAATGCGAGATACGCGGCGTGTACCGCGGTGTATATGGAGAAACGGATTGAGAGCTGATCCCGCGCGACCCGGATTCGAAAACGACGTTAAGAGAGCACGGCGATGAAAAAAAAAGAAACGGAAATGACGAAACGCTCGAACGGTCCTAAGAAGCGGTGATTGAAACGGAAATCGGCTCTTCTTGCGTCACGTTGAAATGGCAAAAAAAAAAAGAGGACGCTTAATAGATACGGCACGTATCGATATGGCGTTTTCTCAATTGCGCTTTCAGCCACGAAGGTAACGATGGGTAGCGAGGTGACGAGATAATCACGACGTATAGAAATTGTTGTATTTGATCCCGATCGAAATTTGCGCGAAAACAGAAGCGCAGTGATCGGTAATTCGCGTTAATTACGATTGGTAATTGATTCATTGCGCGTTTGTACTTATTCATCGCGTTACACATCTCCGTTTAGCATTGTCCGCGAGTTAGCAACGCGCGCATTATTCTGTGATGTGTCTTTCGCCGCCGTAGTTGAAGCAGCTTATTCTCGTTTACCGGCTGATGAGACGGATGCGAATGCGAGTGTCGTAACGTTAAAAAAGAATCGGAATAGATAGGCGAAAGCCTCGAGTTTAGAGTTGTCTGTCGGAATAGCCGAGAGCAGGCAGATTCGTGTAATGAGATGATTGGGAGGGCAATTCACCGTGTTCCCTCTTGTTCTCGCGGCACGCAATAGATCGGGACTACGGTCGGAACGTCGTTCGAAGCATCGACCGTTTAATCTCGTAACTCTGAACAACATCCTGCTAAATGGAGTAATTAGTAATTACGGGAAGGAACGCTCGGCGAAGCTGGTGCCGCCTTTGCATTTCACTGAAATTAGTCACGGCTTGGAAATAAATTCAGCCCGTCCTGACTTTGACACGGTCGTGTATATTCTTGTTAAGGGGTCTTTGTTTCAATCGTTTATCACGGAGAAACCCAACCTTTCCAAAGGTGACTTTTTACCAAACGTAGATTTTTTTTGTAAAAAATTAAAATTTATATATCCTGTGACGTGCTTACATCGCTGTTACATTGGAACTGAAGCGAAAATACATGATATCTTGAAGATCGATTGAACAAAAATTTAAAAAATATATCAAAAAGATATTGAGAAACACTGATGTGGGTGTGAATATCGGAAGAAAATATCGATACAAAAATATCCGGTATTGAAAGAAAAATATCGATGCAATATACCAGTATAGTATAGTTGAACAATTTTCAATTTTGTTTTGTGAAGATTATAATCAATACGTTTTGTCATCAGTTTACTGAAGATATGAAGTACACAGTACTGAAGTGAATGCAGCAGATATGCTGGCCTCTTCCTTTCAGCTCCTCGTCACTTTGCATTTTCAAGAGCCGGTGCATATGTACCAATCGCGTCTCGATGACGCAGCGTGTCCTACGTGTGCATTCTGTCGTGCAAGTGCAGCCAGCTAAACAAACATTTTGCAATCGCGGGGTGCAATAAACGTGTGCGAGCGCGCGACGCAGCTCTATATTCGAGGTGCATATCGTTTGCCTGCGCGATGCATTCCGGCGATTACTCGATGCGCGGGAAAATGTGAGAAAATGCGCATGCCTCACTCAACGATACGAATAAAATTAAAAATTATCTATTACACAGAAAACAAATTGCTCAAAGAAATTTAATGACCATTTTTCCGTATCGTGAAATTTTTCAATAAAATTCAACGATGCAAAATATAAAATACTAAACGAAGAAAAAAATTGAATTGATTCGTGCACTAAAAAAAAAAAATTACTACGTTCAAGTAAATATTTGCAAAGGAATATTAATTAATTTTATTTGGATCAAATAAATATTACTTGAATGTAACACTTTTTTTCTTTTAATGTGCTATATTCAAATAATATTTATTTAATCCAATTAAAATAAACTATATCAATTCTCTTTGGCAAATATTTACTTGAACGTAGCAATCTTTTTTTTTCAGTGTGAGATATCATGCAGCTTTATTCTAACTGCATGGTGTGCTGCATTTTATGTGGCAGGACTGCGCGGCGTTTGTTGAAGGAAACATTTTTTCTTCGAGCTATTGCACGGAAAAAAAGGAATTATTTGTCCATATAATATAACTGAAATTTATCAGATCTAGTTATGAGATCCACTTTTTAGCTGTGGGAGCTAAAAATTAGATACAGGGATAAGAGAATTAGCTAAATTTCAGTTGTATTATATAGACAGCTGATTTTCACATATGGAAGCTCGTCAGCCAATCGTAATCTCTTATTCCCCGAGTAACGTAGAAACCTCATGCATTTCCTCATCCATGCGAGTTTTCTACGCGCAAAATACACGGTCTTTTATCGCTCGCGCGTAAGAAAATAATTTTCGCAAGTTTTATTAAGCCATATCATGCTCTGATAGCTGCGTCGTTCGTCCAGAGAGGTAGCTCGGATATCTTCGTTATTTCCGGGGGTGGGGAGGAGGAGGGGCGGTAATGGCGCATAAATATGCGCCGGATCGTTTTTCCACTTGTTCTCATGCCCGCGTCGTGACCGAATTCTCGCTCGATCGTAACGGCATAGCTGAGCTAATTAATATGAAACGACGTTTTAACGACGGTAGAGCCGGGGTGTCGCGCGCACCGGCGCGGTGCCGATTAATTCATTTCGCAATTTTGTGTGAAATCACGCGGAGCGCCGTTGCTCAATAAACGCGCCGCTGGAGGATCAGGCACCTGCGTATGAATTATTCCTGGTTTATGGAAAAAAAACACGGCGAGGCGGTGGCGTGACGACCTTGTGAATTATCGGCCACATTATCGTATATTTGGGCAAGATCGATTGCGAATGTAAACTGGCCCCGTAATGTAAATTCTAAGTCATCGTGATGATAATAAATTCAAATCTCGCCCATCTTCTTGTTTTTCACCATTTTTTAAAACCCGAATAAATGTAAGATATATAAAATACGGAGGATTCGCGTAATGACGTCCGCAATTTGCACGGAAAGAAAGAAGCAGCTTCCACGGTTAAAAATTAGTCCCCACAGGTAATAATTAGTTGTTCACACGTGTAATATAATTAAAGTCTAGTTAATTTAGCTAATTATTTTTGCACCTCTACTGAGTTTTTAATTCCTAAACTAAAGACTCTGATAACTAAATTTAAATTGTAAGTATTAAATGGAGAGTTAATTTCTTTTTGCCGCGTATTTCTTCCAAGTGGTAGTGTGCACGATCTCGCGGTAACGAATGCGTGACTAGAGCGCGGGCAATTATGTATATCGACGAGCATTAATTTTTTCAGCCGGTTGGTGAACTGTCGAAGCTCTTTCCGCGATATCGTAATTAAGCGCGGCGATTTGCCGACATCGAGAACACGGCCGAGGGAAGAAAACGGGGCCGAGAAACTGCGGACTCGCCCGTGGCATTTAGATCGACTTAACTTCGTTGTCCTTGCGTCTAAAGTGGATAAACAAGCTGCCGCCGCAAGGAGCGGCCGTTGCGAACAATGTCTGTTCGCTTTTCCATCGATTTTTCGTCTCTCGCGGCTAATCATTTGCACTGACGATACGGTCGATAATACGACGATTATCGTGGCCGATGATTGCACAAGAATAATTACACACCGGGGAGATCTTTTCGTAAACGCGCCGACGACGTTCGTGGAGGGACGTACCACGGAACATTGGGAATCGATAGTTTGTTTTGCAAATAATATACAATCGACGTGTGAGATTACACTACCGGGGGGGGGGGGGG
>NW_014555613.1:3073238-3248377 GCF_001313825.1 Dinoponera quadriceps
GAGAGATATCAGTATTCGCCTCGACGGATTTGTGCAATTCTGTATCCGCGCGGCGGAGGCCGTCTTGGCGAGATTTCGATTGCAAATCGATAGAAGGTAGAACTGAACGCGGAACAACGAGTTGCGTAACGGTTACGCTAATGTGTCGCGTTGTTTAATGTCCCCGGCTGAACATCGGCTCGGTGAACGTTCAATTCATGCGTCATACGTTACGAGACGCGCGCGGTTTGGACACGGAAAATAGAAAGCAGTAGAGTTACAGAAATTTCGTCTGCTCGCCGCGCGAAAGCGTCTAACATTGGAGAGTCCAGCGCGAAACTATAAAATTATAACACGCTTCGCCGAGACGTCGTCGGTGTGACGCAATGTCGCTAACTGTGCTTACAACGCGTCATCAAACTTGCTGCGCGAGCCGTAAGTCGAATAGAAAAAAATCGATTACAGCAGCTTGACGATAAATACGATTTAACGTCTCGCAACGTTGTGTTCGTAGAATTGAATTGGCCATAGTTATGTAAGAAGGATCCAACCCATAAAATTCTCTTTGAGATCTTTGAGATTTTGTTACCAATGGGCAGTCGTCCATACGTCTTTCTACATAAAACAGAAAGATCCAAGCCTTATGAGCGTCTAAAATTAATTATTGACGGTTGTTTTTACTTTCTACTGATTGTGTCATTTCTTACTAGTTGCCTCTTTTTACCTACTTTTTTTTTGTTTCCAAGTTAGGCTTGTCAATGAACTCTTAAAAAAGAGAAAATAAACCATGCTTGATTCCTTGAACGGCTGTGAAGAAATGCTATTTGAACTTTTCAAATCATGTATCAAATTTTCATCGTTATTTTTCTCGAAACGTACTCTATGTGGATTGAATCATTCTTGCATAACTATAGCCAGTTATTCTCGCGATGTTTGAATGTGTCAAAAAACGATAAAATAACTTTATTTTCGACACTTGTGTAAATTATTGTGCAACATCGATTTGACTTCATATACCGGATGTGATAAAAATAATAATTGCAAATAAATAAATACCGAGAGATATTTTTACGTAAAAGAGAATACGTAGGAGAATCTCAAGCTTTGGTCCCTCGAAAGTAAATTGCCGTGTTAATAATTCGACGCGTTCGCTTCGAGACGCGCGATAATTAATATCGCACAGGAATACATGATACGATAATCGCTTGTAGCGGTATTTTTACGCGACCCCGTCATAAATCTTCGAACGGGAAGAAAATCCGTTTCTCGTGAAAGCGCTCGACGGTTTTCGACGGTAAACATATATTTGAAGCGCGATCTCGCGCTCCCGTTTCGTAATTCGAATATGTTAAGCACGACTTTCTTCTTTTCCAACCATCTTTGTTTTATTCAGACAAGTAGAAATTTCTTCGTATAATGAGACTGCTAATGAATGTCCAGCGAGTCACTGGCCGGAAAAAAAAAATCTGGAAAACTCTCAGGACTGCAAACACGTAACTTCATCCGCTTTAAAATTAAATGAAGAAAGCTTCTTCATTGGTAATACCAAGGAAAGAATTAGAAAGGCCAGGAGGAGCAAACACAATTAGTGAATCAACAGTACGTTAGTAAATAATTATTGACTTTAATATCATGTTACGAAAAATATTTTTACTCACTTTATTCTGTTTTAAATTGTTCGTTTTAATTATATGGCAACACGCATACTACGAAAACTCTATTTTAATTAGTTTATCACTAATTATATCAGTTCTATAAATCATCAGCTTAGTTTACACAAAATAATCACAATTATAACATGATTTAAAGAATGAATAAAATGGTTTTGAGCAATTATTGAGAGAAATTGATAAGCACAAAGGGATCAAATATTATAGTAATATTTAATATGGTCAAAGGAAAAGAAAACGATTACACACTGAATTGGTCCACGATTGAGCGTGCTTTCTGCATCATATCAAACTGCCGTGACTCGTTGCATAAATCGGCGACCTAATCGCGCGAGGCAGTGACATTGGTACCGCTCTACGTCTCGCATTGCGTAAAACGAGCATTGTTTCGCCGGAGAACAACACTAATCATAATTACCCTCATTACCAGCGAGTAATGGCAGATATTATTCCGGGATATCGTTGACCCCGAGTTTATTTCGCAGACGTAATAGTCTTTACGATCGCCATAACGATCTCGGTGCGGCTGGTTTCTCAAAAGCACGCCTTTCAAAAGGCAGAAAACCTCCTTCTCGTACCTCTTTTCGCTACTTGTCACGCCGTTAACTATAACTACAATATTTTCCTAAGTAGAGCATACTTCGACCGTGTCAAAACGATTTGCAATTCGCGCCTTTAAAGTTCATCATTGCCGATTTAGCTCTGATTTCGTACGCGTGATACCGTTCTGAGAATGCGAAATACCTTCGACCGGTCTTTTATTATATTTGCTAGTAAACACGGTGATAAATCACGCTAGGTGTCTAATGTGGTCGAAACTCAAGACGATTTTCAGATGTATCGACCGGTTAAATCAGTATTTGACGACGCTGGCGCGACGCCTGTTCGAGAATTAGACTTTAGTATCTTTTAATTTATATTTATCACTTAATCTCGTTGAGAGAATCACTTTCACCGATAGTTTCGAAACAGATTATCGACGACGACGACGACGTCGTCGAGGACAACGACGAAATCGTTGCGGGCGTGCCAATAAGTACACGTGATCGATCTCTTTCAATACACTGGTCCATCTCGCATCATCTATCTTACGAACGCGTTGCATGTATAATTTCATATGCTCGATACGCGTGACGTAACGCATCGCGATTCTCCGATTCAACATCTACTTCGGAATTGCTCAACGCTCGACCACGCGAGTAACGTGGTGAGAAAGAAAAAAAATTAGCGCAATGTACGAGGGTCGACTTTTTTTCTTCTCGTGATCTATAAGATATGCACTTGTATCAATGCCGTCGTATTGGCAAAAGCAGGCAGAGAAGGCTTGGGGGGGGGGGCTGCGATCTGCTTTCGGCATCGCTTTCACGCACAATTTCGAAACGGACGATTTCGTCGAGTATGATGTCGGATCGTGAGCGGCCGCTTCTTTCCAGAGCTTCAATTAAAACGATTACATCCGATTCCGGCCTGCCGACCGGCGAAATTGCTCGTCCCTCTCCTTCTTTCTCTCTTTCCCTTTCTCTCTCTCTCTCTCTTTCGCGATTTTGGTTGATTGCCGATACTCGATGGTCGCGGCGCGCCGACTAAAATCGCCGTGAAACTGTACGCGCGCGCGACGGTGAAAGTGGACGAGAGCGGCCGTCCAGTCGGTTGGCCTCTCATTGTGAGCCTCGCAGACGTTTCGCGGAAAGGTATGGCACGACTTCCCGGTCTTCCGATTACGCAAGTCGTCGGACCAGTTTTGGGGCAGATCGCCAAACCGTCTCCATGGGCGTCGACTGTTCGGTCGTCCATCCATCCGGCTATCTTCGGCCGGTTTCCACTTCGAGCGGTTTATGTTCGGCCCCTGAAACCTTTCTCATCAATATCATCCATCAGTGCTGCTTAATTCTGATGTTGCCGAAAGGACAGAGATCTCTTTCGTCAGAGTCGTCCTTCACCCGCTGCTAGTATTACAAACTAGCATTATAAACTTCATTATACGATCACATGCGTTATTACACAAAAACAAAGAATATGAATTTTAAATAACACAATTAATGAATATTTTTTCAACGTTATATTCTTATAGAAATAAATAGTTAAAATGGTGAAACTTTACTAATTCAACACCTAGAATCATGATTTTGTTCCAATTAATAAAAAAAATATTTGTGCTATATACATATAATAATCCAATTAATAAAAAAAATATTTGTGCTATATACATATAATAATCAATCTTTGCCCGCGAAACGTTTATATTGGCACTAGAACCGCGGCTGGGTCATTTTTTACCTACTTGTATATTATTTCTCCCCATTTCTTTGGACTTTTATCATTAGGAAGTCTTCTTTGTCATAAAATAATTAAACAATAACATAAAGTTTAAAAAATTACAAAAAAGAGGAAAAATTATCACGGTTCTAGTGTTAATATTTGTAATTAGTGAAATAATCTTGTTACTAATAGCGTTACCTACGTCTTATCGTAATCACAATGCTTTTTCTTATTTGTTTCTTTATCAAATGCCAAAAAGAAGGGGATCGAGGGAAAGGTTGAAGTACGATTTTACGGGTTTAAGTGTATCTTGGGAACTGGCGCCTATGTCGTCGACTAACGTTATGTATTCCTACAATCAACTCGATTTCTCATTTCCAAATTAATACCGGCGCATAAAACAGCATCAGGCATGCGCATACGAATCACCTTTTTGAGCATGACGCTACCGAGATAACGATTGGTATACATCGCGCAACAATATCTTGCTCAATGTTGAGTAAGAATCTCAAAATATTCATAGGATGAAGTCCTGGAACGACGCGACGACGTTTAATCACAAGACGGCGTACAATTGCATAACGAGATAGATCAGGTATTTCTTTTTTTCCTCTTTTTCTTTCTTCATGACCGGTAGATTTTTGTATTCGGGTCTATCTCAGCGGGAGTTAAAACGGTTGTGCTGAATTAAAACCACAGATCGATACGCGTTGTTGTGGCTAATGGAATCGCATATCTTCTCGACAGGAAGCATAATGGCTCCCAGCGTGAATTATTTCACAATTATGCAAGGGAGGAATTATTGCACGCCACATCGCCTGCTCTCTCGAAAACTTAATCGACTGTCGCGAAATCCGTCCTCGACATGTCAACGATACGAAAATAATCTTACGCTTCAATGCGCAACGAACCTTTCGACTCAGATTGGGAGATTGATTCGTTAAGGCGGAGAACATAATATTATCAATTATTTATTATTTCCGCAAAAACTGAGAAGATACATTTAAAAATGATATTATAATAAAAAGTATTAAATATATATGTGCATTTAAGGTATATATAATAGAGAACGAAATATGTATAAAAATATGAGAGGAAACTAAGAGAAGCTAGCGATTCGTGACAAAAGTATTGTGATAATTACCCCCTGCCTCGTGAAAGTTATGCGAATATAATTTACACGAATTTTCTACGAACTAAAGAGTACACGATTTAACAATAAATGAAACATTGAAAATCCAGGCAACGATGAAGAAAGATATACCGTATAAATTGCATTGTCAAGTTTACGGTTAGGCAAGATCATGTACGCGATCGGCATTAAAATTAAGCATTCCGCTTTCATTTTAGCAAGTATATGCGTGAGGTGTGTGCGTTATATCGCCGAAAAGTGATAAGATCAAAAATATTTCCGGCCGCGCGCGCGATGAAATGCCATGTTGCACGTTCGATGATGCAAGGCATTTCTTTCCTCGGCCAGTCAATTTCCGCGTCTTCTCGTTACGCAAGACGGGCGGACCAGTTTCTGGACAAGCCGCCTTTGTGCAATTACGTTTCAGTGGCGTGCCTTTGGAAACAATAATGGCACCTCTTGTCACAGCCCGCGAAAGCTGTCGTCCTACGCGCAAGTCGCGATGAAAAATCGGATTAGAGAGTTCGTGAAATTAGTGGGTTTAGCAGGAACGTATAGTCTATTGTTTGTACGATGATTAATGCGCGGCATTAAAATGTTACGTTTATAATCCACGACGAATATACCTGCGAAGATACACACAGGACGTTTGTTCGTTTATGTCGCAAATTTCAATTTAATCAAAATCACGTGCAATTGGGTGCTTAAGTTACGACGATAGAACCTTTTTTCTAAATTTATTATGCATAATTGTGTGCTAATTAGTATAACTTTAATATTTGATAGTATTAAATAATGGCTGTGTCTGGTTTTATCAAAGAAGAAAAATTGATTTTAGTCAGTACGAGCCAAAGCGCGGATGTCGTAATGCCATTTTGAATATTAATATAGTTAATATTGTTTGTGGGAAGATACACGTTCAGCCGTGTACCAAACGTACGTTCGTTTCTTCAATCGGCAATCGTACGCGGAGAATCAGCCTTTCAAGGCTTAAAACCAATCTTTTGATCGAGAAAATTTTGATGGCCCACAAATAACAAGTTCTTTTTCTTTAATATTTAATTTCACTAAAATTTGTAATCAATATCTGGAGATATACGCTATAATAACTTACCAGATGAAGATATAGTTAAGTGATGAATTTTGAGCAGTTACATACCTCTCATCACATATCTTCGTCTTATTTGTAAATTGACGAAGCGAAACGATATCGGGGATCATTGGAAGCACATTGACGAGCTGCTGATATGTCGAGGCGAATGGGAAAAGCACGATACGAATGGTCGTTAAAAAGAATACGAGCGACCTAACGCGATCCCCGTGGTAAAAGATGCAATAAAATAGCTAGGGGGATAAAACGGGCCTCGATTGAGATCGCCAGTGATTTGACAGCAAAAGTGCGATTTCACTTGGTACGATTTCGCTTTCAATTACGCAAGATAAGGGAGTCGTCCCCGCGGCTTTTGTCGTCAAATAACTTTTGCGCGTTCCATTGAGGGATCTCTTTACCACCGAATAAAATCTCCACCGAGCTGGTCACGAAAGTTTAAAGGAGATTTCCGGTTAACGAGTTCCCTTTTGTGCGATAGCCGCGGGACAATAGAAAAATGAAAGGTAAAGGGAAAAAAAGAGCTCGCGTTGCTCGCGTTAGCTACTACTGAAAATGTTGCATTATCGAATGCGTGACGATAATGAGACTCGATTTTGTAACCCCGTTAAAGGCGTTGGACCATTGGCGTCGGACGCCAGGAGAAAGACTGTAATTATTGCGCGCGGAATGTCGCGCAGCGCTTCGGTGAGCATTTCAGGGAGAATTCAGGCGTGTTTACAACAAAGGCGTTAAGTTTATTTCGTACACCAATGGTAAAGAGTTAATAATCGCAGAATGTGAATTACATGTATATAATACGCAAATATATGTGTGAACTGCCTGTCTCTGAGTGTGTATAAAATGATTTGTACGCGCTTACACATTCACGCGAAACATACAACATATTTTTATACAGATACTTCATGTAAATAATCGTAATTAATCTTAATCGTAAACGTCTCTCTACGTCTATTGTATTTCGTGGATACACATTAAATTAACAGTGCGTATAGTCGAGGCGGGATACGTACATACACCTTCACATCGCGCGAAATGTGCGGCTCGCACTACGCAAGGGTGCACTTTAGCGTACTCGTTGCGGCGGTAACGATCGTCATTTCGTTACCAACCGTTCTGTGACTATATGGGGGAAAAAAAATCTGTCGAATCAATAAGATTTCCAAAAACCACCGCGCGATTAAATCTGTTCGAGCCAACGGCAAATATCGTTAAAATTACTACATTACGTATTATTCCAATAATTAAATAATAATTTGAAATATAAATAAGAAAAATAATTAAAATATTAGTTCAATGTTTAATTTAATAGTTTCAACGATACCGGCGTTGAATCAAGAAGACCCGCTTCAATTACGCGTGCTGTCGAAAATTTCATTGATTCGATTTTTTTCTTTTTTCATGTATGCGTACTTGAATAGACGGTCTGACTATTTTTTTACTCGACGACATTACGATCCCGTAGGAATACGATTGCGATTTGGCATATTCTGGCAGATTAACGTTAACGAGCTTCTCGTCGAGCGCGTCGCAGGGAGAGCGAGACGCACGTTTCCGCGCGTTTTCGCGACGGGACGCGTCGTTACATCGATTTTCGATGGTGTTTTCGACGGCCTATCGATCACTTCTCTAAGTAATCGCGCTCAATAGAACATCGAGACGATCCAAAGGGTCATCGCGAGGACACCTGTCGCGACACAAAACGCGTGGATCGACGTCGCGCCACTGTAGAAGCCGCTCCCGTAGACCTGCAAGCCCGCGGTTTCTATGCTTCTCTTGCAGAAATCTCCATCTGCAACAGATTAATGTGATCACAAATTACATAAACGCATCTCGCACTCCCGGATTCGCCGCGGTTGTTACAAGCGATTCCTCTCGAACACAACGAGACGCTTGTGCTCGAGCGCATTCTTTCCTCACGTGTCGTAATCGATTAATCAAAACCGTCCGTTTTTCTGCGTGACGCTTGATAAATGATTAGGAAAACTATACCTAATCGCCGGTCGTGATATTCTTTCAATGACCAAAGAGAGCGCGCTATGGCGATCGAGCGATCATTCGCTGGAGGGCGAAGGAGAGGCTGCGCGAGCCGCTCTAAAATCCCGTAATCGAGATCGACAGGAGCAAAAAGAGAACCACGGCGAGTAAAGGGAACCGGAGCGCGCACTCCGGTCTCTCCCTTTCCTTTCGTGACTTTTGTTTCTCCGGCTTTGCGGATGTTCGTCAAATTCGTCGGCGTTACTTCGTCAACGGACAACGCCTGTATCGTTCCGCTCGACTCGCTCGCGTATTAAAAGGGCTTGTACCGGTCTCCCCGGATAGGTTTCTTGCGTGCACGTTTAATTTCCATCACGTGGCCACCGTGGCCACACGGCTGTGAGATGGGAACGTTATATGCTATTTAGTAGTAACACGTTACACGTTATCTGCCATCGCGCACAATGAGCATTACTTCACCCAGTTCGAGTAACGTATCGGCGTGATTTTTTGCTTCATTCACACGCCGTGACTCTGTGCATGCCCGAGGGAATAGCGATGGTACTCATGATTGCGTCTCAACAGGAAAAAGTGCTTGACAGTGCTAAGCTTGCCGAGTGAAATACGATAAGGCAATTAGCGACGTATTGCAAAAAAGATCGATTTTTTCACATTCGCGTGAATCATTCTTTCTCTGGATCATTTATCGCTAAACTTTTTTGTAGCAACGTAGCGAATCATAAGAGCAGCTATTGACGAGATGACTAAGGCCCGTATTAATAGCTGTTACTTGAAACTTGTTTCAGATGGGATAGAGGAGACCGAGGCTAGTTGGCTAAAGAAGTAAATTGGCTAATTGATTATTTCTGTTATTTTCTAACATATTGCAGAATCTAGCAAGTAGGGATTTCATAACCATCTTTGATATGTTTGAAATCTCTATTTGCTCGATTGTGTAATCGGTCAGAAAATAACAGGAATAATCAATTAATCCCATTAGCCGATTAACCCCGATTCCCCCTACTTAGAACTTCAATTTAGAGTTGGATATGAATTTTTCAGTGGAATAGCGTTTCAACACAGATGTGTCAAATATATCTTACGATTCAACTGAAGATCTAACATCTAACTGAAATCTAACTGAAGATTTAATTTTGAATTGAAATCTGAATATTTCACGTGAGACGAATTTCATGTGACCACTATTAATACGAATCTAAGAAACGATATGTCTCCTTATTTAACTTTAACTTTATACATACAAATATTTTCAAACGTTTCATTTCACCAGAAAAATGTTTAATGGCAGTGACCTAGTAAAATATTTAAATTTCGTGCTGTTTATATGTCGGCGTGTTTTATGTGGCCACTTAGGACTAAAGGGGCCGCGAGCAAAAAGAGAACGAAGATCGACTGAAAGTGAAATTATATGACCGCGTTCCGTGATTTCTTTTTATCGTGCTGTTACGTACGAGAGTCCCGTACATCTGCTCTTTCCATTGGAGTCGTTTTTGCGAAGGGAGCTCGCCTCTCGTTTGTCGTACGAGCTGAATGTTCGCCTGCCGGAATAATCGTAGGTTTACGCATCATTTCCTGTATTTTCTCCCTCGGCTGTTTTGATTAAAAATATTGACGAAAACATGTATGTAAGGATTACATAACAAGTGCCGCACTGCTATGCGTATATGAATGCAAGTTAAGCCAGCGATACTAACGTTGCCTGCATAATCGTTGCAATCAAGTAAAACGAATTTCTGCAATATAAATCGGTTATTCAAAGCCACTCTCTAACATTACGTTACATCTTTTCACTTGCAGGCTGAAATATGGCGCATATTCTTACCATGACTAATCCCTTTTTCCATCTCATAATTTTCATTTCCTTTACTGCATGGCAGAGAATGCATAACACTGAAGCTAACATTTCTTCTCAAAGATATAACATATAAGTGAACATATCGCGATACTAATTAGGAATCCCATTCTTATCCCAAATATAAGATAACTTTAGAAAATGTTGAAAACGAAAAGGAAGAGCAAATAGAATCTCTCTGGGTTTCTCACTTACAACCGCATTTTTGAAACATCACCGCTCTAATCCGAGCTTTCACAGATTTCCCAATCCAGAATCCATCATTTTTTCTGGGAAATTGGAATAGATTCCAATCAGATCCCGGAAAATTTTTTATACGGGAAATGTGAATTAAATTGACTGGATGGAATTTCCTGCCAGCCAATATCATTTATTTCACGACAGGATGCACGATGTCTCTCACTGAATCCGCAATAAACCATCTGTCGAAAGAAATCGGTTGCAACTGCATTAATCGCGACAAGCGATCCTATTACGTAATATTACGCATGCACACGTAATCTCAGGTAGTTTGTCGATCGGATCGAGTCTGGGGCCCAGTCCGATCACGCGTATTAGCCCGCGATTGGACGCGTGAACGCGATATTCGCTCTCACACGTTCGAGAGCGTGTCTAATGTCAGCGTGCGTGTGCAGAACGAGAATCTCGACGTCCCTTCGTGTAAGTACGAACAGATGCATCGGTGGGCTTTTACGGCGATGGAGAACGAGAGTACGGTTGTTGAGCGTGTCTCACATTATCGCGCGTTCTCTTTCTCCCCTCTGGCCACTTCCAGACGTTTATCCTCTCCTGGCCCTCTTCTTCCAGCCGTCTTTCCTCGTTCCGTACTCTTTTCGTAATTTTCCAATCTCCTCGACGGGGGACTGGACTTAAACTTTACAATCGGCCATGCCGTCTTTGCGTTTTATCGCGGAAACAGCGCGCGAGAGCGTTTGCTAACGCGGCATCGAGAAGAGAAATATTGTCACGATAGGCAAGAAAGCGCTCGAACGGCTCGCATTGCTCGCATTCGCGTGATCTCCCGTCCTCCGTTTCCACGCGGATATCGCGGAATTTCTTCTCAGGCGAATTCTTCGCGGCGCCTAACGTCGTTTTCATTGAGCCTCGCTTCTGGTTCGGACTTCGAGTTTTCAACGAGGGCCCCCGGTCTCGTCGTGCCCTCGTGCTGCTCTAGACGATGTCGACATCTCCTAATTTATTGCACTTAACGTTTTCTCGCTTTATAGGGAATTTATAACTTGATCCCGCGCGCGCTCGAAGCTCCGTTATAGTTTCGAAACGCGCCGACATAATTTATAGGATGAGCGCATTGCTCCTGCATAGATACGCCTGTAGACGTCCCAGTCGCTCTTTTCTGCATGCAACCGTTTTTATATAACGTTAGCACGCGCGCGTTAAGAATACCGGCGTTAAGAATTTGGCAAGATGTATGCCCGCCGCTAGGTGCAAACCGTTAATCTCAATAATTTCGTCCGCGCATGGCAGATCGTAATTCAGCGGGGTGGCGTCACACAATGAACATTCGTAGCGCTCGCTGGTAAGTAGCACGTGGGAACTGCAACCTTCAATCTGTTACGGTAGGAAATTGCATAATTTGTAGCAGGTTACGTCGAAAGGCACTGCGCACTACGACGGTACGTTCTACGTACATCACGTGAATCGATCCACGGCTTTGTGATAATTATGCTTAACTAAAAGCGAGCGTAACGCGCGCAGCGTATATAGCCATAAATCGCGAGACGAGGGTGTCGCAATGATCGAATGTAA
Source organism: Dinoponera quadriceps (assembly GCF_001313825.1). Classification (NCBI taxonomy): domain Eukaryota; kingdom Metazoa; phylum Arthropoda; class Insecta; order Hymenoptera; family Formicidae; genus Dinoponera; species Dinoponera quadriceps. Next base: position 3,085,004 of record NW_014555613.1, read on the forward strand.
ATTATTCACGTTAGCGTGGCAACGTGCGGTGTTTCTACTTGCCGTAAGACCAGCCGACGACTTCGCCCGTCCGCAAATTCTCCGTCCTCAGCCAATCCTCCAGCGGCCGGAAGTACTCCCGAAGAGCGGACCCGTCCAGTCTGAACTCGTTGGTGGCTTCTCGGAGCGTCTCCTGCCACGGAATGGACGAGCCTCTCTGCATCAGGTTCCTATGAATAGAAACACGTGCAGTAATTCGCTCGTACAGATTATCTCTGCGAATCGCTCGAATATTCGGTGATTAAATATCGTTGTTAATATCGATCCATTGAGATTTCGAACTCACCGAAATTTCGTGCCAAAAATTATGTCACCGGGAGGAAAAACGTGAGATTTGTTTAAATTTGTTAGCACTGAGTTATGAAGAGCCAGGCACAGTATAGATGTAGTGCAATAATAATAACAATAAGAATAACTTTATTGGGTGTTATACAATTTAACATAATGTGTGTTACATTATTTGCACTGATGATGTTTAAGAGGGGAGACATCATTGCATTGTTTTATTATTCCACTGCGTCTACTGTGCTTGGCTCTTCACGATACCGGCAAGTTTAAATTTTAACAGAGCTTTATTTAATCTGTTAATTTGAGATTTGTTTTTAGCAAGAAACACTATTTAAACGCAATTACACGAAAGATAAAGTTTAGTTGAATCTACCGAAAGGAACCGGACGACTTCGAAAGGCGACTCCAGCCTTTGCGATTTTTCAATTGCCCACGGAAGAAAACAATTTCGTTGAATTTATTAGACAGTGAACGGACCGAACGCGTTTTGGTTTAAGGGAACAGAATTTCTGATTAAAGATAAGGATCAGAAATTTCTCTTCTCTCAAGCTTCAAATCAGTATAATTGACAAATCGCAAAGACCAAAGTCGCCTTTCGAAGCCGTCCCTTTTACCGAAAGTATTTCGAGTGAAATGATTACGACGAAAGTGAAACTATCACCGAATGGAAACGGAGAAAACCCGCAAGAACGTGCGTTACAGACATTTTACTTTTTTCCAGCGGAAGCTGTCACATTTGCAGTGCAGTTAGGCGAAGGGTATGCATGGATCGCGCCGTCGGGTAAAAGATCTCGCTCTGTGCATGATCCAGCGAGACGATTACATAAAGGATAATCTGCGACGATTCGCAGGTGTTATTCAGTAACGCGCGAACGTCGCCACGAGCTATTTACGGCTCGACGTCGCCGTCGTCATTGGAAGCGTTCCTCGCGCGGAAACGCGAACGCGCCAGGAACGCGAGAGAGAACTCCAGCTATGCGAGGGTCGAGGCGTTGGTGTAAGGACAACGCGCGGTGCATAATGGGAGATGCAATAGCGTGCAATTTTATAAGGTGCACCTAAGCCGATTCCGCGGCTTCGGATCGACTATCTTTAGCAATCTTTGCGTTAGCCGTGTAGCTCGTACTCCGCGATGTACTCGTGCTCTTCGACACCCCGTAATCGGTTTCTTCGGCAAACCGTTTCCATCGCGATTTCAATCTGCAGCAGCGATATATCTCGGGCGTTATGACAGCAGAATGCCGCCGCGGTATTTATTACGCCGCGCGCCGTCCGTTTGAAATTCTACGAAGTGTTTACGTCGACGATGAAGTATCGCGGAGATACTCACGAGTACGAGCGGCTTAATTGACATAGCTACGTTATTATCTCATGCTTATGATATTTCACTTCATTTCACCTTTTCTTTCATGAGCCACTTTGCGCTCTCGCCTATTTGCCATTCCGGGACATAAAAGTATGTAATTTCCTGAAGTAGTTTTTTTTCTTCTCACGACACATGAAAATACATTCTGCAAACTTCTGGCAACCATTTTGATCTCGCTCTTTACAATTTTATATTTTTTTCTTATAATATGATATATTATAGAAATAGATGAACTTCTTTAGATATACACGATAAAAAATCTTACGTGCAAATGTTTAAACTTTCTTGTGTTACCAACGTTCCTTGTTACCAACGTCTGATTATTACTTCAATGTAAAATTAACATACAGATGATATGTTATAATTTTCGTGATATTTTATGTTATATCCGTGTCAATTTAATAACTTAACATTTTTGTGTATCACTTATAAATGAAATATTATTTCGAGTTGTTTCAATTTAATTGCTTAATCGATTTAACATATTGTGTTTATTATCTCCATATTTTGCGTTAAATCAATATTAGTGTATAAGTGTTGAGACATTTTATACTTCAGTGTTGATTAAAAAAAATGTTAATTTTATCCGCAATAACGGTTATTATCTTACAACTTGGGCAAAACGAAATACATGTAGCTAAAGCATAACAGTGTTATGATACGTAAAATATATGACTCAAAATCCAAAGTTTTTGAATCCCATCATGTGATAAGCACATTTTTCAATTTGTGAACAAGTAACACAAGACGAGTGAGGTATTTTGACTTAAAATTTAGAATGGACTTCCTGAAATATATTAAAATGGTAAAATTAACATTTTATCTTTTTACTGTGAATGCGTCCAACATTTTAATCTTAATTATTTTTATAGGGAATACGACTTCGAAATCTGGAATGTCGCAAATTAATCCGCAGAACATGAGAATGTGACCTTCCAAAATAAAGAAAGTCATAAAAATCCATACTAACGTTTCTTCTTTTCTCTCTCTCTCTCTCTCTTCCCCTTTCCTCCTCTAGCTATCTCTCCGTTTGCTATTCGTCTCGCCGCGCTCCGAGATTAATTAACGCACGAATTTAATTAGAGAAGCGAGATACAATGTACCTTAACGGCGGGGAAAATTGATTGCAAATGAGTTCCGATTAGGTCGTCGACACCGTCGACGATCGATGATCGTCGTCCGCGCCCGTAAAGTCGTACGATCCAAGATTAAACGGCTTTAAAGGCGATGCTACGGTCTGAGAACTAGTGCACGATGCCAACGAGGTGGCTGCTTAGACGCGCTGATTATGCAACAGTGGCAGTATCCCGCGCTGATCGGCCTCTCAAATCGATGGCTGGATCAACGGTGAACTCTCGCAACTTTTCCTTTATGCATAATCGCCGGATCGCGACGACGTTATAGCGTAACGCTTGCTAAGTGGATTAACAGGCTTTTAACTTCGACGGGCCTCGCTTGGGAACGTTTTGCGAGTATATAAAATGTATCCGCTCGCAGATCTTTTGCTAACTACGTACTACAATTTACTGCTCGATTTGCATTTGTGTTCCTGTATTCGTTTGTTCCTTGTGCTGGATTACGTAGTTTATGCGACTGATCGATGAATGTATTATTTTATACGTTTCTCTATTTGCACAGAGTCAAATCGATGATTAATGCATAATTATGTGTAACACATAAATACCAATAAGATATAATACAATATTTACGATTAACATAAATGAACCAACAAACAGATGATATACGAGGATGACTAAGAAAAGTGAAAGATCTATTTTTATTTGATCGTTTGATTAATTCATCAATTTCTCCAGGCTCAATAGAAGCTATTTTTATATACTCAATATTACTCGCAAAACTAGGTCGAGCGAAAGAGATCAATCTCGGTAATATATACATATATATATACATATATATGTATAGCACACACTTATACAATCACAATAGTTTCAGGATCGTGTATCAGTTACGTCACGAGAGTCTATTGTGCAGCCGCGGCAATTTCGCGTTGTCAGGAATTGCGTCCGACGGATAACGCATATCATGTCCGTTATCGCGACGCCGGCGTTAGGAGATACGAGGGAATTTTTTACGTCGTGAGTTCGAGATTTCACGCTGAAATCAATCCCGTCGTGAGAGCTTCCGGTTCCTTCGAGAGACCTCGGGAGCAAGAGACAGCTTCATTGCACCCGCCGCTCCATTCGTGGGAAACGGTTCGATTGGTGAAAAAATTCGGCGTGCCCAAGGGGCCTGATCTCTCGCTCTCTTCGATCTCCCGCCGTCTTGCTCTCCTCCTCCGTTTCTCTGGCCGTAATTTATATCGATCACATAATTTCCGGCGTTCGGCACGTCGGCCACGTAGGCGAAATCGGTACTTTCCTGCCGAGCGATGCATTTCGCAATGTGAGAGATGCTGCGAGCGCACGAATGTTTCGGCGGCCGGATCATCGGCCGACGAGAGTGCTTCAGATTTATAGTAAAACTAAAGCGAGCGCATTAAAGAGAGGTGAGCTTGCGACGAATGTCAATTCAGGTGTGCGAGGCAGATGAGACTTATGTAAAATTCTCCATTATCTGCATCTTCCGCAGCACTGACAGATTTTCAAATCACCGCCGCCGTGACTACGATCTTCTCACCGAGTGTCGTGGAGACCAACATCTTCTTGAATTACAATGTTTCTCGACAGTATAGGAAGAGAGACGCGAGGAAGTGTATCGTGTTCTTATAAAATGTAAACAAGTTTGTTGAAAAAAAAAAATGGTGTTTCCACGCTGTAAAATTTTACATAGGAGAGTTCATATTGCTCTCTTCATTATACATTTTATAATCTCGTCTTGGGGAGAAAGTAAGTTTGACTTGAAGTTTTGATGGACCACGCCGAGAAGAATTCCGCCGGCGGTAATATGCTAATAAATAAACTGTTCGACGATTGTGACTCGAAATAGTAAGGAATTTTAGTGTTTGACGAGAAACGATAAATTATCGGACGGTGAAAGCAGCGTAAAGAGTACACCAAGACGTTGAATTGCTGCGAGTGACGACACGGACGGCACGTAATCGGTGAATTAAAACGAATGTGATTGCACTCCCCGGCATTGGCGATTTAAATCGTGGGCTTTGGATTTTCTCGCGATATCGGTCGCGATCTCATGTGTTCGAGACTTCGAGGGAGTAGCTATTACGCGGCGGTTACATTCAATTACATTCGAGGCGTAAATGTCGTACAGTATACCGCAAAACTTCCCCGCCGTTTTGCGATCGAGGCAGGACTTTCAAACGATTCCTTTCCGATCCTCCGCGCGGTCGTCCGTGGCATCCAAGGACGAAGTATCGATTTGCATTCGTTTAAATCACAGCATCGGTGGTTGGCGAATGAATAAGTCAGCCGCTATATCGTGTGTTTCTTCCACGACTCGGCGGATCGACGCGAGAGCGGGTGATATTAACGAACGTGATATAAATACGACGCGAACAACCAACGAAGTCTTATCTTTTCATTAATTTTCACGACGTTGAATCTTAATTCTATCTCCGATACGCGAGACACACTTTAAGTTCGTTAATTAAAAATCGCCAATTAAATAATAATGAGAAGAACGATGCTTCTTGTAAAACTGTTTATGAATAGTGGATTCTAAATATACTAGAAAAATAGAACATCGCGACGCGTGAATTCTTTATGAAGAAATACCACAAAATTATTTATCCAAAATATATCATCTACTGTCGTTGGCAGATTGAAGTCAAACTGCGATAGATTATTTATTATTATTAAAAGTCCCCAGTGAGTTGGGATACCGACTCATTATTTGTTATCAGCTTAGAAAAATGAGCGAATTGCCATCTCACTCCTCTCTCCCTCGTTTGCAGTCCTCGAGATTTGTAAAACTACTTTCGTTTCTGACACTCGGCCGTTCTAATTGACTTGTGTTTGCGGAAACGCGGCACGTGTGCCGACGGATTTATCCGTGGATCTATATATCTATATCGGTGATTTGCGAGCCGGCAACGTGCAACGCCCTCGAATCTTGCGCAGTGAAAACGGAAGTGTAACGCGTAACAGTGTAACGGTGTGTCGCGCTCTCGCGCGTCGAGTTTCTTCGTCGTGTAACTGCGTCGCGGACTCTCTCGTAGTACCGGGGTGACCGTACGCGCCTTTACGTGACACACGCACATTTTTATGTAGGTACAGGCGCGGGCTTTCGTAACCGAAGCGGCTTCGTCGTCGGCGCGCCGTAAAGCGAGAGCGTCGAGATCGTCCTTCGATTACAGGAAGTCCGCGCGTTCCGCAAAATCTCGATCCTCGTGCGATGAACGAACCCCGCGGCTGGATATCCGTTTCGTGTCTCCGATGGTTCGCAATGCGCTACGTAACGAAAAAGGGAAAAAACTCGCGTGTCGTATGGAAGTCGTATATCAGCAATGCGGCATAACGAGCGGGAATTTTTTGACGGCAAAAAGATGGACAAATTCGGATAATAAGCGCGATTCAACTGGTTACGTAGGATTCATTTTACGCGCACGTCCGCGTGAAGAAAGATCTCCTTGTTCGTGGAACAATTTCACTTAAAAGTTATTTACATAATTGTTAATACGATTACGACGTCAATTACAACGAATAACAATTTTCTCCGCTCGATCACGAGCGATATATCGAAAATAATCATCATCGATACACGAGTTTTGCCACGGAATCAAAAAAATATTCTAAAAATAGCAAATAAACTTTATGCAAGACACCAGCTTGAAATTAGTTTGAAACTGACCGTTGCAGCATGCGCACGGTTGCGTGAATATTTTGACCCAATTCTGTAACGTGAAACTTAATACTGTGTTAGTGCCTGGTTGTACACACACACATATATGCATTATATAGTTAAATCCTATCTCACATCGGGAATATTTGAGAAAAGTGCTTTATTGCAGGAAGCCGGCGACTTGGTCGCTTGCCAAAGAGATATCGATCTATACGAGCCCGACCATCTTCGAACGCGGAACAATCCTTATCGTGCTTCCGTTTGCCAAGAGGATCACGCGACTTTCCTCGTTTCTCTCCCTCTCTCTCTCTCTCTGTAAAAGTTCCTTCGCTCGCGTTACGCCTGTAAACGCGCGCGAAACGAGCCCGCGGGTTCGAGACTCGCGACACACGCATATATATTTATCGCAACGAGAGACGCGCGCGAGAACGTTTCCAGCATAAATTATTTCGCGACGCACGGCGAAATACGCGCGTCCAAGCGTTAATAAAAATCACCGTCCGATGCTTTTTGTCATTTTACATAACGTCTCGGCGTGCGTGATTTCGTAACTGTGTAAGAAACCCGGGCGTTTCAGCTAAGTGCCTGCGTTATTTCACTCCTTTTACAGTAATTAACACGATCTCCAGATTACCGCGTGTCTCCTTACTTTATAGCGGCAATTTCATCGTGCCGCTCGTGCGGCTTCTTGACGCGTGCCGGTGTTCAATTGCTCGATACATCTCGCGAGTTATAAAAGTCGATCGACTGATTATAATTTTCCCGTATAATTCCTAAATAATCGCATGTCATCCGATCGGATCACGCGAAAATTGCACTCTGTTATCTCGCACAGTCGTATCCCACTCAATCAATATCCCGGTAGAAATTAATCGGGGCTGCTTCAAGTCTGTACCGGCTCTAGGTAGGCATGCCCTCAAAATAGACCTGCCATCGTCGGGCCTAGATAAGCAAGATAGGTAGATATGGTCGAGAAAGGTAAATTCTGAATAGAAATTTCATGATTAAGTCCTGAGCAGGTACCAACGAGGATGCCTCTAACAAGACTCGTAGGAGCCAGTTAGGGTCTAGTTAGCTACTTCCTGAAGTAGTTTCAAGTGAGGTTTTAAAGAGACTTAAATGAAATAAGACCCAATTGATTTTAGTTCTCAAAAAAATAGTGTTAAGTAAGAAATTTAATACAAAACGGCCAAGTTCGCATTTGAATTTTCTTGTGAATTGATAACGTAACAAAATAGGGCCTGATTAGGTATAAATAGGCCAAAATAGGATCTAGTTCAATTTACAAATCTGGCCCTAATTTCTACGAGCATTATATTTCGATGTAGGTTAAGTGGGTTTGCCTTAACAGGACGTAAATACAAGTGGGGAACAATTGTGTAGGGTCTCCGTTTTAAAATTCCACCCTCTCGCGCGTATTCTACAGTATGCACGTGACAAAAAGTCACGTACGCATGCGTATTATTGCGAGAAGAACCTTCATCACGTAACCGATGGAGGGATTATATAAGTATCGATATAATATCGATGTGGTATTTGCGTTCAATGATTATAAAAGTCCGTGTTTTACCTTTTATGTTTCTACGGTTTCCCCGGATTTTACATCAGTCCGATTACGTGCATTCGCCGTTCCGCAAGGTAAGCCCCGCACCTCGTTCTCCGTAAGCGACCGTAAGTGCCGACGGTGTATGATTATTATTATCGAAATATTCGTCTCGGTTAAGAAAAACTTGTGTACGCGAGCACTCGTCGAGAGAGACAAACGGCGGGTTCGCGGCGAAATTGCGGAACCGAATCAAGATTTCCCTCTCGTTGACCCAGATAACGTCCGCCAGAAGATCGCCTCCTCGTCGGCGAGGAGATCCGCTCGTTTCTCTGGTCGCGACGAGAAGACGCCCGACGGGATTTGATACACGACGACTGGTCGCGTGTCGTCGAGATGAAAATCCGCTTATGACTTATCGTGCTAGCGTGAATGTTCAAGCTCAGTTAATGAGGGCGCCGTCGTGAAAAGCCCGTGCTCTGCGCCGAGGAGATACCGATCTAAGCGTCATTACCGCGGCGAACGCATCTCGCAACATTCGCGCGGATCATGATCGAGCTCGCGTGCATAATGCGACCCGTAATCAACGACGCAAAACCGCAATCCTGGCGTCCGAGCGTTTTCGCACCGCTGAACCGGCGAGACCGCGGGCAAAACGCAGGCGCGACTTCGATGCCCAAAGGCGACCACTTAGCACTACAATATGCTTTCAAGGCGACTCGCCCGTTGTTCGGATATTATTGCGTATCCCATTCGTCATGATATCGCGTGCACTTATTTAATTTAACGATTGGTCATCCGTTTACGAGCGGCAGCTTTTATTGTTCCCGGGCGCGAGTCGCGCGAGACACGTGCACGATAGTTTTTCTGGATAAACCGGATCGTTGGAATCGTGTTGGAAGACTATTGAAAATGATTGCTCGCGATCGTCGCTGCAAAGGGAATTAATTACAGGGGTAAATTATAAACTTTCCACCACTGTATATTTTTAAAACGAAACTGTCAATAATTTACAAATTTATCTATAATATTTGTATATTAGTTTTTAATATTATAATAGTTTTTTAAACTTCTATCTCATATACAAATATATCAAATTAGAAGAAATTTGGAGTTTCTATGCTTGTATACGAGTATATGATTAAATATCTTCGAAACGATAAGGTAAAAAATTATTGAAATTTCTGTTACGCATTGTTAGTTCGATGAAATTTTGTATCGTGTACATATTACATATTACAGGTTTATCTTATATATGGTCAAACGCTCCAACTTCCTTAAATATTTAAGCTGTACGTCTGAATTGTAAAACGTTTTTAAGTCGAGAGAATGCGTGAAAATATGTCGAATAAGATTTCTCTAACGAAATGCACGAGGAAACACTATGCAGAGAAAGAAATGAATATCAATTCAAGACCTATATTCTCTCACATATAAGCTCTCACATATAAGCAAGAATATAATCTTGAATGAAGAAAAAACTTACTCTAACATGAAGAAATTCTATATAATTCCACGAAATATGTATTCATATTATTCAAAAATAATTTTCTGGAATTGAGAGGGAAAATATTGGATAGAAAAAACTAAGAATTATATAATATATCAGTTTAAAAATATATCGTTCTTTCTATCCAATATTTTTTCCACCTCAATTTATAAAAATTATTCTTGAATAATAAGAATATCTGCAACTATCATACCTGCAACTATATAGAATTTCTTCATGTATAAGTTTTATCGTCATATAAGATTATATATTCTTGCTTATACATGAGAATATGAGTCTTGAATTGATACTAATTTTTCTCCGTCTATAGATCGACAAGGATAATTATTCAAGATAAATTTTTAGAGACAATTAAACCTGTTAATTTAAGATCGCGGCATCGATTACTTTCTCCCGATACCGACAATTGCGCCGCAATGAATTCAAGCTGCAGTCGGTAGTTAGCGTGTCTATATCGTCGGGCGATTATTCAGAAGATATCCGAGATAAACGAGACCGGGAGATTTGAAGACGCGCAATTAGGAATGTCGAAATCGTCGCAGAGATTTCGTGTCGAAGTAAGCCGTATTCCAAATATAGTCGCGCGGGTAGCATCATAATGGAAACGCGAATATCGCGGAATTGCGCAACAACAATGTTAATGCGGAATTCAAGCTGTACGGACATCGACTGGAGATGCGAAATTCGCTAAAATAATCCGCTGATTATAAAGCGATCCAACCTAATGCAGATGTAGCGTAATTTAATCACAAACGTTCATATATTAAACGACGACGCGTTTAATTATGCCGCACAAATTTACAACAAATTCTCGTAGGATTTGAATTTTTTTGAATGACTCAACTGAAATCGACGAGCAAAAGTTACGATCATCAGCGCGGGTTGCGCAATTTTTTATACCTGCGCCGTTTCACATCGATGGAATTGATGTTCCCAGCCGTTGTTTATATATTCGCGGAATAATTCGCGCCGATCGGTGGAATATACTATATAACGAGACGTGACAACCTTTTTACATCCTCCTTTTGGGGAGGTCGTGGGTTTTTGCACGAAAACGACGCGTCGCGGATGTGCATTATATATTAACTCCGAATAAATTCTAACCTTGAATCTCTCAATGGGAACCAAAATGTCAAGATCCGGAATGAGGCATCGATCGTGTTGGCGGACCCGCCTCGCTATGGGATTTTGCGAATTCTTGACATTTCGAGATACCAGGCTTCGGTTGTTTGACTTCTGGGTTAACGAGTTACGAACGGCTCCCTTGCGAGAAACGGCTTCACGACTATTGACAACCTTTGGCAGCAAAACAGGTCGTCGCTACTTTTGGAAATTCCCACTTTTTGCGCCCACTCGGAGATGCTTTCGGCGTGATGTTATGGTTATACTTAGAATCGAAACTGGTGAATTTCGACGGAGACTGAAAGTTTCGTTTGATTCTGCAAAATTCTAATGAAATAAACTGGTGCACACACAGAGAAAAAGGTCTCTTTCGATTTAATATTTCTATTTATTAGACTAAAATTTGTTTCACATAAACAATATATACTTATACGAAATATTATTTGTTTCAGTAAAAGTTTTACAATCTCATTCAAGAAAATTGTATTATTTAACAGAAAGAACGCTATTATTTGAAATAATATCTTTTAACCAATAAAAAAATAAAATATTATTTGGTCACAATAAATATGTAAAACGAAACAGATAATTTCTTTATAAGAAAATTGTCTTTCGTTTCAAACAAATTTTTTATTTAAGATAAAGATACATGTTCGTTGAAAAGTTTAACAATCGTACCTATTAATCGGAACATTAGTTTTCTTGGAACATGTCGATGATGAAATTGTTTGCTTGGATGCAATAAAATTTATTAAATTTGAAGAAATCCTTTTCTCAGTGCAGTGATGCAATTGCAAAACCGATCCTGCAAATACACTTTCCGTCATCGTGTCCTGTGTTTTAGGAAGACGCGAATAAAATTGTTTCGGGGGCAAAGAGCCGTGCATAATGCAATAGATGATCATGAAGTCGCGGTATCGTCGAGCGATTTCCTCCCTCCCGCTCTTCCTTTCCCTTGTTGTTGTGTCACTTTCCGTGATCACTTTTCATGTAACCTGGATTACAGCGTTGGTTTCCCGATTTAGACGTATTGAATTTAACCTTTCTCGAAATGCGACCGGCTCGGCTTTAAAACGAAACGTCCAACGTTTCGGCGAGCGCCGCCGCTTGAAATGCTCATCATACGAATATAAAAATCCTGTGCCAGCATTTTGCTTTTAATTACGTGTAATTAACATCCACCTACGTTGCTCGTAGCACTCGGCTATTGCTGTTACGTATCTGTGCTCGCTTTTCTCGCGCTTTACGACTCTTTAACGCGCCGTTTATCAGTAAAACGGTACTTTGCGTTTTTCTGCTTCCATTGCACACCTGCGCCGTGTTGCGTACCGGACGTTGAAATATGGGCGCAAAATAGCGGTGTAGCTTTTTCAACCGTAAAAATGCGACAACGCGATCCGCAAGCACGAGGTGCGAAACGTTGGTTTTTTTTGCGCCGAACCTTTCCGTTTTGCCGCGAACGGCTCCGGCGAAGCCTCGGCCGCGATCGATCGCGGCCTCGCGCCGTAAGAAACGCGCCCCGTGTGTTGCGAGAGCACCTGGAGTGCGCGTAGATCAAAAATTGATTGTTTAAAGACCGCTTTTACGTCCGCGCTTCCGCTCTCGAGCGGGCATACGCGACGGATTTTTGCGCAACGCGTAGCGTAAATGATGACGCGGCGATTTCTTGCTCGCCCGATTATCAACGACGCGAGGAGATTTTCTCATTCGATTTACTTATTACTCACCCTAGAATTCTGCCGGCCTCGGGACTTTTATAGAAGTCACACTTGTGCAGCGGCCTCCTGGGATCGTCGACGTTGCCCCGCTGTCCCGCCGCTTGGCACAGTGCACGATAAAATTGGAATTGAAGAACCCCGGCCACAAAATTTCTGTAAAATATGAGAGAAAGCTAATTAGCTTATATCACGCGTCATTATATCACCGGTTACGTGAAGAAAAATTACTTGCGAATTTCGAAAAATGGCCGTCCATCTCGACGGAAAAAATTAGCGGCTGTATTGTCAGACCAACGAGCGTATTTTCGTATTTGACGTATGTTTGACAGTTTACTTAATTTATTTTACGATATATAATTTGAAAATGTTTCGAATAATCCGACTAAAAAACAACTCGAATAATGCGCTGACAGAGCAAGGAAGTACTAGAGAAGCGTGTCACGGAAATCAGGCAGCATCTGCGAGCGCAAATATGGTAAGAATTTCCGTCAATAATAAAATTACGAAAATAATACATATAAAAAATATGTGAACCGACGTAAATGGCTAAATACTTCAATTGTGGTATCACGCCGCTTATGAAATATTAAGCGATCGGATTATATTTGACTCACTTTTCCGTTTAATTTTCTAAATTTATGGCTAGATCGATTGAGATGGTCGTGACCGCGCTGTCATTTTTATGAACCTTGGAGAGCCGTCAAGGCCAGTGTCAGTAGGGTGTTAGTGAGGTCACGGGGAATCTCGATTTCTATAGAGTGAGTAAAATGACGCGAGACAGTACTCTCGTCTACGTCGTGTAGATGAGCGTAACTGTCGAGTGGGAAGAAAGAGATAGCACTCGGCCATAAGCAGGTAAGTGTGTTGCCGTTTCACCGAGAGGCTCTTCATCGGCAACGACCTTTACGTAATAGCGCCCAGCCGATCCTTCCAAAGACCGCGGCTCGGAATTACGATCCGTTATTCCGACACTTCCACTTTCCACGACCGACAAAACTGCTCTCGCGCGCTCGTCGTTGGAAAATATACGTTGGAAAGCCGTAACGATCACTGAGCGCGTGACGTCTAAATAAACAGGCGTATCACATCGCGATCCACGACGAGTGTCGCCTATGATATCATCGATGGGATTAGCGCAGCATCAAATTAATCTCTCCTAGGCTAAACACGTTTTAGGAAGGAAGGGAAGCCCAGGAATGTACTGGTTATTTCGTTCACGGGGACACGCGAAGAAATGCGACCCGGGATTTCACATGATGTCCGTTTTACAGCCCGAGTGATTCGCACTCATTAACTATGCGCCGTTTACTATCGTTTTTGACTATACTACTCATTATTGCGCGCCGTTTCACGTTTTATTTTCGGTCTCCAGCCGGTATAAAATTATGAGCGACGTGAGAGAACCGGATCTGGATGCCAGCGGGCGAGATCCGGTCGCGCGCGCCGGAACATAAAATTCCGGCATAAATTTAGGTGAAATTCATCAGGTAGGAAGGTGGTCGCCCGGCCACATAGTTCTTACGATTTTTATCGAGAATTCTCTTAGATTGACCTTTCCTGCCTACTCACACCCGACTCGGATGGACGACCGCATTTGCATAGATGTCGCGAAGGAGCTAAAGGCGAAGGCGTCATATTCAAAGAATCGTCCCGCGAGGGAATTATTGAATCGGGTTACACGGTTGGACGGAGCTGAAGTGGGACCTCAATGTCAGATACCGCGATTTGCGGTCGATTGCATCTTGATGCGCTTTTTCAGCTGAAAAAAACTGAAGCAGAGCCTTGGAGCTGGAAGTATCATCGAGACAGACAGAAAGAATCGGCCGGCAAACTTTATGCTGTTGCGGCAAAATTTGTCAGTTACTAAATGAATAGCGAAGCGATTCGTTGAGATTACTAATCGTCATTCCGGATCATTTGATCCGGATCGTTTTGCTGAATGATCTACAAATGATCTTGTAAGAACGAATGAATAAATATAGGAAAACTCTACTCGGTTCTAATAAACGTGTCCTAAGGACAAATGCACTCAGCAGAATACTTTTTATCCTGGCGACAAAACTGTCTTTACTTTAATTGCGAACAATTTGCTGATTTGGTTATACCAACCAGACCTTATCGCTGTCACAACCGAGTATGCAGTGACGGCGCTTTCGCTACAACAGCAACATTATTTTTCTCCGTGTATCTCCAGTCCCTGATTCGTTACTCAACATTAGACCGCACGTCGAGACGCGCGCAGTCGCATATCCCGAGCAAAGTGTAACGATCATTTCCTCTTCTATTCCTCTATCCTGCATTACGAAATACATGTGTGACATACGTCGCTTTCGCCCGCGAAATGCTGACTGTAAACCCAGCGGTATTTCCGCGGGCAGTTCTGATAGATCATTTGCTGGGCGGAGAGATATAACATTACACGGCGTCGCGCAAGGTGATCATATCCTGCGGATAATGCGCCGGTAAACATCGACATACTTGGGCGCGCGCGGGGAAGGAAGAAAACGGGAACTTCCAGCGACGCTAAGAGCAGAATCGTGACGTGGGGCGGCGTGTCCCACACGAAAGGGGGCAACGGTGCACCCACGAGATCGGCGGGAGATAAGCACCACCGGCGTGTCTCCGGGTGTGGGTGTGGTGTATCTCTCTGCGTCTGTTACGTGACGTACACGAGGCGTCGGGTAGCGCGGTGTGTGCGCGCCAAGCCAGGTGAGGACGAAAACGGAACAGTAACGGCGAAAGGGAGAGGATGGACGATGACGTTGATCGAGCGCGATTCGCGTGACCGTTGCAGTCGATCGCCACGAAAAATGACGTATCGAGTCGCGCGTAGCTGGAACGCGCGCGCGCGTTGCGTCAATACAGTACGACCACGACGCAAGTCCAACGGGGAGGACTGTACTAGAAAATGAAAGGAATCTCGCGCGGACGATCACGACGGGATCGTTCGTGAGGCCGACTCATTTTCAGCCACTTTTCCATTTTCATTGGAGACTCGGAAGCTAGACGCAAGGTAAACATACCAATACCTGGACATGCTTATTGTTTTGATCTTTAAATATAAATATTTAAACATATAATACACACACATAACATACACATATATATGTATATATAAATTGTTCTATGTTGAAGATTTAAATATTCACAATTGAAGATCAAAGCAATAAGTGTCCGGAGTTAGGTGTCCAGCCATTGGTACTTTTACCTTACACTGAGCGAACGAACAAGGAACGAACAGCGAATGCAAACTTTCGTTCTTACATTGGTACTTTTTGTACGCCGTAACGAATCCCAACAGAGCATTTCGGGCCGGTTTGCTCATAAAGTGGTTTATCAAGAAAAGTTGCGTTTAGGCGCGAATATACACATTCGTATTACACATTCGTTGTTCGTTCGCTCAGTGTATACTTACCGTGAGACACAAAGTACCGTAAGACACAGCCTTCAAACAAGCACTCTATCGGCACATACGATTAAATCACTCTCTGTAATTGTTATTTATACGTAAGTAGCAAAATGCCGTGTTACTCCGG
Source organism: Dinoponera quadriceps (assembly GCF_001313825.1). Taxonomy (NCBI): domain Eukaryota; kingdom Metazoa; phylum Arthropoda; class Insecta; order Hymenoptera; family Formicidae; genus Dinoponera; species Dinoponera quadriceps. The sequence continues at coordinate 3,100,884 of NW_014555613.1, forward strand.
TTCTTTGCGCGAAAACACATCCTTTCTAAAACTTTTATTTCTCCCTTTCTTTCGTACCACTGGCTGCGTTTAGCAGAAAAAATAGCTCAATGACCGCTTAACAATTATTGATCTTAGCACATTATCTTGGATCTATCAAGAATCTAAAAGAATATTTCAGTCACGGGAAATAATCACCAAGCGCTCACTGAACTTTTTCTCTATTGAATGCGGCTATTACTTTCTTCCCTTTTGTATTTCATACCAACGCTCTTAGGGAGACATTCCCTAGAGCAATGACAAACGCATCAATCAATCAATCAATCAATCAGTCCTAAAATCCCCGTTTCTCTCACGTTAGGTGAGCAGCGACTTGTCTGACGGTCGAGAACTAGAAATTGCAGTTGATCGATCGGTATTTTCCCTTGTGAACAACGACTCCGACCATGACACCGAGATATTCTCGCTCGAGTGTGATACGAACTTGCGACTGCGACCGAGGAGGCACACGTGCGCAGCGAGAAGAAAGTTGGAGAAGAATTCTTCGGCGCGATCAGCCATCACCGCGAGATATTCGGGAGCGGTAGGGTGGAAAGCGGAAAATTTACGACGCGGAGGAACACGTGTTGGCCGACGTAACGTTGGAATGCGAATTACGCATTCTCGTAGGAGGACACGAAATTGTAGGGAAAGGGTAGGGAATTAGTGTAATCTGCCGACGGAGAAACTAGGTTGGCGCATGTCGATGCTCGGTGCGCGCGCGCGTCTACTTCGCCCACGGCTCGCGTATAATTCATCGTAGACTGGTATTAAAAAAAAAAAGAAAGAAGAGGAAAAGAAGAAGGTAAAAGCGAGAGAATTGTTAACGAGTCTTCCCACGGGAAGGATTATAGATTTTCATTCGCAGTCATTCTCTGTATATAGGACGAGGCGGCGGCCGCGTGTGTAGGATTTAATAACACAAAATGCCGGGTTTCGTAAAGCGCGTCATCCTCGATTGCGTTTCAGCGATTGCGTTCCAGCCCCCGGAAAGGTTTCGCCGACTTCCGTTCCACTGACGAGGCGTTTCTACTTCAAGGAACTACGACACGTGGTGTCCGTACGACGTAAGCTCGCGGATGCACTTCAAACTGATCCCTTTCCGGAGAGAATGACATCGAGCTGTCTAGCCGGAGGGATCTAGCCGAGATCGACGACGGAAAACAATTGACAATTGAAGCCCTCTCGAGCTCGAACACCTCTGTGGATTCTCATTTGACTTCGGTCGACGCGAATAAATCCGTGACGAGAGCATATTCTCCGGGGCGACCTGCGCCAACCACACGGTGACAGTCGCCGACTAGTTGATGCGTGATGTACGCCGCGGATTACCGGCGACGGCTGTAAGAGAGAGACCGGTCGAGGAGAGATACGTTCGCCTGGCTGCGGACTCTCGTGAAACTTTACGTGCGCGAGGAGACGAGTTTTCACGTACTGCCTCGATCCGGGTGCCCGCCGATCCGAACGGGAACGGCACGCGAATACAATCGACGTCTCGACGCCGGCAGCGCTCCGGACGCTAAGGGACGTGGCGACGGCCAATCGGTATGTCCGTCGTTCTCCAGAGAAAGTATCGCATAGTGGCCGAAGCGCAGTCAAGGTGCCGGCGAAGATACGTGAGAAAAAAAAGGCGAGACATCGCGGGCGCGAGCACGAGGAAGAGAACGAGGCCCGTGCCGTGAGTCGAAGAAGGAGAGGGACGTTTCTGCGACACGTGCGTGTGTGTGGGGAGGGTGAGGAGGGGGGAGGTGGGGCGTCTGTCCCAAAGGGGAGTGGTGGCCGCTCGGACGGTGGGACCGTCGTCGTCGTCGTAGCTGAACAAAGAGGTGTAACGTGGGGGTATACGACTTGGGGCCCCGGACCGTCGGGCCCCGGGTGGCGAAGGCGAAAGTGTGCCGCGTATATAAGGCCAGGAACCGACGGCAATCAGCATCCAGTTCACTCCTGGACGCACCCGGAACATCGCAAGAGCAAAAATGAGAATCCTGGTACGTCCTCAATAGAGGCTGTCGAGCGATACCGCTCGATACTGCCTGGCTTACCGTGTCGATGGCGAACACGAATCGGTCGGGGACGATCGTTCGAGATACGTGCGCCGGGAAGACCGCTCGGGTAGATAACCGGACGACGAGTGAACGAGTCTAGCCGGGGAGTCTCAGGATTAGCCGGGGTGTGAGTCCGAGGGAGATTGAGCGCGTGTCTTCGTCGCGGTAGATTCGCCGGTTTAGCGTTTAGAGAAATCCGCGAACGCAGCTCGTTCGATCGCGGAGTGTTCCTCCACACGGACGTTCGGTAGTTCGCCGAGCATCGCGGTCCTACGAATTAGACATTTTTGCCGCAGTGGATTCTCGTTAGAACTCGAGGGAGCAGCCGTTGCATCGTGCGGTGATGTACTTGTGTGCTCAAACTTGTAGGTCAGAGATCAATTCTTTAATCGGGACGCGTGAATAGATGGCCGTCCGTGCCGATCCAAGATCGGCATTCCTATCAGATCCTCGCGTATCGCCGATATATCAGAGATATCGGGGATAATGTAATGCGTATATCAGTAGAAAGGCTCAGCCTTGCGGATTTAACATTATTTTCCACCGGTTCCTCAATACGCGTGTCCTTGGCTCGTATTTTCTTCGTTAAGTATTTAGAATGCACAAACGAGCCGTGAACCGTTATTACGTATGTCACGCGTAACGACGAATGACATTGCGCATTTTTTTTCAGGTTTACGTGGCAGTCGCCGCCCTTGTGGTTGCGACAGCATGGTCGGAGGAGGCGAAAGCGAGCGAGAAGTCGGTGGAGGCGAAGTCCGGAATCGAGAAGAAGCAGGAGAAGCGCGGTCTGCTCGGCCTTGGCTACGGCTACAGCTATGACGGCGGATACGGCATCGGATCCGGCGGGCACGTCGGTCTCGATGTGGGCCACATCCACGGATACGGTGGATACGGTGGATACGGTGGATACGGTGGATACGGCGGACTCGGATACATCGACGGCGGCCATCATCATCACGATCACTTGAAGACCCTGACCGTGGTGAAGAGCGTTCCCGTACCGTACCCCGTGGAGAAACACGTACCCTACCCGGTAGAGAAACCCGTACCGGTCCCGGTCAAAGTGCCCGTACCGCAGCCGTACCCAGTTGAGAAGCGTGTGCCTTACCCGGTCAAGGTTCTCGTAAAGGTGCCCGTTCACGTGCCCCAGCCGTACCCAGTAGAGAAGAAGGTACCCTACCCAGTGCACGTACCCGTCGACCGTCCCGTCCCAGTCAAGGTCTTCGTGCCGCAGCCTTATCCCGTAGAGAAGCACATCCACGTTCCCGTCAAAGTACCAGTGCCGCAGCCGTACCCCGTTGAGAAACCAGTTCCGGTACCGGTGAAAGTACCAGTCCACGTACCTCAGCCATACCCAGTTGAGAAGTTGGTGCCGTACCCCGTCAAAGTCCCAGTCGACCGTCCCATCCACGTGCCCGTGCCCAAGCCCTACCCCGTGCACATTGAGAAGCCCGTACCTTACCCAGTCGAGAAGCCAGTGCCCTACCCCGTGAAGGTCCCAGTTGACAGGCCATACCCCGTCCACATCGAGAAGCCCGTGCCAGTACCCGTGAAGGTACCAGTGCCGCAGCCGTACCCAGTCGAGAAGCCGGTGCCGTACCCAGTCGAGAAGCCCGTGCCGGTGGCAGTCAAGATCCCCGTGGACAGGCCATACCCCGTCCCAGTCGAGAAGCCTGTGCCCTACCCGGTCGAGAAGCCTGTACCATACCCAATTAAAGTGCCGGTAGCTGTGCCCGTGCACCATGAGCACCATGTTAAAGTGCCGATCACTATACCCGTGCACCATGGACATGATATTCATGAGCATGCGCACGGCGGCTACATCGACGGTGGATACAGCGCCGGCGGATACAGCGCCGGCGGATACAGCGGCGGATACGGCGGCGGATACGGCGGCGGATACGGCGGCGGATACGGCGGTGGATACGACGGCGGATACGACGGTGGCTACGCCGGTCATCATCATCATCATTAATGCCACAACCCCGACTGGTTCTTCGTCGTCGAGAGAAAACGAAAGTCCACCGCGATGACGAACAACCACGGTCGCCGAGGACCTTGTCGATATACTCTTAGGACACGAGGAACCGATTCGAAAACGTTGTCGTGCAGCGCCACGAGGATACCCGCCACTTAGTACCTGGATCGGATCGGGGACGATCTCCGGTAGACGATCGCGTACCGGACGTCCGTACCTCGATCACCGATCGCAACGAGGGCGCGGCACGGCGACGTGTGCCACCAGTTAGGAAGAACGAATGATCAGTAGGGATGTATTTGTCTTTAGCGATCTTCGCTCGAGAACAACTCGCTTGTCTTACTTTTATACCGATATTAGCAAAGTATGTATTTTTTTACAGAAAATGAAATAAATATTAATGTAAAGTAGTTACATCGCTGTGTGTTTCGCGATTCGATACACGTTCCTTCCCACGTATTTCCCGTCTTGAAAGCACGTGACTATCGGAGGAAATAGATTTCCGACGAGGTAAACGAATCTTTCTTTAGTACGTCGGCGACAATCGGGCCGGATGAAAACACATAAGAAATGCGCGCGTTGCTGAGACGAATGCCCAAGTGAAAAAATCTCAGATATAAGAACATATTGCGTAACGATGAGAATGTGCACGCGTTATGAAGTAGAAAAAGAATGTTTTATGTCAGGAGATTAGCCATGTAAATGAAAGGCAACTTTAGCATACTTCTAAAAATATGTAATGCGTTAATGTAATCGTCGAAAAAGCGACACCACTAAGGAACGCTCCCGAGAGAAATGTCAACTTCTCATAGAATATCTCAGGTCGTTCTTCGTTACGCGTCTCTTGTTATTGGTAAATGTCATTCCATTCTATTGGCAACGCGAAACCGAATGATATGTCGTCGACCCAGTTTCCGCCGTGTCTTTGCCAAATCGATAACCTTCATCGTACCGTCGCGCGTTCAGTTCGTCGGAATTTTTTTTCGAAATACCCGCACGGCCCGGGAGACGTTACCGCGTCGCTTATATGAATTTATCAGTAACTTTGAAGAAGGGCGAAATCAAAAATTGATCCAACTTGTGCGTCACTATGGAACCTTGAAGGAAGAGCGCATGCATTGCTGCAACACGATGCACATTCAATATTTAATTAAATTCGTTATATATAGTTTGACCTTTACACTATCCTGCGCTTACATTTCCCCGGGGAACATCAAAGTTCGATCGAGCTCTTATAGCTCCCGTTCTTTCGTTCACCGGGGAATTAACGGCTTAATTTAATTGATATAATGAAGCTAGGCAAATAAGGATACCTAAAGTTAACGCAACGAAGCCTTTCGGTGAATCCGATAATAAATAAGGCGAAACATCGTTCACGTGCGTGATGAACTTTCCATGTAGATTTTAACTAACATCGACACCGTGACTTTCTTGATCAAACTTCGGGAATTATCGCGTGAAATTTCTTACGTAAACACCCCGCAATGCGCGGGAAAACCCACGCGACGACGGTGGATTATAATTCGTTTTATCTGACTTTTATTGTTGATTCCACTTGTGCCTCATCGTTCACGAGTCTTGAGAACTGTTATTTCGTGCAAGTCCGAGAGAAAGACGAGCTTTAAGGTGAGAGAAAAAAACTGCAAGGTGCAAAGAGAAAGGAGCGTCGCGGAAGGCGCTTTATCTTCGTTCCGCTACATCGATTTATAACGAGCGGCTGGTCGGAGGCGCGATGAGAAAACACGAAGGGCGCACGAGGCAGTTGATCTTCGATCAACTTCATTATTCCGACCTTCGTGACCCAATCTGACGTTTCGTTGCACGGCTCCCCGGCGTTCATCGCGACGTCCGGAGAAGAGAAGTCGATGCATCCGCGACTAATTTCTGCACGACCCACTTCGGCCTCCGAACGAGCTGGCTTTGCCACTTGACTCACGAGCGACTTACGTGCTCGTCCACGGAGGGAACGGTTATGCAATCGCACCATTAGCGCACGCGACGCCGAGGCTGAAAGTAAGAGTCTCCCCTTCGCCTCGCTGTCGCGCCGAGAAAGACAGTGCCGAGAAGTCTACTTCCCCTTTCGTTCATTTTCCAGACCCGGCGAGTCCTTTCGCTTCCTTCATATCCCGCCGCACCTCTTCACCTTGGCTCGCGTGGCTGTCCCTTTTAAGACAATTGCGCGGAACGTTATTTCGTCCTTTTTAGAAAAAGGAAACAAAATCAATGAACAACAAGTCATATCGCGACGGTCTTAAAATTGCGACCGTCGGGAAGAAAAAGATGCGAAAAATGGCTTGAAGATGTCATTACTTTCGTAGCTTTTAAATGATTTAATATCCAGAAAATAAAGAAGAACCTTCTTCACATAAATAAGTAATAATCTTGTTTTTCATATAAATTAGAGAACATTTTATTTTCAACGACATTTAACTTGACATTTAATTATCAAGATAGAAAATTGGATTCTTGACCACTGATCACTGTGATATTTAAGACGGGAGAAAGTATACGGGAGATTTCGTATTTTATTATGCGTTAAAGTATTTCAAGAAATTATGTGCCGCTGAGAAGAAAAATTGTATTAATCAAGCTAATAATTTTCGTGATTGTCGCCATCATTATGTTTACGCCTTCAAGCTCGGTAATACTGTTGTGAAATTTCCTATCGCCTAATTGCTTTCGGTGAGAGGATTTCAAGCCAGTTATTTGACATTTCGTGTGATATTCATCTCATTTTTGAAGCGGGCTGTCTACGCATGTTAATCAAGTCACATGATGCAATCGAAAGCAAGAGAGTAGTTTCCATTTCGAGGTGTCCTCAATTTGTGAATAAATTGGTAAAGCCAATCGTTAAATTACCGCTACCAATGGACCTCAACTGTATGTGTAGTTCTTTTTTAATTGAAAATCTGGCAGCGTTTATTTATTCAATTATTTAAGTTAAATATTTTTCATTTAAGTAATTTTCATTTGAACGTTATTAATCAACTTCTCAATAGCGTCTTGCATTGATCGTCTTGAAGGCCGGCTGCGAAGAAGCGGCGTTTCTCTCAACTGCTGCGAGTGACGGTAACCGGTAAGGTAGCTTGTTACTTTCGCGTTGGCTGATATAATAAAGACATTTTTCGAACTCTAGAAATTCCGAGCAAATTGTCCAAATATATTTCTTAATAACGTTTCATGCAACTTGTGTGAGATCTAATTTTCTCGAAATTAATAAAACGCCGTAAATAAATTTTTTACATAATGACAAAATTATATTTTTTATAAATTACTGTCAATATATGGACAATACTTTTGTTGAATTATTATAATTTTGAAACGTACAGGATATGTATCCTTATTACGAATGTTTAGATACAGTTGTTATCTGGAAGTTTCTATCATCTGCGGATACCACATTAACGCGCTTCGTAAAACTTATCTGGGGCATGTATCGTGAGAAACGGTATCGACTGCAGTTATTGCAGGGGCAGTTGATGCTTAAGCAGCGGCTCGCAGCGGTTCGGGATTAATAGCCACTAAATTACACATTACATTGTGAGAACGTGATCTGTGATAAGCGAAAGTAATGACGCGAACATATTCACTTCATGCTCTCGGTGATTGTGCGTTTGACGTTTGCATAGGGGCGATTTATCACAATTGCCTCATAGCGAATGATAATTTGTTGTAATTTTATATCTGGGGTACTAAACCGGGGTTATCGGAAATCACAGTGCGGTTTGAAACGTATCAATTCGTCGTTCGCAAAATAAACACGTCTACATGCGCATCTTTCACAATAATCGTAAATGAGATCTGAAATGAATTGTGAACGATTACATATTCATTATTCCAGTACACAATAAAAAATGTAAGTACACAATATAAAATGAAACATTGCTCAGAATCTTCCAATAAAGATTCGCGATACGTTCAATTAGGAACTGCCTAAGCGGAATAGGAACGCACGCGAGTGACGTCGAATTAATTAGCGCTCGGATATTATGCACGATGTAAGTTGACGTTAATCGTTACCAGCCATCATTATCATTAGTTAGTGTCCTGATATCAATTTTAAGCAGGCCACGGGGAGACATAATGAGAAGGTTAAATAATAGATATAAATTAGAGCGAAGAATGTAGCTTCCTATCCTGATCAGAAGCGTGCTTATCTACGCTATCTTACGCGCGCTAGAAAGTGCTTAATAACGCGACGATCTCGACAGTGAAGGCAAACACCTATATATTAGAGATGCAGGAAAGTTTATTGCGCGTATGAACACGCAGCCGTTATTTAGAAGACGCTAATTACGGAGGCTAGTTCACGCACAAAGTTTATTAGCCTCATACCCCGCGATGATATCGGGTTTATTAATAACGCCTTGATTCATCTGGATATCCACACTCTTGCATTCAATTTGAAGTAAATTGTTATCTCGCTATCTTGCGGTCTATCGGCACCTCTCGAAAAATTGCGAAGTCGAACGCGTGCGATAACTCGGATTGAAAGGCAACAGGTCGAAATAAGTATTATATAATTAGCCGCGCGAGATTGATCCCACGACTGATACTGTCGTCGTACATGCGCGTAGAACTGGGAAATTATCACAGAGCCGTATCCAATTTGTCGCGATTTCAAGATTGCCCGGTTAGTGCCGTATTTAGTGGCGCGTCAAGGGAGCTACTGGTTAATTTAGTATTTATCAAGCAAAATCACGTTCATATATTAATTCTTATCGAAGCTAATTCTTATCAAACTCATTTCACCTTAAAACTCCCTTTATTCCCTCGGAATAACTTTTGACCCAGGCGTTGAATTATTGTCGAGCTTTCGGTCTCACTTTTAAACGCAGTGTAAACAAATTTGCAACTTTCATTTCTCCATTACCCTACGGGCAACGCATCCTTAAGAAGCTTATTCCAAGCAGGTAAGGCGGGCGGACGCAGCGATAAATCAATGCAACAATCTCGGTATCCATCTCAGCGCGCGAAGAGCGCATCACTCTTCGTGTTCACCGACCGATGAATCTCACGTTTACGTCATAATCTAGATATCCGGAAGCGTGCGAGGCACCTTCGGAGAGCGCACGTCGCGTTTCCGCTCTGGACTTCCTCGTTCGAGACCAACCGCGAGGCATTCTCTCGCGCGGGAGCGCACCTCGAGCCTTAATGACAGTGGCGCGAAAAGCGTCGAATGTTCGCGTAAAATGTTAACAGGCCATTTGCGAGCGTGACTTCTTTCGCGCCGCGTTTCTCCTTTCGGTTCATCCGTCGCACGGGAGGACCGGCGATAAACTCTCTCCGCGTTCGGCGATCTATCGCGCGAAAAGCCGCGAGCATTGTTCACGAGATCGCGGGTAACGACGTGTGGATCGTGCCGGCTAATTAAGACAGCAATATAGCTGAGCGTTAAACGCCCGGCACGCGAGAGCCCTCTGATAGGACGATGGAGATCGGTGATCCACGGGCAGCTTAAAGATCGCGTGCACGTCGTGAGATTCATGCAAGAGGACGTGGAACAATGCGAGTATAATTTTCTCCTCGCGACGCAGAACACTCGCGTTACGTTTTAATTCCGCCGACATGTGCGATCGCATTTCGGAATGCATTTAACCGCGAATTTGTCGTGCGGCTTATCGGCGGTTATCGCTTCATCTCTCTCTCTCTCACTTCATCTTTCCATTCCATCTCTCTCACTCTGTCGTTCTCGTGCGTGTGAAAGGCGTTCGCCGTATATTTGTGATACCTACACGCGAGACTGGATAAGAGATTATTATCGCGAATAACGTTTTTAATCGTACTGCGCTCTCCACTCCGGTGGACTGACATGCGACTCGATAAGAAAGGAGCTGTCTACGTGCGAAAAAAATATTATATTATTTATATAATTCCTATAAATTTATATAATTTCGTTATTTATTTCGTAGGTTTACATAATTTTGTTAACATTAATGCTGGATAACTCGCGCGCATATCGATCTCGAGGAAAGGTAATCCCGTCATTGTGTAACTCGTAATTGTATATTGACGGAGACGTTTATGTAATTTGAAATCAATCGACGTGTGTGTTTGTGTATGAGTGTGTATGTATGTATGTGTGTGCGTACGTTTGCTACGTTGGCGGAACTCTCTTCTCTTCCTTAACGCGCTCATCGTGAGATACGTCGATCGTGATTTTTGAGAAAACGTCGAAAGATAAAGACAGCACCCCCCAGCGATCTCCGTAATTGGTTACTTCAGTCTCAGCACGTGAGTTTCCGCAATCGCATCAACGTGAAAAGGTCTTTGACACTTTTCACTTTCTGCTTACGACGTTATCTCGTCGAAGCGGCGATGCGTAGCGGCGAAGTCCAGTTTACTAGATTTAGGTTCGCGCTCACGTTTTCAAATGACCGGTTATGTTTCCGGTAAAGTAAAGGCACTGTTGTACGCGAGCAATACGAAGCCATCAGCGGTGAATCGTCCTTACTACAAATCATTTAAGCTACTTGTAGAAATTTCCGAAGGGACGAGTCGTTTCTCCGCGCAACGAATTCAAACGACGAACGTTCAACTTCCCCCAATTTCGATCTCTGGGGTTTTTGGTTTTTTGTTTTTTTCTGTTTTTCAACGATATTATATTCGATAGTAAATACGTCGGTGTTGCTTCGCGCGCGTGTGTCTCCTCTTACTTCAAGATCATGATCGTGAGAATCGGCTCGAGGGAATGTCAACATTCCATAAAAGAAGCGAGTGGTTCTCGCCTCCGGAAGAATAAGTGCCACTCTCTTTACGGGCATATCCATCGGAGCCGGCGTGTACCTGACGTTTTTCCAGCTGACGTTTGTTGTTTCCAAAGGGACAGTTTCACTCTTGTCGAGTATAACGAAACGCGAAAGTGACCATCCCCTCTTGAACAAGGCATCGCATGCCCAGCCTCCGGAGCAGTAACGCCCGTGGAGGCCGCATATATAAGATGGTAAAAGTATGCGGCTGATCTATTTACTTCTAAGTCGAGCCAGATGCTCAAGAATTTTTCCCGCAGATCGTTCGATTATTTCGCTCAGGATGGGACACGGGGTACGTTCTTACGTTTATTGGATACGTTTGTTGGATCCAGTAGTGTGAACAAGTGTTAGCAATCGAACTGTGCAATTGTGTCGAACTATTCTCCCGCATGGTGCATGTTAGTTATATATATATACACTATAGAGATTACTACTCTATATATAATATAGAGATTTCTCTTTTATACGTGAATTTTCCGTGAATCTGTGTATTATTTTTATAAAAAGAAGTATCATCATGTTACGTTCGTAAAAGAAAGACATAAAATGAGAAAAAGGAAGGAATCTTTTGAAACTATTTTTTTCACCTCAGTTCGATTTTATGAAAATTTTTTAACGCACAGTTGTGTGTATGCGAAAGTGAAATTATATTTGGAATAATATCTGCGTTACAGAATTATAGAATCATTAATTTCTAGGGAGAATGTATGACATTGCTTGGATATTATCACTTGCAGGGACTGACGATGCTCTCTTTATCACTCTTCGTGGTCATGGTGACGAGTTTACCGATTGGAAACAACTATAACAGGCGCGTATACTCGTACAATTATCTCCCAGCGGCGCGATACGTTCATCGAATTGTGCCCTCGCAAATAAGAATGAACCGAGCCAATCATATCAGAGAGGGCAATTTTCACCTGAGCAATATGAACCGACGCAGGATCGAGCAAAATGAGTCCGTGGATAATCATGGTAAATATTGATTGAGGGCACATTCTTACATTTACATTTACATCTTATGCAATTATTTCTTATGCAAAATCTCACGTTTTACCATTTCCACTACCGTTGAGATTTGACGAATACAAAAGCAGTAAATATATAACGTCGAGAACATTTTATTAAAACATTAGATAATAATAATTTAATGATCTACTTGTTCTATTTGTGCGAATTAATGCAATTAGTATTTACTGATATTATGAAAGTTGATTTCAGACGAAGCCACAATTTACTGGAGCGATCCTAATCATTTTAGTTTCAGAATCTCACATCATGCATTTTGAAGACGGGCATGGAGCAGAAGGTGGATACGAATCGCAGGAGAGTTTCGATGATGGGTCCAGTGACGGAGGGAGCAATGAACACAATAATCAAGTATTAGGTCATCACGTGCACGAGGATGTACATAAAACGGTGACGATCATAAAGAAAGTCGCGGTACCCTATCCGGTGGAAAAGACTATTCGATATCCCGTAGTAAAGAAGATACCGTATCCGGTTAAAGTGCCGGTCCCGCAGCCATATGCGGTTGAGAAGAAAATACATTATCCCGTGAAAGTGGTCGTCAAGGTCCCCGTCAAAATCCCGCGACCGGTACCGGTCATCAAAGAGGTCCCATACCCGGTTAAAATACCAGTAGACCGCCCTGTACCGGTCAAGGTGTACGTGCCGGAGCCATACCCCGTGGAGAAGAAGGTACATTACGAGGTAAAAGTTCCGGTACCGGATCCGTTCCCCATAGAACGAAAAATACCGGTACCTGTGAAGGTGCCGGTGCACGTACCGCAGCCTTATCCGGTCGAGAAAATCGTCCATTACCCTGTGAAGATTACAGTAGACAAACCGATACCCGTCCCGGTGCCGAAACCGTATCCGGTGCCGGTCACAAAGCCAGTACCATACCCGGTCGAGAAGCCGGTTCCAGTTCCCGTTAAGGTGGAGGTAGAAAGGCCAATCCCGGTCCCGGTGGACAAGCCGGTACCGGTCAAAGTGACGGTTCCGGTACCGGCGCCATACCCGGTTGAAAAAACCGTTCCGTATTCCGTGGAGAAATTTGTTCCTGTGCCGATAAAGATACCGGTAGAGAGGCCTGTACCGGTTCACGTGAGCAAGCCGGTCGCGTATCACATCGAGAAACACGTCCCTTATCCGGTTAAAATACCGGTCGCGGTACCAATAGAAGAACACGGGGAGCATAATGTAGAGCATGTCGAACATGAAGAATACGAGCATCCGTGAACATGGTTTGTGCGATTAGCTGACAATGGAATTACATAGGAATAGCTGATAGAGGCTTTGTACTTCAATATATTCTTCCGAATCGGTTCGAAGATGCGCGATCGATCGAGGAAAGTCTGTATCATAAATCCTAATTGTACGTTTAGCTCTAGATAGAATCGTCTGATTCTCAAGCCAAAGTAATTATGTACGAGACTCTCATGCACGATAAATAAAATGTTTGAATCGGACGAGCAAATTTAACGCTAGATATACGATTAGAATACAGCTCTTAGAATTTATAAGCAGGATTTTGATATAAGATATATCGTAACATATTTAAGCATTTGTTACACTGACCCTTTCCGAGGGATATTTATTTACTTTGTATGTATATTTGTTTTATACGATTTTACGCGAAAATTACACATAACGTTATCATTGCAATTGTTTACCGTTACTGTACCCTATATCTCGATGGAGTGATTTTTATTGCGATATAGTGATAGTGATCACAATTTATAGATCGCGACATTATGTAGATGAGCGACCATAGTTTAATAAAATTACTTCCAATCAAACCCAATCACTACACCAGCAGTATTTTGATATTATCCCTGTAATTTAGTGAAACTCAATATTATTGGTCGATCCGACCTTTTTTTATTCGCTATCAATTAGCAGCTCGCCAGTGATATTATTGGTTGATCCAACTTTTTTTTATTTGCTATCAATTAGCAGCTCGCCAGTGATTAAAAGGTGTAAAAAAAGATTTATTAATGAAATAAATTGCCGGAATCCAGTCGAATCTGTATTGACAATTAATTTCTGGCGGCGAACGATCGATACGCATCGCTCTAGTCGATCGGTGCGTCGCTTTTGCTGTCGCTACTTCAATTCTAGTCACGTTCACTTTCGCCGCGTCGTAATTACACCGGGACAAGATGGACATGTTATAATTGATTTGCACAAAACAACAGCCGGTCGGCGACATTGACCGTAATTATGATTACGGAATGTCTGTTGCTGTAAGAAGCAATCGATAGCGTAAGTATTTGTGTATGAAGTATCATACTAGTAAGTCATCAGTGACTAGTAAGTCATCGTCAAGTTCAAATTACGAGAGGGATGAATTGACTATTTTCTACTTGGGACAGTCAGCAACTCCTTCTATTTTGTAAGTTGCAAACATGCAAAAGTGTATACGGAGGATATTCTGGAAAGTAAAACTTTCTTAAATACATATTAAACGCGTATGATGATACGCAATGATACGCGTATTTTAAATTACCCTTTCAACTTTCCATTAATATTCGTCTAATTTTAAAGTAGAAATATAAGTTATGATGACAAGCGCGATAAATTCCAAGTATGTAACTATAAATGCGTAAAAATCAATCTGAGCGGAAATGAATGACAATTATGAACGTATTATGTCACCTGGAGAAATGATATCGCTTGTTGCATAAAAACAAAAATTTATATTTTCTATTATTTCACGAACCGGAATACACCTATAACTGTCGTTTGCCTTTCGCCTCGATCACCGGGTATATTATTAATTCGTCGATGCATAATGGACAAGTACATTTCTCTCCGAATGTCGTATATCTCGACTCTTTAGTGAAACACTTCCAGGTTTTGGATACAGACGCTGCTAATGTACTTGCCTACGAGGCAATTACGGGCACGTCGCTCTTATATCACTTTATGCTTTTCTTTACGGCGAGTGCAAACTTTACGAAATAAATGATTATATAGTTCACGTAATAAGTAGCCAAAGAGTGGTGTGTGTTACGATTTCACTTGGATTCTTCCGTGTTGTAAGGATATTACCAGGCCCGATTTGCCCATATACATACTCGAGGCATTATATTATTATTAAGATTACGACAAACGACGAAGAATTGCAGAGCGCGACTTAGGTTATTTCATGCTTCTTTTTTTCCTGCCGTTCGCGCGGAAGAAGCGAAAGCAACGAAACGGACAGTGCTCGGAATCGGAGCTGCTGATGGCCAGACGACGGAAGGTTTTTTCCCGATCGTGTCTCCGGGAAATATCCGAAGAAAGTTTCGAGGAGCATATAAATATACGGTTAAGTGGTTTACAACCGCTGCCAAAGCGGGAAAGTTCTGTGCAACTTCAACAAGGCAAGACATGTGGAAAGCACTTTTACACCGGTTTCGGTGGTTTCACTAGTGTTACTGATCCGAGAAATTCGATCGAATTATTCAATTTGTTGTAGAAGAAAGCGGCGGTCGTAAAGCACATATCAACACACGATATTTGTTTGAAACGGGAAACTCTTATAATTTTTTATCAACATATAATAAAATTAATACGATGTTTGAACGATTCATTCAATAGTTTTTGTAGTTATTGCTGAAGTAATATAACGGTGATTTAATGCATGGAATGGCAATGTCCAAGTTAATGTGCAAGGTGTTTGTTTAAATTATGTAATCCCAATAAACTTTTTTAATGCTCTCTATTGAAGCTTAATCTTTATAGCTTAACCTCTTTATCTAGATCTATCTATAAATTCGCAACTTTTCATGTGCCGAATGTTAATGAAAGATCAGAGAAACTATCGTCGCCGGAAATATAGCTCGGAGAAAGATAAACAAAAATATCAGAAAATTATTGGTTACTGGAAAATGTGACCGAATATTCCAGGGAAGGCAAAAACTTCCTGGCGGTGCAAGGATCGGCTTGATTTTACGATTCGGCATAGAAAGTACCTGTCCGCTTTCATCGGTCAATCGTAAACGACTACTTTTCCGACATCTTTTTCGCATAGATTAATGAACTAAGACGCGGCAGTAAGTGGTGACGAATGTATCCCTGTCATATGTTAAATAATCTGTCTTTGTAAAAAGACTTTTCAAAAGATAATCTCGTCTTTATATCAATATAAAAAATTGCAAATATGTTGTTCAGGTAAACTATTATGGACACATCTTTTTAATATTTCTCTTGACAATAAATTTCTTACCACAATAATTTTGTCGTAAATAAAATATTTCTAAATAAACCTCTTCACGTAAACTATAAGGAGTTATAATATTAAAAGAACGCAATATAAATGAAACATATTA
The DNA here is from genome assembly GCF_001313825.1 of Dinoponera quadriceps. NCBI lineage: Eukaryota > Metazoa > Arthropoda > Insecta > Hymenoptera > Formicidae > Dinoponera > Dinoponera quadriceps. The sequence continues at coordinate 3,117,001 of NW_014555613.1, forward strand.
GAAATAACCCGTATTAGGAGCTGGGCGTATGATAAAAAGCTTCAAAGGAACCTTTATGCTTCTTTGAAAGGGACGGAATATGATTTGAACTGCTTATGTGTTCCGCATCATACTATGGCCTTAATGTAAGTAGCATAGGTGTTCATCGAGCGGCGTTCACGCTACGCCGCAAAACAATGATGATCGTTTAAGCGTGGATAATTGTCACGAATAAGGTATTGCAAGGCTATAAAGGCCCAGCTGGTTAAACTGGCGAAAGTCGTCCACGGTGTATAAATAATAGTGGGATACCTTTCCGTTTGGATTCAGTATAGATCGATCTATCGTCTTGATCACAAAGGCATCGTGATGGGACAGCAGGTATTTTGAATTCTGTATTTCTCACAAATATCTCTCACAAATTCGATATATCGAATCATTTCACTTAATTATACAAAATTTAATTATTTTACGCAAATGAAGGTATCCCTGAATTGAAGATCAAAAGTTAATTCAGTAACGATTCAAATTAAAGAATTCCCCTCCCATAAAGAGAAAATATTATGCTATTCGATTAAAAATCTTTCAATATTGTAATCTGATATGAAAAATATCTACTTTAGTGACTGCACGATTGAAAATATTTGTTATTAAATGTCTTCATAGATTTAATTTACAGAATTATCCACTTTTATATAACATGTGCGTATTCTTTTAAACAGCAGCAGTACCTAATACTATTTCTATGTCTCGGGATTGCTCTCACATCGCCAGCGAGTCGTAGAGAAGAGCTCGAGAAGGCGGCGGAGCTTGCCGTGGAGAAATCAGCCGAAAAAGCCGCCGAGAGAGCAGTGGAGAAGGCCCTCGACAGCGGAAACACCACCACGGAATCCAAGATTGTCCGCGAATCTTATTCAAACGTTAAAAAGGAGCCGCCTAAGGAGAAAAAGGTGCACGACGATAGCAAATACGAGTCGGTGGAAGGTGAAGTGGAGCAAGAGGAAGACATCGACAACTGGAGCACGTATACTCGGGACTTGAGGTTTTATCCTCAGGACTTGAGGGGTAGAAGTTTTCGCGCGTGGTCGAGCAAGCTCGACTTCCAAGATATGTCAGACATCTGGAGAAGATTTCCGAGAAGCGAGTGGTCCCATGAGAACACCAGCTGGGACAAGCCAAGGAATAAGGTTGTGACTATAGAGAAGAGAGTGCCGGTGCCCGTAACGGTCGAGAAGAAGATTCCGTTCCCGGTTTACAAGCACATACCGTATGAAGTCAAGATACCCGTGCCGCAGCCGTACACGGTGGAGAAGAGGGTACCGTATCCAGTAAAGGTTTACGTGAATGTGCCGGTCGAGATACCGGAGCCTTACCACGTTGAGAAGCAGGTTCCTTACGAAGTCAAGGTTGACAACCCCGTGCCGTACAAGGTCGAGGTGCCGGTACCGCAGCCGTATACGATCGAAAGGAGAGTTCCAATCGAAGTAAAAGTGCCAGTACCACAGCCGTACACCGTCGACAAACCGGTGCCCTACGAAGTCAAGGTACCGGTCAAGGTACCGACGCCGTATGAAGTCGAGAAAAAAGTAGCAGTGCCTGTGAAGGTGACGGTCGACCGGCCGTATCCGGTCCCGGTGCCTAAACCTTACCCGGTGGAGGTTGTTAAACCGTATCCAGTCGAAGTGCCCAAGCCGTACCCCGTAAAAATTAAAGTACCTGTAGACAAACCGTATCCGGTGCCGGTAGAGAGGCCGGTTCCGGTACCTGTTAAAGTGCCAGATCCTCAACCGTACACCGTGGAGAAGCGCGTGCCAGTAGAAGTGGTGAAACCGTACTCCGTTCCGGTTAAAGTGCCGGTGGACAAGCCGTACGAGATATACGAAGCGAAGCCGGTACTTGTTCCGGTGAAGAAGCCGTTTCCTTACGTCGTACAGGTGCCGGTACCCGTCAAGCTTGGTTGGAAGGATCAAAGCAACATCAAGGATAGGGAGGACCTGGCGGACAGCGAAAGCGCCGAGACTAAGTGGCGGCGGCCACGATGGTTAGATCGCGAATCATTCAAGCGATAAAGCCGCAGAGGCACTTTTGAGATACCGCGAGTAAATTATGGTACTAACCGTTGCACCGACTATTTTTTTACACCTAATTGCGAGAAACACATCTTATGTAAATTGAGGAGAGGAAGAACGAATTTCCTCAAAAGATACGGAGTTTTCAATTGGGTTAATTACATTATATTTATCGCTGATTTCTAAAGTTTCAAGAAGTGTTGAGATATTTGAATGATTAAGACAAATAAAATTGCCGTTAAGAACGTCTTATCATAGATCACGCATTGGTCGAAATGATATATTTATTACACCGTTTCCACTGGCAAAATAATCGAAATGGTATTCATTGCACTTCCGTCAAGAAAAAAGAAAATGATCGCTATGTAACATCATATCGACATGTGGAAAAGTTTTCTGACTGTTAGAGAATGACGCATCGACTTATCAATGTCAACGATCACGGCATAGATTTGATCGATATGATTACATAAATTTTAAGTTGCGATGTGAATGTATAAACTTTTCTTATTAAAAAAGAGTTGAAGAGTTATATTGGTTAATTGTGTAGACTGGTTAGTCTGGCACCATTCCTATAAAGTGAAGCGATTCGAAGCGACACGCGAATCCTAGAAAGTTGACGGTCTCTAATAGCCCGAATGATCGTATCGCTAACTTTTAAGCTCGTAGGTTGGGTTCGAGTAACCGTATCTCAATTACGTAATAGTAAGCTCTCTATCAGACTTGTGCACCGGGATGCGCATATGTGGATATGTATATCCAGCCTCGTTGGTTTACGGATTTCTCTCTTTAACCGTCTCTCTATATTTGCGCCATATCTGCGTGAAAATAAAGCAGAGAAACGAAACGACCGGACTCGTTTTCCCGAGTTTGGCCGTCATTTCCCTGTCGATCACAGGCGGAGAGATGGAGGATGGTCGTAAAACTTTGGTAATAAAAGTGAATCTCGTTCATTATCGGACGCACCGTTAATTACGTAAAAGTCGCAAATAATCCTGCTAATTGATCCGCGTTCGCCGGACACAACTCGCATTGTTTTTGCCGTGACACCTGCGTGGATTGGTAAAAAATGAGAGTAATTTTCGCGTACCTGACTAACAACGTCGCAACACGCGCGTTGTAGAAAATAAAACCATCTTTCCGCTCGAGTACAATCGCGAAATGAGGAAATCATACGAGACTTTCGCGTGGCGGTAAAAAATCAATTTTTTAATATATCTTAATGGCGACAGAGAGAGAGTTCTCACGCGCGCGCGCGCGCGCATGATCGGTCAACTTCAGTCTGACCACTTTTGATATTCCAAAATACGCGTGTCATCATTCGTATACTTCTTCTTCTCGCTAATGATTCATAATAAGGCGCTGTGCGTGCGTGCATTTACCAGTGAAACTGCACCTTCTATCGGTATCATCAGGAGTACTCGCGGACTCTAATCTCGAGCTGCTCCAATTTTATCCGGCATAGCGTCTAACCATTCACTCTTTCCTTTTTTTCCTCCCAGCAATAATTAGTTTCGCTCGCTATTTCTCATTTTTTCGCTCTCTATCACCCACAAATACGTATCCATCTATGGATATCAAATAAAAACTAAAGAGGCCATCGTGTTCTCCATAACTGTAGACTTTCAGTTTTTGAACGAACAGAATGATTCCGATCTGGTCCATTTGCGCCGCATTCCCTCTCTATAAAATAGTACGCTTCCTTTCAACGTTATCTTTCCTGTGAATTATAATTCAGAATTCTATCTTTATTATTCTGCGTTTCTGCTCTTCAGCGAGAGTAGTTGGAATAATAACGTTACATTATAATTTATCCAAGGCGTCCATCCCGACGTTTTCTCTTTCTCGTTGCTTTCGTTTATTAGCACCAGAATTAATTCTTTTCGTGTATTTTCTAATTGCAGCAAATAACAATTAAATCTCTGACGGCCCGGCCGAATGCAATCACCATTACGTCCTTTATCGCCGCACGCTTTCAAACGTTTTCCTCGGCCGCTGTTATTTCTCATATTGCCGTCAACAAGTACAGCGCGAGTATCTCTTGACCGGATCGGGTCGCCCACGGCGAGATCTGCCGTACGGCTGAAACACGTTGTTGGTAAATGGCGCACTTACGCAGCCGATCTCTCATCGACGTAGAACGCTCCGTGATCCACGTCTTCTCTTTGCGTCGCGACCGTTTCTCTCCTCTCCGGCGTGACTTTTCACTTTTTCTCTTCTCCTACCGTTCCCGGTCCTTCCTCTCGCGCTCTCCCTCGAACCGCAGCGGATACCGTTAGGCGTCGTCTTGTTCTTCGTCTCGGCCGAGAGAACTCGTATGTAGCCCGGCTGCAACCGCCGCCGCGTCTTACGCGCGCGCGCGCGTCCTTCCGTGGGGACCGGATACGGAGGGGGTTAGTCCTGTCGCGGACGATACGGCACGAACGAGAAATCTCTGTGAGATGGAAAACAGCGGAGGGAGGTTGGGTGCCCGACGGCAGGAGGGGGATGACGGTAGAGAAGGAATGAAAATGTATCTACTTGTCCAATGGCGTAGACGTGGGCAGGACCAAAAGGATCAGCGGCAAGGTGATCATGAGACGATCATAAATCACACATTGTATTCGACGGATAAGTTTAAAATGATGAAATGTCTTTCGGGAAATCTTGAGATTTAGAAGATATAAAAAACCGATTCCGTAGACTTCGACGAAGCGTCCGCACGTTTCTCTTCGGCGTTTCACAATCTGTTGCTGCGACATTCACCATTTGTGCTTAGATGTAGCTTGAAACTTCACGCCTTTAGAGTGTCTATAATAAGAATATAGACATCGTGTGACTGATTTCCGACTGGTTTCCATGTTTGGGACGTATCAAAAGTTATTTTCCAGCAAGAAGGCTTCTCCAAAAGTCGACACCGGTGTAGTTATATCATCTATTATCTTTTTTTTCTCACCAAATACAAAATAAGTATATGATGACGACAAATTTGTGTCGAATTGTGCCTCTCGCTGGAAAGCGATCAAATTCATCAGCTGAGTGATAACACGAAGCAAAGATTTGCTATCTACGAAGTCCGCGAAGTGTGTTAAAAGAAAAGTGAGTTTGTATGTTTCGTATTGCGATCAATTATTAATTTATTTCGGTTCGTACCTATTTAGTGTTCGCACATTTCGCGCATCACGGCTGTGAACTTCCGGTTCTAACCCAAACATGACGATCACAGTTACGATGTCTGTATTCGTATTAAAGGTACTCCACATGCGTTCACCTCATTTAAAGGGATATTTATCGCGAACTCTCGCACACTTCGCGAAAACGATTTTCCATCCGATTGATTTCTGTCAACACGGCCGTTAGCGGGACTTCCGGTGTCGGTCGATTTTTCACCACGCCTACGCCGCTGGTCACGATTATGGAAGCACCGTCGTCTGCGCCCCCCTAGGATATATATAAAAAAATGCCATAACACGGTGCACGTCGGGCGAGCACCAGACGCGTGTGTTTCACTTTTCCGCGAGAGTGCAGAGGGGCTCGCTTGATACGCGTCGGGGGAAAGCGGGCTATAAAGACGGTGGCACCTTGGGGGGAAGCATCCAGTGAAGTCTGGACTTTGACCAGATCGTGAGAGACCGGACAGACATGAAAATTTTGGTGAGTCCACTCTTTCACGCGCGCGTCGGCCGAAATTATTTGTATTCGGGCTTACTAATTATCTCCGCTTCCGTGGTTGCGTCACTCGCTCGAACTTAAGAGATTTCACTCCGAGTAAATATCGGAAATAACAACGGTAGTACGCGAAGTGCGATTCTCTTTTTACGGCGGAACGATCAATTACAGTCGGGGCCGCAGTTGCGGATGGCGAAATTGCGTTTCGTTGGCAATCACGATGAAGCCAATAAGATATATCGCGATTCGAAGGATGAAAAATTACCGATAGCCGAGAGATTAATGCCCCTTTATGTAACCTTCGTAGGCGCGATATCCGCGGCATTAATAACCGCCGATCTACCTGAACGTGCGAATAGCGCTCTTTCACGGTCTGTGAGGTGTATCGTCGATGCCGCAATCGCGCGCAGTTGATGTAATCGCCAGGACGTTTCTATCGATTGCAGTTTCTCACGGTGTTTACGGGGCTGCTGGCCTTGGCAGTGTGCGAGAAGGAGAAGAAATTGACGGCCAGGATCGAAAATGTCGGGGAGAAGAAGCAGAATAAACGCGGGCTGAGCCACATCGAGGGAGACTTCGGGGGACACGACGGCGGCGATTACGGCGGCGGCGATTACGGCGGCGGCGACTACGACGGCGGTCACGACGTCGGCGGCGGAGATATCGGCGGTCACGACGGCGGATACGGTGGTGATTTCGGTGGTGGTTACGGTATCGGCGGCGGCGACGGAGGCGGCGGCGGCGGTGACGACGGTGGCAAGGTTAAACAGATCACGATTGTGAAGAACGTGAAGGTACCCTACCCGGTTGAGAAGAAGGTTCACTACCCGGTAGAGAAGGAGATACCGTATCCGGTCAAAGTACCGGTGCCGCAGCCGTATCCGGTCGAGAAGAAGATACCGGTACCGGTGAAGGTTTTGGTGAAGGTACCGGTTCACATACCGCAACCGTACCCGGTAGAGAAGAAGGTGCCTTATCCGGTGCACGTGCCGGTAGAGAGGCCGGTGCCTTACAAGGTGTACGTCCCGCAGCCTTATCCGGTCGAGAAGAAGATACCCTATCCGGTAAAGGTGCCGGTACCGGCGCCGTTCCCGGTGGAGAAGCCTGTGCCGTACACAGTAAAGGTTCCGGTGCACGTACCGCAACCCTTCCCCGTGGAGAAGCCGGTACCATACCCGGTGACAGTGCCCGTCGACCGACCGTATCCGGTGCACGTGCCTAAGCCGTATCCGGTGCCGGTCGAGAAGCCGGTACCTTACACAGTGGAGAAGAAGGTACCCTATCCAGTCAAAGTCCACGTGGAGCGACCGGTAGCAGTGCCCGTGGTGAAACCAGTGCCCGTACACGTGAAGGTACCGGTACCGGCGCCGTATCCGGTGGAGAAACCGGTACCCGTACCGGTGGAGAAGCCGGTGCCCTACCCCGTAAAAGTGCCTGTCGAGCGACCTGTACCAATCCACGTAACGAAGCCGGTAGCTGTGTCGGTGCCGAAGCCGGTGCCGTACCCCGTCAAAGTGCCGGTAGCGGTACCAGTGCACGATCACGACTCCGGTTACTCGCATGGTGGTTACGAATTTGGGGGACATTCGGGATATTAGTATCAAAAGGCATGGCAGTGGAGGATTTTCCGCTCGGCTCGAAGAGAAATTAACGAATAAGGGGTGGAGGAGGGGGATCTCGAAGTGAGAGGAAGCACGGGAAGGAGGATGAGACGAGTAGTAGAAAGAGAATTCGTTAATTTGTTAAGCCGAGAAATTTCGATCAAAATGCTGTATATAAACGAACGGGGAAACATTTCAACACGAGGATGTAATTAGAATTAGGTAATTAGCGGGCTAATCCTAGAGATAAGAGATTCATGGGGCCCAACTTGCGCAAGTCCTTCACTGCACCGCACGAGCGGACATGTCGGCGCCCACTTTGCGTTGTCGCAATAACACTTCTTCCACATTCGTTCTTTTTCAAACAGTCGTATCGCCGGGAAAAACGTGATTCAAAGAAATGTGATTCGTAACCGCTCTGCAACGTGGAATCGAGTTAATCGGGACGGCGGCGGACGCGCGACCGGTATTCGCGCGTCGCGGTTTTCGAGTCTCGAGAATCGCGCGTTCGCGAGGGAAACGCGGAGGTATTTATCTTCCTACAACTCAACGTCGTCCTCTCACGCCGCGAGGGAGATGAGTTTGCAGAACCGACCGCTTTTGCGCCGCGAACGACGATTCTGGGTGCCGCGAGTCCGCGTAGACAGCGCTAACGATTTCTTAGCTATAGTACCGACACTTAAGTACCTACGAACACATGTTGTACGGTGTGTTTCTTACGTTTGTAAACGGACGTCTCTATACGATATCTTTCGCTTCTTTCTAATAAAACCAAAGAGCAAAACGACTGTCTCGTCGATTTATTCAGCCTCACCAGCCGACCCCTTTGTACGACGCATCTGGACTCACTTCATCTTTTCAACTCGACCCACCCTTTATTCCTCTTTCCTCCATCATTTTTCACTCACAATGTGTTTCGTGACACCTCGTGGTCTTTCCTCGCGAGCGAAGTTAAATTGAGAATTAAACCGGGGCGAATCAACGTTGACGTATCGGACATTTCTCCCGTGTTCGTTAAAGATAGAACAGTCGGAAAAGCGCTGATCGAGCGTTACGAGGATCTTTTTGCGCCTTTCGTCGCGCCGTCGCGGCGGTATCCTTGAACTTCGCGTGACGAATTAGTTATTCCCGAGATTGCGAGTGCGACGGTCACCCGCCCGGGCGTTATTCGTTCGCGAGGGAGAGGCGTTGTTCCAAACAACACGTATGTCACAAAGGACGTCTCGAAGATGTTCTTCGGACGTCTTATTGTCTAAAAGACAGCCTTTACGACGTTTCGGAACGTCTTAATGTTATCTGAGGTACTCGTTGTTCCGGCGGAGAACCCGGAAAATGCAGGAGAATCGGGCGAAAGTCATTCGCGCGATTTCGGCCGGCGTACGCGGAAACTCGCCGGTCCGATAATTAACAACCGCCGTCGGGAATCTCTCTATGCGTAATTAACCCCGTGCGATGCGATGAAAATGGAACTTTCTTTTATCTAGCATGACTAACGAAGGAAAGAGCGCATACGCAACACTTCCGATTCGATGATATCAGCGAGCCGACAACGTCCTGTTCCTCGCGATCTATCATTCGGGGCTTGGTGGATCCCAGATATTAAATCCAGGCTCGACTCCGCGTATCCTTCCAGTCGCAGCGCGCAACGATAGGAGAGAAAGGGTCTCGCGTCTCTTTCTCCTTTGACTGATCTGCCAATGAGCGAATCACGAGAGGAGGAGCACGAGACCGCGAATCGAAAGTGAAATCACCGATCCAGCGCGCGGGATCGTTCGCGATGGGGATTATTCGCTTCGGGCGCATTGGAAATCGCGCACGAGCGTCACGTACGCTTCGAGTATGTAACAGGTTCTATTTAATTATTAAATCGCCAAGGTAGACTCCGGTTAAATTGAGATATCGCATATCTTATTGGAGCGTGCGCGCGTGTATACGCGTGTACATACTATCTAGTGTGTCAATCAGATAATATGTTGGCGAAATATCGCTTTTCCCGCCATTATTATTATTCCGCTTCTCCTACGCATTTAATTTTATAATTACAGCCGCTTCAATTACCGAGATCGGCGTAGATTACGTCGACTCACCGCACTTCGGGCGATAATAATTTCATTCATTTCACCGCCACTAATTCCTATGGCTGTGCGGGAGGACCGATCGCCGCCCACGAGAATGGTACGCGCAGATCAAGGGAATCGAAAGCACGGGTGAAAAATGCGAAGGTGTCGAAATTTTAGCCCTACATTAAGTCTACTTAGTTCTGCATTGAGTCTTCAAATGGAGAAAACGGAAATAACTTCCCATTTGTGGCATCGAGGAGAGCATAATAGAAGATCTTCAAAGGCCGAACGCAGAACTAAATAATATAGTTTTAAAGGCTCGAAAAAATCCGCTTTCTTTCCACCTCTTTCCGCAAGGAACGCGAAAGAACCGTCTTCTTTTCTATTTGTCCGGAGGTTTTTCCGGATTTTTCCGCGGAACGATGGAAAAAGGCAGTTCTTTCAAACTATAATCTCTCGACTCGGATAGCCATCAGGTGGTACTCACCGAATGTACGGAATATTGGCCGGGATGTGATACTTCGCGCCTGGGTCGAAGTCGTCCTCGGATCTCAGCACCGGCGGCTTCGTGCCAGTGTATTGTTCAATCAACCTGTGCCAATGGCAGTTGTACTCCTCCCTGTTCACGTAACCGCGGAAGACGTCCCATCGCCACCTGTCCATCACGATACTGAAAGGCAGCATCACCAGCTTATCCATCGCCAAAGAGAAGAGGTAGTTGATGTCCGCTGAGCGTTCGTCGATGAATTTGTTCGCCAGGTCCAAGGTTTGCAGGTGACGCGGCGTCGCGACACTCAAAGCGACAGCCTCGCCGACAGCTTCGTGGAATCCTGGTAAGTACAGCCGGTTATGGTAAGTACGGTAATACTTACGGTGTGTAATAAGTATTACTACCTCTTGTGGTCCGAGCATAGCAATGTTTAATCGTAACGATGTAGTAACTAAATGAAGATTAGCGAGGACTGTTTATCCTCCCCGCGGGGTTATTATGTAAATTAACGTCGTTCATATCTAAATCGTAATAATTAGCAAATGGACGCTAAAAGTGCGCTCGTTACATTAAATCGCCGAGCGTTAAATTCACGGCTGCAATCAGCCGTAACGACCTTCTCTGGTTACGAGCGCGATAAAACCGTAATTTTTAATCTACTTCCCAGCCACGACTTCCGAATAAGTGATTTTCATTTAGCCCGATTCCGCGCTTCGGATTTGTTTTCCCGAAGAGACTCGCATGTTGTGGACTTTTCACGGGAGTTTGGATGTTTGATAATCAATCGGTGAAAGTAGATGTCAGACGAAACAGATGGTCTGTCGCTTAGTTCCTTCTACGCGTTATTGCCGAGGTTTCTCGAGGTTCTCCGGTTCGCGCGAATAGCGCCGGTGGCTTTTTGCACATGATGTGATTTAGTGTTAACCAGGATGTAATTACGGCTCGCCCGGACAAGTCGAGCGTTGCAGATGACGCTGATTATTTCCTTTTTTTATCACGTTTCCCCGTGCAAATTGCCTAACGCTCGGACGTGCAATTAATTCAATCGCAATTTCGTAACTCGGATTTAACATTCATCGCGCGCGCCACGAGCATACGGAATATTAATAAAAACTTAGATAATGTCGTGCGAACGTTTGTGGTATATGTAAGACGACCCCAAGCCATTTCCGATCTTCCTAATTCGCAAGTCCACGCGAAAAAGTAATCACACGGTAAAAAAAAACTTGTTGTACTTGCGTTAGAATCCGTTCTTATTCAAGTTTTTGGTGGTAGATTTTTAACATACCCGTGTGTTAATTTAACATTGTGTTTATGTTATCTCAACGTTTTGCGTTGTGTCAATATTCAACATGTGTAAGTGTTGAAATAACACATTTTATACTTTAGTATAAAATATTCGAGTAACGTGTTAATTTCGTGTTAACTTTCGACATAATATTTGTGTTATTTTTCAACATGTTCGCCTTGTGTTAAATTAACGTAAACATTTGAGTAGACCGTTTGGAACACGTGAAACGTGTTAAATTTAACACAAAATCGTTGACTGTGCAGGTAAAAAAGTATGTAGCAGTCGGTACGATATAACCACTGTCGCATTCATTATAATATTTTTTCGAATGAGGTCTTTTTCGATGGAGATCATTGACATGCGATGGAAATTCGTCATAGCGTGCGAGCGATCTTGAAACATTTTGCATGAGAACGTAACGCGTCCGAGGCCGAGACATCGTTCGCGGATTCCATGTGGAACCGACGGAGATCGGTCGATCAGCAAGGCCGCCGTTGCGAAGCTGTTCTCGTTGATTCGAAATCATCGGTGTTCCGATGTGAACGACCGGGCCGGCCGGTCTGCCGGCCATTGCGACGGAGAAAGCGTGATTATATCGTAATAAAAATATTTTAACATCCGCGCTCGCGCTCGACGCCAATGTACGCGAGTAACATCCACTCGCCTATTCGTAAATAGCGAGTAGTGCGCGGCGTACACCGTATCGCTCTCGCTCTCGCTTTCGCGCTATTAGCCGTAAAGGAACACGTCGGCTGTGCCTTCCGGAAGTCGAACAAGAGCGGACAGCTCTAGGTTACGTAACGCGTGTCGTCCGTCCAGCATGGATGCCATCATCGCCGGACATCTTCTACCCTTTTGTCCTGCTCCACGTTTTTCCTTCCTGGCGTGATGCAACTTTGCGTTATCTCAGCCGTGCATCGTGATAACGACCGTCAACGCCGTCACGTTTGACGGCGGCCGATTGACGGATCGCGTCGTGTTTCACAAGTGCGGTAATACCTTCGCGACAATGTTACAATATTGTCCAGCTGTGCGTGTTAACGATGGAAAAGCGTACGAAAAATTAGCCTTAAATCAAAATAAATATTCTCATATATTAGCAAGAATACGTAATATTCTTAGATTTTTAGTCTTGAATTAAGTTCAAATAATACTTGCATCAATACAAATTTGATCAAATGAAGACTAAAAATCTACTAAGAAGATTATAATATTCTTGCTTATATATGAGAATATTTATTCTTAATTTAAGATGAATTTTTTTCTGTGCAACAGTTATGTTATTATTTTCGCGTTCAGTCAAACGATCACTTTGTCGAAAATTCGGATTTTATTATGCAATTTCTTTTACTTCTCCGTCAGTAATTTTTATCTGGATATTTTTTCCGTTAATTTTTGTTTTTATGAAAATCTGTAATAGTAACACGAAACGCAGAATGGAAAGTCGATAATTTTCATGAAATTTTACAGAGTATTGCATAGTGAAGCTAAATCTTAATTTGAAGCGATACGTATGAGTGTGATCTAATTGTGCACCTAATGTTTTAATAATCTAATATCTAATGTTATCATTCTATTAGATTATCTCATTCTCATACCTGGATTCGCGCCGTCACGAAATTCGCGAGGCAGGCCGCTGTATCGCAAGAAATATTGGATATGTGCCATCTCGTGGTGTACAGTTATCAGATCCTTCATTGTCACTTTCGTGCACATTTTAATCCTGAACATAAATAATAACGTATGAAAAATTCTGCTCTTTCTGATATATATAATCTTTCAGAGATTCAATATTTAAAAATTCATAACATTATCTCATAATATATTAAATCCACTATCCTATATATGTTAAAAATGTGTATTATTTAATGTAGAGACCTATAATCCAAACGGTTGCAGAAGTCCCACGCGGAGGCTTGGCAGATAAGCGGGCGGTTGCCAGGATCGACGATTATACTACCGGCCCAGAATTCCGGCGGCATAGCGCTTAAGTTCATGGATAGGTAGAAATCTTGGGCGACTCGGAACATATCGATTGGTGTGTAACCCTACGTTATATTATACGATTTTTATAAATATATTGATTATTTAATAATCAACAGTATCGACTTTTATTCACAGTGTGTGATAAGATTATGAGCCTTACTTGAGCTTGCATCTCCTGAGTGACGTCGAGATGTGTTTTTCCAGGGTATGGTAAAGTAACGTCCAAAAGATTGCTCCAAGATTGTCCCCACACGTTGCCTGTGGCAATTTTTGATATTGCAAACGCGATTATAACATTATTATTTTGATACAAATTATATAAACGACGATATACAGTTAGTATAAAAAGATATTATAAGTCCGACTTATGTTTCAACTTTCAAATAATATTTTCACTGGGTTGAAATTATTCGGCATAACATTCGGCGATGATCTTTTTACGAACAAATATTTCATAAAATTGCTTTTACCGAGGATGTGGGACGGAAGAGGCGCGTGACCGCCTATTTTTTCGGGACCATATAGATCTCGTAATTTCCTGCGAACATAAGCGTGCAGTTCTTCGTAAAGCGGACGAATCATTTCCCAAGCTTCGTCGATGTCCTGTTGGAAATTAGGAGACTCATAAGGGAACATCCAATATTCGGCGGCGTCGGTAAAGTCTAGAAAAAGAAGAATAATGATGTATTTTTATATAAAAATATTTAATTGTTCCTTATCCGGGCTAAAATCGGTGTCAACGTTACTTGACACAATCGGATCAATTACGATTTTTACCTGTTTTCGTTTAACCCAAGCATTAATCATTTTTTACTTATATAATAATACATTTATTTAATGTCAAAGTGCTTTTTTAATATTTAAAAAATATAATTTAAATAATAATAACTTATTACACTGTGTACTTTGCTTTAATACTATCCTATTTAAACTATACTATAAATTTCATTTCAGTTATGATACTGAACGTACTGTTCAATCTTGCCGCTTCATTGTTCAACGTAACGAGTTGCTGATAGAGATCTCTAATCGGTGCACCGCTTCGTCTTCTCCACTCGGTCCAAACGTATTGCAATTCGTCCCAGTCTCGGCTTTTCGCCATGATTTGCGATATGTCTATAACAATACACAAAGAACACGGTCGATGCCAAGGTTTCTGATTTTCCGGCGCGTTGACATCTGTCGCGACATCGTCTCTTGGATATTGTCCCACTGCCGTTCACCGTAATCTCGCGAACGATCTGTCCTCTTTTCTTTATTCCAATCTACGTAATTCATCATTCGTCATAGATATATAAGGAATAACTGCTCAACATTGCGTAAAGAAATCTTTCATCTTTACCATAAAGATCAAAGATTGCAACAAGTGTCGCCATAATAAATAATTTCTCTTTAATTTCTTTTTAATTATAAGATATATCTTACAGAAATATATAATAAATGCAGTAATCGTAGACTATCGGTAGGCTACGCGGCGTGAATGGAAAGTCACGTGAAACTGACGCGGCGCTCAACCTGTTAAATTTACATACACATGTATTCACTTCCTAATAAAATTAAGAAGTGCATATAACTTTAATAACAGAGCAATTTGGACTCGTTATATATGATTTATTACGATCGTGAGAACAAGTTCTAGGTCAGTGGAAAAGTCGATGAGACGCGGTCCGTTTTCGTCTCATGCGGACGTGAAACGAATTCAAGCAGAGGTCAGTGCCTCTCATAGCTTGAATTGCTAAATAAAATGACCGGCCGCTGTGTGTAACGGTCGCTTGTTAAAATTACGTATCGGCATGGAAACCATAAATTCTCTGTCGAGCCGCGCGTAAACCCACCCATTCCTGCTTCCTTCTGTTCTCTCAAAGCGCGAACACGACTCCGCTGCAAATCATCATTCCTCGCGGCAGACGCAAGGGGCAATTAGATTCCCGCAATCAACTGCGTAGCGTCTTCGCTCAAATAATTAATTATTCGCTTTCTACCCGCACACATCGTGACGGCAACGCGTAGTACCGCGTCCCGAGAACGTGTTTACCCCGTGTCTAAATGAGCGTGCAGGAATTTTACGTCGAACGCGAAAAATAACAGACAATTAGAGACGCATCACGGCGGCAAAGGAGTCGTGATAAATTAACCGACGAGATAGGAGGGATCCCCAATGCACGCGCGCGTGACGTATTCGGCTTCTTCACACTTTCATGCGCATTTTGGACTTACGTAAATCTCGCGCGGCAGAATTTCGCCGCGTCGAACCATGAAGGCGCGGCGAGGCCCGTCAATTTGCCCGTTACCGAGCGTAACGTGATACGTTACCTGGATATAAGCGCAGTCCGCATCGGAAGGGATCGTTGTAAGCGCATATCGTCGCACCATTGTAAACAGCGAGCATGTCATTGATCAGCCGATTGTACTGTGAAGGAGTACTTTCATTATCTACTATCGACTTCCTATGGCATTATCGGCTTAATGACGATGCCAGTGTCGATGATGGTCTCGCGGTCACGCTTGAATTATGAAAGAAGCGGGGCAACGTGAAAGCAACACTCACCCTGTCTAACTGATCGGGACTTAGCGCCGAGGGACCCACGACCGACAAATACCTGAGACGTCGTCTGATCGTGGGATCTCGGATCGCGTTCCGGTCGATTCTCGAGATTAAATGCCAGGCTTGGTTCTGAAAGTCCGCGTAGAGCCGTTGGGCCTCCAACTGAAACGGCGATGTATGACGTATGCACTGGGAACAATTCTCGGGCGGGGGCGGGGGGGGAAATAGATTCTTTCGTTGTAAACAACACGTTACAAATACATTCACAAATTGTGTTAGTTCTTTCGAGAAGTGGAATTATTATTATTATTGTTATTTATTACATATACGGGACAAACTTCCTTTTCGTACATAAGAAATGCATAAATATAATTACATTTGTAGAGAAAATATACTAAAGAGGAAAAGAAAATTTGAAAAAAGGAAGGAAAATTTAATCGGAAAATTCACAATTTCGAAAGCAGACCGATAAATGTCTTCTTAAACGTTCTCTGATTAATAAAATTGCATGCGATTAATAAAATTGCGCGTTGTCTGTTTTATCACGTTTACTTAATGTATAATTAAGACGACGGGATTTTTTAAGCATGGGAAGCGCCATGTTGCCCATTGTCGCGTTAATTACGTGACGTAAGCAAATTAACATCGTCCGCGAGCGATCAGCGAACGTAGTTGCAGTAAAGCGCGAATCGGCGCACAACGCTTTTACCGTTAGCGATAAAGTCGTTGTATCTACTCTCTTCCTGAAAGTAATCTGCGCTTGAAGGGAAGTGGTTAAGAAAGTGAAACTGTACGCTTTAAGCCCTTCAATGTTTATAGTTTGCGAGGAAAAACATACGATTTGCTCAAAATAAAAAGAAAGAAAGGAAAAGAGAGACAATATTATAATATTATATGATATGATAATTAATATCACACGTAAAAAAACAATTTACGATGACTATACCCAAATAACACAGTCTGGCTATATTCGCTGTGACGGCAAAGATGTGGCCAGTATAACATCTTGCCATACTTAATTACAATTATTTAGCTGCAAATGTTATTTTGCTGGACTTATAGCTGGACTTATAGCTGCAAAAGCACTGTGATAGCTAATAAAAAGTCAAAATGCAGCCACAGTTATATCAGCTATATTAATAGTTATACAGTCGATGTGACAGCTATAAGAGGAATCAAAACTAGCCGCAGCCATTTTAGCCGCATTAATCAGTATGAAGTCGCTATGGTAGCCTCATCACAACATAATAATGTTGTCCCACTTTTGCTGCTACCTCTTTATCAAGACGCCACAATGACGTTGTGGCAGTTGTAGCTGTGCCAGACAAATGTTGTGTTTTAAGTTGCGACAACATTATCACAGCCCTTTTAAAGCTTCATGTACTACTTGAGTAAATTGTGCACATGTCAATCGTGGTCATGCGTCACGTGATATGTATCGTTAGATAAAAAACACTCAGACCACCGTTACGTGACGACATAGTTTTTCTATCATTAGATCCGACCGGAAGTGAAAATTGGCGTCAGCACGTGCGACGTAAGAAGCATCGCGAAGAAATTCCGTTGAAAAAGGGAATATGTTAATCCATTTGATAATCGTTACGCAGCAATGGAGAAGTCAATCGGCTCGTGGCTACAAGCTCGACAATCGCTCGTTACGATCGCCGATGCGATATCTCTCACGCGATAATGAATAGGCATCTATGGGCAGGGCGTCGGCCACATCAGCGTACGTTCTCCGCCGCGGAAAAAGGAAAACGGCACCTCGCGATTATCGTTGGCGTCACGCGACGCGAGTCTCGCCGAGTGTTTCGCATTGAGAAGTACAAAATTCCCGTTTCTCGGCGATACTGGAGAGAGAGAGAGAGAGAAAGAGAGAGAAGCGCGCGTCGCGAGATTGCAAAATCGTTCAGGATGACTATCGCATGACAATGGCACCGCCTGGGAAGATTTCCCGCGAAGGCGTTCGGCCTTTCGCGGACAATGCGAGCGGTCTCGTGCCAGGGAAAATCGTGGTCGCGATGTCTACGAAGTAACGTCAGTGTGCGCGATTCATCCGCCGGCCGATGGATAAGTCGATGTGTGCAGACGCAACGGAGAATCGCGCGGTAAGATACCGAGAGGAGGTCGAGGCCCCTACGAAAATATTTCATAGGGTGGACGTGAGTCCCATACGATTGTACGTGACCGCTTTCCATGTTGTGTCACCGAGCCGTTTCTTGAAATTGAAAATTCAGCCTTTCTAAGGTGAGACTTTGTAATTTTATCCTTGCGCGTATTTCATGTTATTTGCTGTAATTCTAATTTCTTTGATTTTCACGTTCAAACTGGTGTTTTATTTGATCTAGAAATATATCTGATAATCGTAGGAACGAAGATATGCAAAAAATTTTTTTCATTTTAATATATAAAAAGATATGTATTTTTGCACATTTTTAATTTTGTATCGGACTGAACGTGAATTGATTTTATATGATTAAGTATTTTTTATTATACTCTTATTATACTATACTTATATTAATAAAATAAACTTTTACCGGGTAATATTAGCGATTTATTACGACATTGACGCGTTCATATAGAAGACAATGTATCTTGGTGAAGTAGCCTAAATTACGTATCGTGAATAGAGTGTCAATCATGCGGGTTATATTCCAGAAAAGTTTCGAAATTTGTCAGTCTGTAGTTAGCGAGAAAGTTGCGAGAGTTGCGACCGTGTTAGCATGATAATGCCCCAATGTGACAAAATTTCTGTGCAGTGATATTAACCCTTACAGACCGGGAATCCACTATAATGGCGTAGCGAGGGTGTTTTGTTTTTTACTAGTCCATCCTTTAATATATACATGAAAAGTTTTAGTTTTCAAAAATGGTCAAAGTCACGTTAAAATACTGCCCGGTTTGTAAAGGAAAGAAACATTTTCTTAATAATAAAATATAGATTCTTAACATAGTCCTACCGCTTGTAGCTGCGTGTATTCATTAACATCGGTTTCGTATGCCCATTGCGCGGCGACGTTAGCGCTACATCTTTCCGCACCGAGAAATTCTAATCTGGCTAGGATATTACGAAAATCCAATTCATTGGAGGGAAGTTGCCGTCCTTGGCCGTCAGGAATGTCGGTGTCTCTGTATGGTGGCAAGTCCAATTGACCCGAAACCGCTGATAACAGGCATAGTATGAACGCTGCCCATATCTAAAATATCACAAATTTATTTAAAATATCATATGTGTTCGTTGGTTTTGTACTTCTTGAGCATTAAGACTGTATCTCAAATAACAACACATATGCGATACGCTGTTGATAACAGACAAAATACAAGCGCCACTCATTTTAAAACACAAGTATTTTGTTATTTTTCTTTCCTTCTCGATTACTAAGATTACATCATAAACAAAAGTTATGATTGTATTTATTATATTTAAAAAATTGGAGAACATTCTAATCATTGTCTAATTAACTTTTAATTAATAAAAGTTTTATATTACACTAATGTTCACCGTTCAATTTCTTAAATATTTTCTTCCTCAAAATTACAACGATTTAAATGAAAATTTGTTCAAATTTCATATCGCCAAAAAATATTTCTGTATTATTATATAAATAAATATTTATATGTGTAATAGTGTCCACATATTTTATTTCTTATTATTTCTAACTTTTGCGTATTAGTAGAGTTGATGAGTGGACACACGACGACCAAATAACGAACTGACACATTCGCAATCGCTCAATATCAAAGTCAGGCGATAATCATAAGACCATAAGAAAGAAATTTGCGAGGGTAGTGAACCCGGCTGTATGTATATGTCGATTGATTTATGCTGCTGACAAGGTACACGTGATGAGGATATAACTAGGTCAAATACGTACGTCTAATAATACGCTTCGTTTATTTCCGTCGCTTTCCATGTTTTACGCAAAATTATTTAATCATTTTGCCGCGGGACACGCCCGGTATTATCGCTTCCCCCCACGTCCTATATGTTTGAATCGTATAACTTGGTGATGTTATCTTAAATAACTGTTACAATAATCTTTCTTTACGTGGGGGTTGCTTCCTTTCTACATGCATAAAAAAAGTTTCAAAAGTTTATATACCCCTCGTCCCGACTCATTGATGTACTGATATCAAGAAATGAAGAGGAAAGTTTATCAGAAGTTGTCGGAAGTGTCAAATAACTTGGGAGCCTAAATGTGAGAACGTTAAAAACAACCGAAAAAAATAACCATAAAAAAATTTTTCTTCTACGATATTTATCTTTCAAAATTATTCAAATTTTGCTCTAAACATGTTTCTTATATTATTAAAAAAAAAGGAGATATTTAGGTGTTCTTTTTATGTAGCGATGCATATAGTGATGAAATCACAGAGAGATCTTATGATATAATATTATAGTTATGTGAGTTGATGGATACAATTTATGAAATATGACGAGCGCTCTTTCGTGCATGTCTTAACTGCCGCGCTATGAATTACCACGCGATTATTATGGGGAGGTTCTCTTACGAGTTAATATGGAAATCTCATTGTTTCTTTAAATCACGCCATGACATTATGAACCGAGCATTTACGCGCAATTCATTTGTTGGTCTCACGGTCACGTGTTGCGTCTTAGCGTTACGTATTTCCTTTTAGCATGAAAGGTACCTTCTTATGTGCACAGTAGTAGGTCATCTGCGATTGATCGAGATGCGATGACCTTGGTTTCATACAATTGCGCTCATAGAAAAATACATATAGTCATTTAATTTACCGATCGTCGTTTAGAAACTTCGAATTTTACGTCATTTTGGTCAAAATAAGAGTGTATATTTTAGTGCTTTTCTAAAATAAATGTTTACAAGATGTTATCTGTAAATCAATAATATAATATTTCAACGAACATTAATTGCTTTATGATAAAATATTCAGTGTGTGAATTGTTGTCCTAATTAAATTTTTTTAACAATCCATGATGAGATATTTTATTTATTATATAAATTATCTCATCATGAAATAATGAAAAATGTTTTATTATAAATCTTGAAAAAGTTGAATTAAAATTATTATAATTGGTATCGATATTTACATTAAAATTTATAGAAGATATAAATGTGATGTAAGTGCATACTCATGGAAGGAAAAATGAAGTGTTATTATACTCGTTTACAATAGAATCTAAGCATCTCATATCAAAAGATCTAATGGAAATAGATCTTTTGATCTACTGCGGATGTAAATGACTCATAAATCCACTTAAACAACATCCGTTTCACACCCTCCGTTATCATTTAATCTATAGCACTTGCAAATGAACAGTTTATCTAATTTATAGCAATAAAAAAATTGTTCCCAAAACTCAACGAGCCAGCTTGTGTACGGAGCATGACCAGGATAGAGTTATCCGTAGTTTATATCACGATTGCCGAAGATCCTAATTTCATCAAAATTGCTGGTGATGGATATCCACAAATTTATATTTTGCCATTCTCGCTTGAATATAAATTGAAACTATGTTAGTGTTGAAGAATGAAAATTGCAATGGTTCACTAAATACAATTCAGTGCGACACGTGCAAATGTATGCGGCCCGAAAATAAATCTTAAGAACCTTCGCGATTTATCCGACTGACACATTAAACATCCCGATAAATCCTGCACATCACCGTATGAAAGATTCATTGACATAAACGTTTTAGCACTTTGCCGAACTGGTTCGTTCTCTCACTATTCCCTCTTTCGTTTAACCACATGTGTACCTCCTGTAATAAATTCATCTACAGCGTTTACCACTGACAGTTCGTTCGTCATTTTGTCGAGTACAGCGGCTTTTCGTCTCTCTCTTTTTCTGTTTACGCGGGTTCTCTTCGTTCTATCCCGATGTTCTGCACATTTCGCGACTTTGGACGACTTTTAACTTAAGATAAGACGGTATCCCGGCATATGAAGATCACGTTGTTTTTCTTCACATGAATGATCTCCTTCGTGATCCTTCATTCGTCCGGATGAAGGATCACAAACCCTTCGGGCACGATATTTTCTAGCGTTAAAATCTATAGCACTGCGGAAAACGGCCACAATAAAACATCGACGAAGACTTACAAAACTTCGACCTGCGCGGTCCACATCCGACACTCTGCCGGTTCTACCGAACGCGTGCTCCATGTGCGTCGAAAATCGTATTGATCTCAACCCCCGTCGACGATCATACACGCTCGTCTATCGATCGCAGGCACACGCAACGACTCGTCACCGACGTCGTTGTCGCCCTCGTACGAAATTCCGTTCCACCGATCGAGCACGACTAACACGAGCGGCAGTTTCGTTCTGCCGACACTAAAAGCCTCGTGGCCGACGTCAAGTGTACATTTATCCCTGCGAAGCTGTTCGAACGCGACCAGGGAGGTCATCCGTAAAGAATAGTGGGGGATTCGTGTACACTTCGTCCGTGTCGTTGGTTCGTCGGTGTCGCTGCTACCATACGGATTGTTCGTGGGAGGAAGTAGAGAGGTAGCCGAGGACGAGGAAGGAAGACGAAGAGCCTTCAGCGTCTAATATGCGAAAGGAACAAGAAGAGGAAAGGTCATTTTTGGACAAAAACAAAATTCAGGATAAGACGAGGGTGAAGAGCGGAAATGAGAGAGATGCTAAAGATAGATGGTGACGATAGAGTTTTGTTATCTGGGATCTTTTCCGATGTTGTATGTGGGAATAGAAGGTGGCAGGAAATGTGATTCCTCGTGAACAGTCAATTCGACAGCAATGCGTCGGTTCGATTGAAAAGAACGACGAAAGGAAGAGTAAAAATGTAGGAGTGCCAGATAACTAGAGAGGGAGATTGAGAGAGGTCGAGGGCCAACCGACTACCGATTGCGACAACCTGAAGCTCTCACGTTGACAAGAGTTACTCGTCGACCCCCTTCAATGAGGCCCATTGTCTATAAGAGTATACGTCTGCTCGTCTATAAGCATTTCAGATTTGTCTTCGGAGCTACCGATAGAAAAGTACCAGAGCGGTAAAGTGTAAACTATTCGAAATAAGAATGATGGATCTATTCGCAGCGATAAGATTTAACGATACGTCAACTTGATGGATGAATCTATAATGAAAAACAAATGGAAATTTTATCATGATTCATTCTCGAACACTTGCACGTATGAAGTTTATTCGAATCGTTAGTCGGAGAAGAGATCGTTGATATAGTTTTATTTAGAGATGCGATGTGTTTTCACGTGATTTTTCACAAATCAATCTTCTGATTTGTAAGGTTCTAAAAATATTTTATCCTCGTTATTTAATTTATCACATCTATAGGTTTATCAATTTATGAGTTGGAAAATTGCCATTTCTAGCTTGTTTATTATTACCAATAACCGAATTGAGGTTTTCCATATCGGCAGCACGGCACTAATTGTGGAATCCATCGGCTAAACTCAACTGTGCTATTTGGAGTTAAAATAGCCACTTCAAAAAAGTAATCAGCGGATAACTGAGGATAATTAATAAAATATGCTATGTAAGACGGAGAATGATCGAATGGTGAAGAACGAGGATGATAGTAATTATCGCGAGTGTTACATCCTGAATAAGGAACGCAATGAGAACTATGCTATCGCAGTTTGCAATCCGCCAATTTACAAGGACATAGACACGCGTACGGTGATCCTTCATTTGGGTCAAGGAACCTTCCGTGTTAATAGTAATTATCTAAACCAAAATAATTATCTAAACTGTGTTCCTATATCGGTCCGGAGTTTAATATATGTTTTGGTAACCATTACCATTACTATTACCGAATGCCCTATCAGAATTCTGTCGAAGAGTTCAGCTCTTTCGTAAGAAGGAACATCCAGGATTTTATGCAGATGTAACATGTGTATAATATCCTCTGTAAATGCGACTCACAGATGAGTCGGATGGGCGTGTACAAATGAAACATCGATGAGGTTCCGCGAAGCATTGACTTAAAACCGACTGGCGCGCAATTTTATGCATTATAAAGTGACTCATCGCTTACGAGTCCGCGTAATTACACTTAATCTTGCCTTAATACGACCGCACGAGTTGTTTCCTGATTCGAGCGGACTTGTCTTCTCTTTGTCAACCGTAGAACTACTCTGTTAAATCTCTCAAATATTCCGATACAAACGACTTTATCCGGACTGATAGCTCATATATTTACAATAACTTACCGTCAAACAAATGGAAAAAAATGTCATATGACTTAATATTTTTCGTCGACATAAGGAGGAAACTTCTTCGATCCTTTAACACGTTCATTGCCGATCACGCGATATCGCGTGATGCGAGTTCTCACCAAACGGCCGATCACGCGTTATCGCGTAATAGATATTTAGAGTACATAAATTCTATGTACATAATAATAAAAGCATATAAATAATATATTAATTTATTTTGAGTACAATAAAAACTAAATAAAAAAATTTAAAAAAATACGAAATTCCAATTTCCAGCTTGGCGATGAACGTGTTAAAGCTGATCGCGATGTTAGTTCAACTCCAACTTTGATTCTTCTTCTGTTCACATACGTTACACGTGGAGTTGTAAACATCTCTAGAAGGAAATGGCGAGAGTGTTCACCAAGACAGTTCACACAATCGATGCAGCCTGACTACGTGTGAAGCTACCGCATGCAACTCGATCTGAATGTTAAAATCAACATTATTCAAAATGCATGGATACGTCGCACGTCAATACGTCGGATAAAGAGGCTACAAAAAATATGCAAATCAGATGAGCGCCGACAGAATTACGCTGCTGCACGTGTACGCGACCACGGAGCGTGCGGTCACGGAATCGACGCAGATACGAATCGGTTCACGCGGTTTTCTCGCGCGGCACCTGATCTTGAACTAGATGTTCCACCTTGCTTTCATGATCGGCGCTCTCTGTGACAGCGGCTGACAGTACGGTAGCCACGTGGGTTCTTCGTAACGATTGTGATTAGCACGACGGCGCGGTTTGCGCGATAAAAAGCATAAACAACCGCGCCCAGTCGGAGAGGAGAGAAGAGGATAG
The DNA here is from genome assembly GCF_001313825.1 of Dinoponera quadriceps. Lineage (NCBI taxonomy): Eukaryota > Metazoa > Arthropoda > Insecta > Hymenoptera > Formicidae > Dinoponera > Dinoponera quadriceps. The sequence continues at coordinate 3,141,694 of NW_014555613.1, forward strand.
TCTCACGATGATCTGGAACGCACGTAACCGCGAATGGCCTAGACCACTTCGCGGGGCCTTGAATCGTTATGGCGATGTTCTTACGTGTACGCATACTTATATCTGCATATTCCGTGCCGTATGGAGTGCCGTTCGCATTTGCGCACATATACAGCGTGATATATACGTTTACATAACGCGCGCAAGCTCTTACATGCTCATCGTGGATATTGTATAATATAGGAAAACGCGACTCGCATAATTCGCCGGCTCTTAGGCGTTTTCGAGTCTTTTGCGCGGTGCGCCGGGAGGTTGTTCGTTTGACGTTCGCACATTTCGCATGGAACTTGCGTACCGGAGTAAAATGATTTTCATCAGTGCGAATTATTTATCGTCGGTCTTGTCGGTAAATCTCGTCGTGCCTCTTTCTTATTCAATCCTGCGTTTCTTTGTTAACCTCGCTCCAGACAAATGTAGCGAAGTAATTTATTTCATAAAAATTACACGAGATCATAGAGAGCTTGTTTTTCATACGGATTGCGCAAATATTAAAATAAAACTCTGAGACTTCATCAGTTCTTAGGTCTGTATCAATAGTTGGTTACAGAGAAATTGTCAGAATAAAATAGTCTTAAATTAGATTTTAATTAAAAGTTAGATTTGAGATTTTCAGTTGAATCGCACGATATATTTGACATTGACTGACACCTGTAAACACTATTAAACTAAAAAAACTCACATCTAACTCTGAATTTAGATCTAAGCATCTTATCTGAAACAAATCTCGAGTAACAGCTACTAATACCAGGCCTTGGTGATCCTCCCAAGTTTGCTAATATCTTTATGAGTGATGCAATTTTGTTTTTGTTTATAGGTACGTCACGACGGTCGGATGTATGTGGAAGGATACAAAAAGGTTTCCTTCGTATCCTTTGTCCGTCTCATAAAATTAAGTCAACGTATACGCCCAGGACATACGGAATTAAACCCTCAATGCCACGCGTATTCGCGTTATACCCGTGCAACCGTACAGGTGTCTCGCTTAAGAACGTGTACTTGTTCCCCGCGTGACGGCACTTTGACAATGCTAATCTCATTGGCAGATAATACGTGCACCGGTCTCACGTACCGACCGCAATTCTGGGTTCAAGTACACACGAATATGGCCACCATACGATTACAACGTGCAACCGTGCGTTCCTTGTGACTCTTTTTGTCGCTTTCGGATGAATCTTAATCGACTCGATCACTTCAAAAGAATACATGTTGAGTGGACAAAAAAGGAGGAGAATAGATGACGATACTTGCACAATTCTTCGTACTCTAATGCTAATTTAAGTGGCACGGAACTCGACGGAGTCGGCGCAAAATTGCAGGAAATGCATTGAATGCCGGTATTCTCGATCATTGTTATTCATACGTATGCTTACGGCGGGTTCTCCTATTTCCTTTTCCCGAGACAAGTAACTGTTCAATCCTTGATCCTTTAAATAAAACCTTTTCTATTTCATTGACGTCACTCACCGCCGTCGGTTGCCATATATCAGAGCTATTTTTAACGAGCTGTTTAGAAATATCAGTTATTTGTTTCCAAGTTATGATGATTGGCAGATGTAGTAGTGCAATATTGAATATTAAATCGATAGTACATACAGTCAGAGAAAACCGACTAAAAAGAATTAAATGAAAAATGTTATTGTATTCGGGATACTTTGTAATATTATATAAATTTCACCTTCTGGAATTTATATCTTCGCAAAATACTTTTAGTATATTTTTATTATTAACTCCTTATTATTAACTTTTCTCTTTTTTTTTCATTTGTCGAGAGTTTGGGTTGTAATAACTGTAAAATATTTCTTAATTTCTGAATAAAATTATAATGAAAATCCATTATTAAGTTAATGCAAAAAAAGTTTGTTTCATTTTCAGGATCATGCAGATATCGAAGAAATGGCCGATTATTGAACAAAGTGGCATATTTTTAATTGATTGATCGTATTTATAAATATATATTTATAAGTTAATTGTAAATAAATAGATGTTATATGTACATTTTGATTAAAAAATAGAACGAACTTTGTAACCCAATATATCGAATCACGAAATATTATTAAAATATTTAATTTCATGCTACCATGTGTGTGTGACTCTTTTGCTAATGAATATTAAACTTAACCGTAGCGGGATATGTACACCACAAGCGTTCAACCACTTAGACATTTTCTTGCGATACACATTTTCTTTAAGCGTTTCCCTTTTCAAAACCTTGGAATTAATAGCGAGTGAGACGTATGCATCTCTGAACTATAAATTTTTTATGCACGAGCCACGATAACAATGCCGATCGTAACATACGTCGTTAATTATTTTCCTCAAGATAGCAGCGAGGAAACGTGGGAAAGCGGCAGGATGCGTAACCGGTATTGCGCAAACTCGGTTAAGAGTTACGCAGAGGAAAGAGCGACAACAAGGTTAATCAGCCAGCCTATGAAACGCCTCGATCGATGTGCAGAATCCGGAAGATCGCGATCGTATCCCGTCAGATGTTTGCTTTTGAGAGATAAAAAAATGAAAAAAAAAATAAACACGCCACAACTAAAGCAAGCGTGGTGACAAAACACAATTACAATTTCTGCGATGCGTTAAAATTGATTTCACGAACTCAATCACGAGCGGTAAAAAGCTGACCTGATTGCCGGTCAGTCTTCAAGGCGGTTTCGCGGATCGACCGAGGAACAAATAAAGCGGATATGCAATGCGGACCGCATGTTATTGCGTAAATCGCTTTACGTTAAATAAATCGGCGAAACGCATCGGGCGCGGGTAATTGCGTATGGTAAACGCACGTTGCGTTATACCTGTGCTAAACGCCCATCGACAAAGCTCCCGTAGACTAGGAAGTAAGAGCTCGAGACGAGTATTCCTGTACGCGCCATTTTTTATCTCGTCCCGTTTAGAATGCAAATGTAGGTGAGCGTGATATCGTTCCGTGCGCGCTGCTTCTGGCAGGTTACGAGTTTCTTGGTCGAGTCTATTGGCGCTCGATTTCACAAAACAAGCGGACACGAAGACGATGCGTAATATGAGACGATCACCCGTTAATTAACGTCGCTGTACGTGACGCCAAACACGATGACGTATGCTTTAATCAATGGAAATTTATTGCCGGGAATAATGTCGTCGCGTGATTGAATTCACTGGCGCAAATTCTTCGCGAGGAAGAATATGTAGTCGGCGGCGCGAAGCTTGCAGCATATTTCTTCCCGCTTTGGATTAGATCAAATTCACCGAAACAGTCGGGCAATTTTCACCAGTTTTGACTCATTTCATAGAGAAGAGTTACGATCCTTCCGTCACTGACTACTTGTATATACTGATACTTATTGTATTATTCCAATAAATAATATTAGAATAAGTAAGATAAGACAGACGAATTGCACTGATCAACTTTTGCAAGGTTTTTGTATCCGGAATGGGAATAGGTATTCCCGAATGGATTTTGTTTGCTAAACACAAATCCGTTGTCCAAATTTGGCTATTGAGTCGAATTTGAAAACAATAATTCACAATCACAATTTTGAAAAAAATAACCAACCAGACAAGAAGTTAAAATTTCTCAGCCAACGTCATCAAAGTTATCTTACACGATAGCTTCTTTTCATCTTGAGGCCCATATCCGACGTGTTGCCCGATTTGACATGATGCGTAGTCGCCTTCCCACCCACGTTTGGGGCTTTTCATGTGTAGCGCGTCCGCGCGCTTAAGACGGTTTCCTCGCAATATTACGTAGTCATTAACAAGATTGCTACTTGTCGCCCGGTACTCACGACCCTGCATACAACTGTGAATCACGACGATTGAGTAAGAACCAACCTTCTTTTTCCTCTTTTTTTTTTTTTTTACTTTGTACACGCGTACCGCGATATGTGTGTCGTGTGACTCGATGCGGCACAAACGAGAGATCGCGAAGAAAGGCAAAAACTCCATTTAACGACGACACATCGCGACATTACGCAACGTTATAGAGTCATTAAAATTCGCACGGATAAGTTCGTAATACTCCTCATTGTAATCCTCTCCGCTGACTCTTAGCGCGGATCCTCCGTGAATTTCCTCAATTGCAGGCGTTAATTTTAACCTGCCGCAATTGTGTGAAATTGAATGGATTAATTCATTAAAGTTGGAAAACAATCGCGTGCACGTACATCGGCAGACGCAATTCTGATCACACGGATCGCACAACACTGTCTCTGGCACAAATCTTGAAGTGAAATACGCATCGTAGATAATCTCTGTAGTAATTTCATCTTGCCGCGCGCTTTTTTATAATAATTAATTTTAATCTCGATATGACGTTTCTTCTTTCGTAAATACGAAAATATATAAACAATTTTTGCACAAGGGAAATAATTAATAACGGATTTCTTTGGATCAGCAGAAGAGGTACTTCGGACTAGCAAGTAAAATTTCTTGTAATTATGCAGCGACCTCATAAAGGTCAAGAGAGAGACAAGACTTAGAATTCATATACGTATAGCGTGTCTGTTGGCCAAATTGCTGGTAATTATGGCGGAGAAAATTAGCTTCAATGTCAATTTAAAGCGCGAGTTATCCGGGGATTCACATCATGGATATTATTTTGAGTTGAACGGAGTGATTAATTAGTAACGTGATAATTAATGTAATATCCAACATCCGCGGATAAGAAGTAATTATAATACAATTATATCGTTAAAATATATAAAATATCACTAGGCACAAATTGTCCACGCGACATTGACCGAATTGTCCCTTTCTTTCTTTCAAAACGCGGCCAATTCTTTTGTATGCAAACCGTCGTCGTGAGATCGCAAAATTCTTCCACGCGGCAATTAATTTTATCTCTGTAAGACACAAAAGATGCTTGATAAATGCGCCAGTACAAGGTGCATTATTATTATGTACGTGGATTGTATTATTCTTAACATTTTACTATATCTGTGCTGAGATTGGCAATTAATTGTACGCTTTTAATTACGTTAATCAATGGAAATGAGTGACGCGTGCAATCGAGACATTTTTTAATGTCACTCGTGATTCCGTAACAAATTTAATTCTTCGGCTCTCGTTGCATCGTTAATTAAACGCTATATCTAATCTTAAAAGCAAGAGGATTTTATTATTAACGACGGAATAACACACAAGCATCCTTGCGTCGAAGTTATAGTAGAGTTCTTCTTGTGAAATTTTCTTTACACGTAAAGGAAATAAAATTAAAAATTATACGTTTCCATAATACATATCGTAAATTCTGTGAAAACACCTCTGTTAGATTAAAATGAAGATAACGTTCTTCGTGTTGCATGTTCGACAAATATATCTGTTAAAAATTTACGCCTCAGGGAATACAGTAATGATTCTTGGGAGCGTCATCAATATGAAATACCGGAAACGGTGAAATACGGGTGATGATTACTACAAAGTAAATTTGTTACTACGAACCCGGATAGGGTAAACTGTCGTGATTTCGTGAGTCATTGCAAATGTCGTGTTATACTAATTATATAGTGCAGGATGCGGCTACAGGAGAACAGGGAACCAGTTCCTAGAGGTGAATGACGCGGTAAAAAATTGTTTTTAGTTAACAATTAGGTCATCTTTGGATATACCTGATTGATATGTATAAATAATAACAGAAAATGATATAGAGCATATATATATATATATNATTATAATTTTCCACATACTTCAACTGTTACTTTTATTAATATCAAAGCCATCCTATTTTAATTTTGTTGGTTCAATTGAATATTTTCAAGAACAATTTCCCATAAAAATGCGGCATTAAAAATACTTTTGTAAAGAATCCCCTTTTTTTATTTATTCTGTAACTTTTAACGATAATGTCTTTATCGTTACGTTGTCGTTGCGCAAGTTTAATATATGACAGAAAAACTATGTTTTGTAAGACAGTGTACAACATCGTACAGATAACGATATTGTCGTTAACAATTACAGAATAGACTCGTTGGAACAACATCAGCAGATCTGAATGATTACGTTACCGACCAGGATGGGTTTGAAAGTATCGCCATCAGCGCCCACGCTGAAGAGACGCAAGAGCAAGAGTAACAACATTCTCTGTGCTACCATACCACGGTAAAACCAACAAACGATACTGATAGCTAAGAATTATAAAAATGTGTCGTTATGTAAATTAAACATATATTTTGTTTCTTTTGCAGTAGATTCGGATAAAGTCAAACTTCACACAACGTGGCAAGTATAGGCGAATGTTGGCAATTATATTGATCACATATGTTGGATGAATATAATATACATGATAACATAACATACGTGATATAGCATAAATAACATAAAATGACTTACGTGACCAATATAATTGCCAACGTTCGCCTAGATTTGCCATATCGTGAAAGATCGCCTTAAGAAAAGAGAACTTTGCAAGATGTTACAGAATTAGTTTAAAATAACAAGGTGATTTTAACGAGTGTAGATCACTAAAGTACAAAGATAGAAGATACTCCCGCCTTCATACTAAAGGTAACGACTCGTTGAAACCGGATGAGAATCCTGCCTTACCTTTCACAGGTTCAGTCGCATCTCTTCCCCTTTTCTCTTCGGGTAAGTTAAATTCCTGCAGAATGTACATTTGTATATCTGAATTCTTATTTAATCTTTTTCTTCAATGTGTTGCAAACGGTCCGCTTGCACAAATAATTAATATCTATACTTAATACTGGTATGATATATTCACAGCTCGCAAAGTATCGATGTTGCAATCGAATCAATAGCTGGACCGAATCAATGGCTATCCGAAGGAATTTGTTGTTAAGCAATTTCAGCGGATCGCAATTGGCATGTGTTGACTTACTCAATCGAATCATTCCGCTATACGAATGCGGCGTAAATACGAACGAAATATCAATTTTAATTTGCATGCAAGTAACACACAAGTCATACACTCATGATCTTACTTTCTCACAACGTATTGCGTTATTGTATTTGTGGAAAAAATATTGCTACATAGTGGAAATACAAATTCTTATGTGATTAAATTAATCGTCGCAAAGGATTAAATTAACAGTGATTAAATTAATCGTCGCAAAGGATTAAACATGAGAAATCAACGTCGCGCGCGCGATGATTAATAGAACTTGCTTTTTAAGTCGCTAGAGTTCATCGGAACAACGACAATATTCTGAGCTGTGATTTCTCCGTTTGAAAGTCAATACACCTGATTTAGTGTACTTAGTAAGTCGCGCATTATACGCACGCGTATAAATGTCAATCGTTCAGAGTGGTATGAGTTATATCAAGCGTCGGAATGTTAAAAACTTTTTAATTAAAACCGTCTCAATTATCTTTCCCGTTCGAGCGTAACGTTGCCATGGCTGCTTTTCTGGGAGGCTTACCAGTTTCTCAATAGGTTTTTATACGCGTGATGGAACGAACTAAAAAATAGATTGCTGACACGGTCGTCAAGTGTTGTCGTTTATTCGTGGCATAGAGAGACTCGTTTCGTCACATTTCGCAGAAGTACTCTTTTCCACCCCTTTCGCAACGCTTATCATGGCTGCTGTACCGTTGACAGTTACCGATCGTGTTTTCACGAAGGCACTCGTCACGATTGATCGAAAATTGTTGTCCGGTCGCGCCCGTCCGTGCGAACGCGTGTTTTACGCTCAGAAGAATAAGTGCGAACTTGTCTGCCTGCCAGCACGCTAGGAATAAGCTAATTTGATCGGAGTTTTGCCGATCTACCTGTAGACCGCGGATACCGGTGTCGTTGCGACACCGTTTCTCGTTTACGTGCTTCTTGTTGCAGGTACCGTTCGACTTGGGTCGGTCGTAGCAATTCTCCATAACAATCGAATATTTCGAAAGATTGTGCAAGCACGTGCAAGACTGATGGGAAATCTTGAACCTTTGATCGAGCCATTGTTAACTCTGTCGTGTCATGTTACCTGCCGTAATCGAGGATACAGACCATTTCGCTTCAAATTTCTTGTCTTCGCAGCAATTACGATCAAGCGAGTCCCCGGCGCACGATTCGTTCTCGTTCAGTATTGCCGAATTCGTCTCTATTGAATACAATAAAGTTATATAGTAAAAAACGTTTCGTTCCTGCGTTAAATTCGGACCCTGTTAAAAGTTTTATGCTGAATTCTCAACTTAGCCGTGTGTTAACGTAACGTAATGTAATTGTGTTATTTAAGGACTTTTTGTTAAATTGATATTCAACATTCATTTATGTTGGAATAACGCCATTTAGATGTGAGTATACGTTTAACATAAAGATTTTATAGTTTTACTTGTGGGACAGGTGGAATGTGTTAAATTTAGCAAAAAATTGTTTACTGTGTAAATTTAATTGAGAAACAAACTAAAGCTTTTGACTGGCCTAATAATCATTACAATCTTAATGTAATCCTAATATATATACGCATCCATATTACGTATCTGAATATATAATACTTCCTTTCTTTTATCCTCCATAAATATATATTATAGATTGATTTCAATTCATTAAACCGGAACTGAAGTGATTTAATCCTTTTAATGTCAAGATATTAATGTATTCATGAGCGACACGTGCTTGCAATATCGTTTTTATTACAAAGTTTCGCATAATCATTACTGGAACTGGAGATATTTTTTCGTCGCAGTTCCGTGCGAATAACGAAGCGAAAATTCGATCGGAACGGGGCATAATAACGTCCTTGTTACAGGAGCACGATATCTCGCATAAAATTACAAGCACCAATAGGCCGTGAGCAATCATTTACGATTTTAACGACCACTTAATGAGACTTTCAATCGCTTATGATTTACCCTGTCAAATTATATCCGAATCAACCTCTTAATCTGAGAGATTTTATTCGTGCATTTATCAGTTAAGATTTCATAGTAGCGCAACAAAACACACGAAGCGCGATAATTATCACATAATGCTTCGCGCGAAGATATTGCTGGTAGACCAAACATTCTTGTTCATACAATTCTTGATCGCTTCAATTAGATAAAATGATTCAATGGGTACGTCTCGTGAGAGATCGGGACGGCACTTAAAACATAAACGTTAGGTAAGATCGGAATACGCGACCGGCCATGAACCAGCCACGCATTCTCGGCAAGTCCTTGATACGCCGGAATTATAATGTGATTTATAGGAACATTCACCCGCCAACCGGAACTAGTAAACCGAAAAAAAAACCAGAAACACTCATCCTTATCTGATTTAGCGGCGAGACATGACTTTAATTTATAATTAATTTCGGCGATGAGTAATATCCACTTGATCACGCGCGTTTTTACTAGAACTAGAAGCGTTTTTACTAGAACAACGCAAATTATCGTACGCGATACGTACGTCTCAAAATGTGTATTTTCAAATAAATCATTTGCAAATCTGATTAAATAATCTGATGAGATAATACCGACCATACCGAATCAATAGTTTCGTTGTATATTTTTACAGATTAAAAACCAAATATAGAACCAAATATAAATAAATATTGATAACGTACTTATTCACATACTCCAGATTATCTGTTAGGTAACATAGATACTGGATATTATTCCATCTATTTCAGATCGTATCTACTAAGTGACGTAAATATTTGCAATATTTTTTAATGGTTACTTGAACAGTGTACATTTTTATCATATATATGAGAGATCAGCTTCCTGTGTACGTTACATATTACTATCTATAAAATATTATCTGAAAAACAAAAGGCAACAAAGGAGAAATTATTGTCACCATAGGTTGACACTGGATTCAGCTGATACTTCGCGTTAAATCAACTTCGAACTGATTTCGTCAAGTTCGGCGGTTTCGGTTTTTAATTTTCCGTGCGCACGAAACATCGGTCGGCGAGCGAACTTTCATAAACGGCCTTACATTCCACTGGTATCAAGGGTGCCCGCTGTTCTCAAGAGTATCGCTTTACTTTCAGAAATTGGGGGTTATAGCCGCGAATTCAACGACGTCTTCGTAGCGCACCTCGCCGGAAGCGAGCACTCTTCGGGTTTCCGTTAAAAACGAAATCAGCTCATGGACGTTCAGCGTGCGTGACGCGACCGGTGAATTGCCAGTTTGTTACTCGGAAGGCGGCGCTGCGCGCCTTCGACGCGTAATTAACGGTACCAATGCACTTTTTATGAGGTCGCGCTGTTACCTTCGTTTCGATGAACAGACTCGTTAGACCCGGTCTCCAAGCGGACCCTTTCGGACTGATTGTATCCTGAGGGACAACTTTCGAACACGACGCCGCTTATCTGTCACCTCGGAATACTTCGAGTTACACTCGGTCACTCGAGGGTTGCTGATTTTCGTGCTAATTAACCCATTAACTGCCAAATGTTTTTTTGAAATTTTTGGCCGGATAAGTTATATATATGCACAAAAAGTTGTGTAACAGTATAATTATATTCAAATTATGTTTTGTTTTGAGCCGCAAATGGGGATCGTGGCAGCTAATGGGTTAAGAAGCTTGTCTGACGACGATGTCTGCGCTTATGCATCCATTATGCATAGCGAGAATATGAATAAACCAGTCTAACGTTTGTTGGACAAAGGATCATGTGTGTGTGTGTGTGTACGTGTGTACTGTCCATGATGATCGAAAAAAAAGATGTAAATCTTGACTGCAAGGATATCTCTTTGATAAATAAAACAGCAGTCAATATCCCTGAATTAATTGACTAGCAGGGAGATTTAATTAGATTTATGTAACAATTATAACAATAAGACACACTATGAAAAACTAAGGAGAAAAATTAAGAAAGTAATATTCATAACCCTGCTGATTTAAATTTCCTGCTAAATTTGAATATTAACGTGATATTAATAGTCGACAAAATTTTATTTATTGGTTAACTTGCAGAGTAGACAATAATAATTTAACGGAAGCTTGATTTACGTTCTAATGATGAAAATCATTAGTGCCGGAGATTTTAAGTCTACAATAATGCATGTAAAATATTATTAATGACACAAGGGATAATCGTTGCTGTAATTACAAATAATCCTTTCCTGATAATGTTAATTCGCGGGTGATGCTTCTGCTTCTATATATTGCGCCACAAGAAAAATGAACGTCGAGCGTGTGTTCGACCAATCTGCAAGTAAGATCATGTAGATGATATCTGGATTTCTGCATTTACTCACGACGTGTCTGATGCGTCAGGTTATCTCACTCGCGCGCTCGAGACCAGCAAGGATTAACGGTAAAAAATTGTCGCTCATTACCCTGAAAACTATTTCAAACTCCGAAGTCATGCATACTGATTGGACATTATTTGTTTGCCAAGCACTTGCTCGATTAGATATTAAACAAATTAATGCCGCGGCAATACCATCCCCGAGGGACATCATTCTGCATAAACATCGTGTGTTTCGCTTTTTAATCTTTTCATTTTCCTCTCTCTATCTTAACGCATCGCTTCTTCCAACTGCGTTCTGCTCAATGACTAATGGCCTCGTTATACTTTCATAAGTGTCATTACCAGCGTTCCCGTAATTGATTATACAATTTTACGACAATGCTCGTTCACGGTAATTGGCACGTCCTCGATCGGTCGAGCGAGATTTTCCCTTCGGTCTGACTTTATTCGCTTGGTCGACCGTCAGAAAGAAAATCGAAATCGCGCATTCGAAAATGCAGCTCGAAGGCTAGCTCCATATATAGCGTCGTGATAAATAATTAGCGGTTTTAATTAAATTACCACGTCTGTGTTTCGAAATAATTCGATCGCCTCTGCTTCGGCATTTACTAATCATTAACGTAAAACGATCCTTCGTTCGCGCGATCCTTCTCGGATGATATTCGCCGCGTCTGTTAGCAAGACACGTTACCAATAAACAGCCTTTCGGTCATCGGTCCTTCTGCATCTCGCTTTACCGCGAAATATTGCGTCAGAATCGAATCGCGCGGCGCCAAAACACGCGAACAGATAAATCTCGACTGGCGAGTGAATTAATCGACGGATCGCTGTAAATTTTCCCTCGGAATACCGCGGATGCCCGTCGCGTTTACAGAAGGCGAAAGAGAGAGAGAGACAGAGAGAGGAGAGGCGGTGGAGAAGGTGACGCGACGAGGAGCGCGTGCCGACACGCTCGAAAGCGAAATATCTCTCGGGCGGGCGACCTCGTTAATTAAACCGAGTTTAGGTGACTGAGGTCGCAGTCAATCGCGCAAGGTCCAGCCGTCCCTCCGTGCACCGGACGCTCGATATTGAAAAGCGTCTCCGCGCGCGTCTCCTTGCACGATATCCGCTGCTAAAAGCACGCTAATTAGCGGGTTAAGGTTGAGAATTCCATTTTTAACGAAGGTCAAGAAAACCGCGGCCGGACACGCGACGGGAGTCACGTTGATTACGCACTGCTGCGGCGGCGTGCACTTTCTCGAGCGTGAGCGGGATCGTAAGAATGGAAAATTCGTTGGGACTGTTTGCCCTGCGTGCTGTAGCTATGCTAAATAACTCAGATACAGTTGCCGTTTGTAACGGCGATAATTAAATTGCGGGGCTACTCTGACGTTGATAGCCGAGCGAAGTTAATCGTAAAGCGTCCCGCGCGGCGCACGGTATACGTCGTTAATGTTCAACACTGTAATTATTACAGTATGTTCGTGCTCTCGCTGACTCGCTCGTTCTACGGTTCACGCTCTCTTTCCGAATTTCTCGAGAGCGCCCGAAGGTAGAAATCTTCCTTCCTTTGTCTGCTATCTGACTCAACGATATGTTTTATCTGAACCAATATCGCGAGGGGATTAGAACGACACGGCTAATTTTCTTTTTTTTTTTTAATTAATATGATAATATAATTAGCCTAATAGAATTAATACCCTCTTGCTTTTTTTATTTCGACGGAATAGAGCGAAATAATTAAGAATTATGTATCTTTCGTACATCATCGTTATCGTTAATTATTGTGCATCATTATTATCAGGAGTAAGTCGCCAATCCTTTCTCAAGGCGAAACAATCGGGATAGATTATGTAAGGAGTAAGATAAAGTTTTTTTTTTCTTTTCAATGAGGATTCGCGGATGTACAGTCGATTACCTTATTATCGCAATTATTGTGCTACACACGAATGACATACATACGTGCGACGGGAATTTTTCCATCGGCGGAAATTACGAGGTATCCTAAAAATAGTATATTACAATATCTTTCTAAGCGGTCGATTATACGAGGAAAAAATAAGGTATTAAAATTATGATTATCGAGTAACCGATCTCTCTAGACATTACAAACGATGAGAAATCGCCTCTATAGTGCAACTGTTCTCCTCCTTGTTATTTCACGTCCAATAAATAACTCAATTGTTTAAACTTTTATAATTTTCAAGCAATTTTTATTTGAGGAAAGAGTCATTCACACACACTTCACGATCACATTGTGTAATCAAATGCGACTCAGAGATTGAGAGATTGATAGATTTTTTATTAAAATAAAATATTACTTTATGCACTTTATAGGATGTAAAAAATTCTAGAATTATACATAATAGAAAATTATGAAATCTCTCTCTCTCTCTCTCTCTCTCAAAATTAAAAGGACTCGCTTACATAGCATTATTCTCAGCTCGGAGAAATATTTTTTGCCGGCACAGCAAATTGTTTGTTTCTATAGTGACAATAAATAGATTTATTGAATGGAAAAAATAACTTTGTTGTAGCGAAACGTCGTTACGACAGCAATAAAATTTAGCTGGCGTAATTAGCAATTAATATTCTTAACATATCTTTCCGCTGTCACTATAGTAACAAACAGTTTGCTGCGTCAGCAAAACATTTGCCTCCGTGCGCGTGAGTCGGAAAAATTTATCCAGCACGTACGACAATATACGGCCAAGTCTTATCATGATCCTCCCGCGGACACATTAATCTAAAGAATATTAATATTAACAGCACCAAAATAACCGTGTTTTCCGGCTGTTAATGGTCAGTCATTTATTCTTTCTAATGGTTGGACCAAAAATAGAGCCAATTTCAAATATTAAATTTTATAATATCACATATATTCCGATAATAACATTCGCGAATTTCGCCTTATATTTGACAGTTGGAACAAATTAGAGCGGAGCGACGTAGACAGCGTCTAGTAGGTCGCGATAAGATCTGCGCTCTAGACATTGTTCCTGCAACAACGGTTGACGTCATAAAGCTGCACTCGCTGGATAGAGATCCGGATTCCGATCGAGAGCATGATGCGATAGGCATTGAGACGTAACATCTGGCACGTGCATTAAGCAGTCGCATGTATTATTTTGCCAGGGAAGATTACGCCGGATAATTGGCCGTCTCTCTGTGATCGAGCGGCAGGAGCGAGAGACCGAGAGAAGAAGGAGGTACTTCGAACGCGGAAAAAGATTTGTGACTCAGCCGAGATTAATCATAATTTGCATTCTCACTTCCTCCTTCTTAGAAGAGATCACCGGATAATTCCTTCGCGCGCAATCCAATTTTTACGACGGGATTACTCCAACTCCTTCTCTGACTCACACCTCGCTATTCCTCACTTACATTAGACGGCGTTAAGTTGTCAAATTTATCCACTTGAGAAATACTTTCGGCGCGCACCACGTGCATAACGGTGCGCGTGTATATTCTTCCTTCCTTCTTCCTCCAACGTGACTCACGCCTCTGAAAAGTGAAACGTCGAATCGATCGTCCGCGAGACGGCCGCGCTCGCCTTTCTCGCGACGGCTCTCGCGCTGCTTCCTGCCCGCGGTACCCCCGCGAGGCGGAGGTCACCTTGACCATCACTCGCCCCTCGAGAGGATAACGATTCGGACGAGGGCAGCGGGGGAACGGGCAATCGCGGATGGCCTCCAACGGCGACATATAAGTCCCAGGATCGGCCCCCACCCAGAATCAAACGGTCCTCTACGGCACGACGGGCAGCACAGCCGGCGAGTCTCAACACCTGGGATCATCGTCGTCATCATCCACCATCTCCGGCAGCTCGGCGATTCCGCTCTAGACGGATCCCGCACGGTAGGCGTTTCTTCCGGAGCCCCTACCACCCGCGACTCCACCGCCGCGCCGAGAACGTAACCCTCTCAAGACAGGTGGTAGCTCCTAGACTCGGCGCTTTAACGAGAGTGCAACTGCAGTTGGCGGCCGACTTGTGTACGGGGAACGCGGAGAGAGAACGCTCGTTCCAACTCGCGGCGCACTTTCGGGGAGACCCAGAAAGAAGGAGAGATGAGAATCGTAAGTACGACGCGCGCACCTCCGCGACACCTCGCGATCTCGCCGTGCGAGCAGCGAAGCACCGAGGGTCCTCTGAGCTCCTCTCATTTCTTCACCGTCTCCGTAAACGATGAGCGCGCGGAGCTGACAGTGGTCGAGAGTGTTTTCTTTCTAGGCCAGTGAGATTGTGCATTCGTGAGACTTCGAACACAAGGAAGTTTCTGTCTTCCGTCGGGAGGAGTATGCATTTGCGTTATTTACACCTCGTAAGCAGGGGGTCTATTGTGTCTGATCTTCGTCAGCTCCTCTCGCCTCTCTCGTATCTTCATCGCGTGTGAACAAACACGCGCCACTGACCGTACGCAAAGTGAAAACATAATCCCCCTGCGACACCGTTTGATACCACTCGACACGAAATTACCTGTCGAGCAATCTCTCGCGAGACATATCGCATTTTCATCTCGGTGAAAGTCACTCAATCAATGGAGCGCTCACTTTTGTCATTCTCACCGTGTTTTCAGATACACAATCGGCCGGCTGATTTTTCGACCGGAGTTTCGAACGTACGATAACGTGCTCTCGTTGGTTTGTTCATTGTCTCGTTGTTTGTTGAATTGGTCGTCGATATTTTGTATGCGCGGCTTTATTCATGTGCGTTCTGGGTTTGAGCTCGACGTTCAGTGGATCGCATTTCCGTGCTGTGACATTTCATCCTAATAATATGACGATCGAACTCTCCGCCCGAGGCGCATTCGGCGCACTTCCACGGCGAATCTAAAAATTACTTTGAATTTAATCGAGTAATCGCATCGACAGTGCTTACGTTCGGAGAGTGAGCGAGTTTCGTTCGCGTCGAGTCGAGATGCGAGAATGAAAATACGAACTTCAGCTGTTCCGACTCAACTTTCTACGCTCTTGTTTCCGGAATCCTTGCGTTCGGTCATAAAGTAAAACGCGCTTTTCCACTATCGCTCTACTATCGACTCGCTCAAAGCATCTACCTAATAATTGCAATTAACGTCGTCGGAGGAAAGCAATGCCTGGATTCGAGTTAACTAAACGAAGGGCAAGACGAACCGCTGTCGCGATGGAATTATTTTTATAATAATAATATACACTTTGTAACAATTATCCAACATTTCTTGTAAACTCTTATAAATTAATTTAAAGATTAACGGCCAGACTATTCTTGGATTAATTAGTAACATTGAGATGGACGATTGTTTAGAAATAAAAATTGCGGTTATTTCCAAGAAAAATTAACTTTTGCAAATTTGATCGCTCCGCGAGAAGAGATCGTCTTAAATTAAAATGCATCATCGATTGCGTCTGCATCTCTGGTAGAAATGTAATTTTTTAAACACTCATCCAATTACTATCTACGCATGGAGAAAGAATTAGTCATAGTTAAACTAGGGACAACTAATATCATTGCTAATGCAGCTAAATTTATTAGCTGTTCGAACTAAAATATTATAGTGAACTATAGTTGTACATTGAAAAAAGAGTTTGGTAACAATTACCAAACATTTGATGATATAATTTGAACCAAATGATTTGGTTACTGCAATCTAATCATTTAGTTGCACGTGTAACTAAATTATTCGGTTAGTGCAACTAAATCATTTAGTTACACATACCATGCAACTAAATGACTTGATTGCTGCAACCAAATCGTTTAGTTAAAATTATTTCACTAAACGTTTGGTAATTGTTACCAAACTCTTTTCTTCAGTGTACTTTGCAACAAATGCATTTTATTTCTAATAACTGTTACTGCAACTAAATTTATCAGTTGCGGTGGCAACGACATTAGCTGTCTCTATTTTAGCTACCACAGTTAGATTTTAGCCTCTATGGTTAATTCTTTCTAAATATTAATACATTCTCATTAATTGTAACAATACTGCGTAGGAAATGGGGAAGAACTCGATGGAATTTTATTCAGAAGTATTTCCAAGACAAAACTACCCAATCCATAAGCAGCAGGCTTACTTATTAATTAATTGAATAGTTTTTGCCCATTTTTTGTTCTGTTTTCATTCAGTAAATGGATTCAGATGTTGCGCATTTTGTGCGTAATAATTGTAGGAAAAGTATTGCATCTCAAATTCCCTGGTAGATTTACTTCTTAGTTACTAGAATTTAATAAATTGTTCGATAACTCAAGAAATATATGAAATTTCTGCCATGGCTAGTGCTAAAATATTTTTTGTTCATTACGAACTGCCGAAATGCATAAATTAGCGCGAGAGATGGATTAGTTTTCGTAGACAAAGGATGTGTGGGCATGAAGATAGTATCTGCCGGGCGAAATCCGCAAATACCGTGTAATAGTTCATTCACGGGATTGTAGCCCGTGGCAAGACAGGTCTACGGCCTTGCCCCGGGCTGTCGGATCGTTTGTTGGTGAACCGACATGTCTGACCGGCTTTGGATCACTCGCATGTTACGTAACGCGTAACAAGAGTAACATCGCTACCAGGAAGACTGTTTGACGACTATATCTGTAAGAGAGATCAATGAACTCTATTTTATCGCGAATATAACCGATTTAAAACAACGAACAATGCCGAAGTGAGAAAATGAATATGCATCGCTACTGATAATGCTCGTTTATCGTAATCGATATTGATAATCGCAATCAATACTGATAATCGATACTGATAATCGATACTGATAATACTCGTTTATCGTAAACTAACTATAATGCTTGATACGAAAATTTTGGCCTGATAAATTCTTTTAGTCGGTGAGCGCATAAATAAAATTTGGAACTTTTCATTTATTCCTAAGCTATGATCTCACGAATTGTATCTATTTAATTATAACTCTAACTTCTTCGCCCTTTCCACTTTCCGATTATAAAAAATGTTTATTGAAAATCAAAATTTATAAATAATATGATATTAATTTATAACAATATAATATTTATAAATAATAAACCAGTTAACTAGTAAAATGCTAAAATGTTAGAAAATTACGTCGAAAATATGTATATTATCTCTTATATCATTACGTAGTATCGCGAGAAAAGGAAGGAAGCATCTTCAATCTATGATAAGTATAACAGGTACCATTGCACGGGTAATGTCATATTATTATTGATCAAATACCGGTCTTTAAAGTATATTTGAAAAATTAAGATATCTGGTCATTAAAATATGTCGCAAGTATATAGGATAATATAAAAGGCAACTTAGATATTATGTAATCGAGTCGATCCAGCGGAACGTTTAAAATCTAGTTTTAAACCGCGCGCTAAGTTAGAAGAAAGAACCTAACATCTCTCTAATTAACATGCAAAATAGGGTTTAATTAGCTTGAAATCACGTATAACGGTGTTAACAATATATTAAAGGCACCATTTTTCGAAATAAATTACGAGAAAGCGCGACTGATAATCTGGACTGGTTATGCAAACTATTAGTGTAAATTTCGTAACGGCAAGCAATTCCGGTACACCACAGGCTGTAATTTCGCAAACGTTGAACTTATTCCACAGCTCATACGTCAAGTTGTGGGATGTTAATAATTGCACAGGGTATCACAAGCACTCTTTGAGTTAAGCAAGCTTGAAGTAGGTCTTCTCTTGAAAAAAATCTGATTAAATGTCGCGGCCTTCACGATGCTTTTTTCCAATTCTTAACTTCAAATAAAATTTAATCAAAGCTAGCTTGCGAAAGAGATAATTAAAGGGTTTCATTTATTTGTGCTATTATTTGCGAATTACGTACAAAATTAAAATTAAGACATGTAGCACGTTTAAGCGGCTTTGTCATAGATAAATCCACGCCTATGCTGAATCAGGTTTATTATAGACATAACCGGAACGGATTTAGTGCGCGAATGGCATGCAGAAAGTCACACAGTCGTGTCACTCCCTTCGCGATTTCACAAGTGGTTACCGCTTTTACAAAAATAAGTGTTGGCGTAATTGAAGTGCGTCAGTCTGCGGTGGCGTTTTATTAATTTTCTTCGAATTGTCCAAAGCAGACAAATTAATTTTTTTCACAAATTTTTAACAAAACCAAAATGTAATTTTGATTATAATTATCAAATCTAACATAATTCCACTAATTGTTTCTTCAAACGTTCTGTGATTTTTGGTAATTTAAGCTTTTTAAAAGTTAATCTTTCGTTAAACTTGAGATTTACTCACACAGTTCTCTGATTTGATATATTAAATAATAAGTAATAAATGTGATATATTAAATAATTCGTAATTGCATGTAAGTGACAAAGCCAATCTTAATTTTATTTCTTTATTTCTTTCTTCTTTTTATCTACGAAAATTGTGCAAGGGCGATTTTTAATTTTTTTGTTCATATGTTGAGTAAAATTATTACAGCCACTTATTATAAATCTTTATCATAATTGCAGATCCAGGTGTCCAACTTGATGAGATTACATTATTGTCATACTCGATTAACAGCGAAGATGATAGAGAGAAGCAGATAATAGGTGTTGATTTTCGCCAGTGAAAAATGTGTATCATGAGTTTAAATTTATCGAATTATGGGAGAGTTTAACGTGTTATCTCGTCGAGAAATAAATTATGCCGTTGAAAACATGATTTTATCGGCGCTTTACCGGTCTTTTGTATTTTCTTATCGGAAGACGATAATTACACTCACCACTGCTCGTAAATCATCACGCCAGTAGCGGTAAACGAATCGTGTAATCATCCTTCGATACTTATAATTTATACCTCACAACACATTGCCATTCGCCAGCCACACAACCGGAAAATACTTTTCAATCGCGATTACACAACAGAGAACAGACTCCTTACGTATATTATTTGCATGAATTTTAAGTATCTTCAAATAATTATGAACTGCCACGTGCCTATGTTGCATTTAATGATTCTAAAATATATATAATATATATTATAGTACATATAAAGTACTTGCAATTTTGCAAATTTGCTATAGTTACATATAAAACGTTGTAAATTAATCCGTGGAATATTATTTGTGACTTAAAATCAGTCGGATTTAATGACGATTTCTTTCATTAAGACTGCCAGGTCTCGTGTCTATTTCTCTCCGAGTGAACGTGACGCGATATACACTTCGCGTCGTGCTCCGACATTTGTCGAACCGTGACAATTCGGACCGAAAATATTCTCTTACATTCTCCTCTACTCTCTCGAGTATAACTCTCGAGTAACCGCTAATCCTTTCACAAAACGGCCTAAAAGACCAATACGATTACAGATAACACAATGCGTTAAGAATATGATCCACTTGCATTTCCCGTTACATATATCTTTGAGGAAGGGGAAAGGAGAATATTTCCTAGTGCTGAACAGGAAGAGGAAGTAATATAAGAGTCGCAATATGTATCTGAGACGCGGAGAAAAAATATTTATATCTACTATTTATTTTTTATCTTTCTCTAACTACATTTAAAACCAAATCCACCATTCGATATGTAATTATGTGTTTAAATCGAAAGATTTCACGTTTTATTCCCCTCTTGTACTTCATCTATTTGTTTTACTTGTGCTACTTTGGCACGCGAGTTAGCGTGAATCTGAAACACAAGTTTCTCCTTTTGGTCTCTTGAATTTTTATCAAATTAACGCGCTTTTTTAACGCTCCTCGTACACGCGCGTTTTCACTTACGAACGTGCTCGTTTTTCAACACCTTCGACCCTCTTTCTCGTAATAACTGGCTCGCCGCCAAGGGCGGAATCGTCGTAATACTAGCATAGAAAACGAACGAGGTTGTTCTGAAATGAATTGAACGTGCGTACTTTCACTCGCTAGTGCTTTTACACGATGCCGCGTGAAAACGATGCGCTTCTGTAACTCAAGCTAATCACGTTGTGCTTACGGATAATCACAGGAACAGCTCTTAATTAAATTCTTTGGACGATTCGGCATAATTATTTTTTAGGACGAAGACATTCACCTAAGATCTTTGGATTCCGACCCGAATGCGAGAAGTTGATTTTGGGAGAAAGATACCTGTGCCATAAAGAGTTTTGCTAAGATGTTCTCCATCCGTTTTCCACTCGATTTTGCACTCAATTTTAGTAACAGGCTAAAGCAATCTAATTATAAATATATATGTTTTAAGGTGTAGTCATTTATCGTTCCAGAGAAAACAGGCTTCAAAATATTTAATCCCGACTCACTGAAAAAACCCATTTATTTGATTCAAACAAAATTTGATTTGGACATGGGCAAACAAATGTTTTGGTCATGAAAATCAAAACTTAGTTCTCCGAACCAAAGGTGTGCTTTTCTGAAACGAAAATGAAAAAAGTTTGACCTCAAAGAACTAAACCTTTGATTCAGAGATCAAATTTTGATTCTCACAATCAAGACATTTTATTTGGCTATATCCAAATTTTGTTTGAGTCAACTAAGTGGGTTTTCAATGCAGATAAAGTATTTACCTACTTGGAACTATACTTTAAAACCCATTTCTTCTGGAAAACATATACATTTAAAATATATATTTATAATCAGCATGGCGAGTATTTTAATCTGATACCAAAATTGAGATACAAAATCGAGTGAGAAACAATGGATAAGATTGCTTATACATATGTTTGGCTGCATTCTTTAAGTAATCCGTTCCGGCTCGTAAGAAGTGTCCGTTTAAATTACGATTTCTCATGAATCACCTTTGACCGCGCGCAACCGCTAGCGTAAAACAGTTTTATTATACGTAACAAAATCATTCCGTAAGAAAATGCACCATTCAGTTCTCAGGAGAAATGAAGAAAGTGGCGTTTATTCTCTTCGCGCCGGGATGCACCTGTCGTCGGTGGCGTGCAATTTTTCTAAACGTTCCGAGAATTCCTGCATTCTTGTTAAACAATGGCGGACGACGTCAGGGCCGTCCGGAACTCTCGGTCCGGCTCTCTCGCTTTCTTCTTCTCTCTGCACGCTCACATCGAAACCTCGCGAGTGTCATGACGGTGACAATGTACGCGTGATTTGCATAACGATAGTAAAGAGTCGCCGCGCGATATTGGCCGCATTTTTGTCCCACCGTCGTCGGCTTTAGCGAGACAGGAAATCGCCGAGAGCGTGCGCCCGCGTTAAAAGGGAAATTTCATGCGGGCGTGGAGACCCGCGCCGCGAACAATGCGCGTTGACCGACCTGTTCGCGGTATCGTCGGCGCAACGAATTTAATCGCGACACGTTACGCAAGCACGTGGATACTAAAACAGTCCGTAATGTTGCAACCTCCCTTCGGCCGCGCTTCAATATTCTCGGGCGAGCATGATTTCCCTTTGCACGGTAACGCTAACATCCGCGGCTGGAGCGGTCCCGGCGAAAATGGATTACGCTGGCATTGCTCGGATTTATCGCGAACGGTGCAATATCGCGCGCTGAACGACACTATCATTAACTTTCGGATCACTTCGAGATAAACGGAGATAATTATATGCGCGCTGCGAATCAAAAATTGAGTTTGCATGAAAAAAAACTGCAATAAGTGACGTGTGTTATTATTAGGCAGGGGGGGGGGGGTTCGGGGGAGAAACATAATTTCCCTTTCCCCGCGCACGGAACTTTTCGATTTTCAAGTCGGACTGCCATGCGTCACTTCCTCGAAACGCCTTACGTTATTCCGGATTTTAATGCGATCTCGGCGCGATATTACAGGAAATTAGACACTATTGTTAATAATTTTCAGATTGCGCCTCGCATTAAATAGACATTCGTGTTGCGACGTGAAAAATGGCAATCGCCAATTACAACGGTAAGATAATAATAAGGGACACACGCGATCGTGCAATCAGCGGAGGCTCTATCGGAGGCTTTATAAGAAAGTGCATCTCTTCGATGCGTGTGTCGCGAGACACGTAGATGAACGCCAAATTGCAACATTTCACCTTGCATAACGAATGCGCGGGGAAGCAAACGAGTAATTCGATTTTCTTCGTTCGAGAAATCGCCTCGTCTCTCGTGACGTTCAGCGAAAAGTACATTAGCATCATTATATTGGACACCTTGCGACGAGAAGAATGATTTTAACAAATGTTCCGACTGCGGCCTGCTCTTTTGTCACAGACGCTGCGTCTGCATTGAAAAATAAGAGAAAAAATGCAGAAAGAAGTGTTTCGTAACATCAGGAAATCGATTAGAAATCTTCCACTCGCGTTATCCAGCAATATTCACAAAATTAACTTGTAATCTGATGTAACTATCAGAGTTAAAAAATGCCAAATTTAGAAACACATTTAAGAGGCGGTAATTTTAATTAGATTCGCTCTAATAAAGAAAAAAATGAATCATCGCAACGCTATAGGTAACATTGGCGTGTACAATGTACATAAAAAAAAATATTAAAGTATGATTTAGCTGTTTCTGTTTGTAGTAACGATTATGAATTGCATGTCAAACAAATAAGAAATTTTAATAAGACGATTACACACATTATGTTAATTGCTGTTTGTACATCGCGTTTAATTTCTTGGTAATAATTGTGGAAATTCTGCTTTCGCGATGAGATAACAATTTGCGTAACAACTAACACGGAAAAAAATAATGCTGCTGAATCAATCAAATTTCCAACAGCACGCGTGAATGAGCCTCCTAGATTCAACAGCGATATCATTGAGAATATTGAATTGAACACTGAACTAATACTTTAATTATTGAGACGATACATAATATAGTAATATTAATGATATTTGCCACTGAATCAAGATTATACTATACTCCAGTCGCACTACTGTTGGAAATTTCATCGATTCAACATAATTATTTTTCCATGTAATGCATTAAAGATCCCGGTGTCGCGAGACGACCGAGCGATCGGCGACCCCTGCGGACACTTCGTCGGTGTGATTTCTTAGTGCGAAATTACGCGCTCTCCAGATAGACGCAACCGGGTTGCACTAATATTAATGGTGTAAAAGTTCGTCCAAGTACATGCAGGAGCGAACGGAGCACGGTTCGTTTCACTCGGCGTTAAACGCGGAAGTGCTTGCCTTTAATGCACGAACAGTGCTAAGTAGCCCACTACTATCGAAGTACCTACACAATACAGGTAGTCGGAGATTACTCCGTAGGAACGTGAGTCTCTCTCTTTCCGTTGACTGCCGATATTAGCCAATACTATCGATTCAGCAGAATAATTCCGGACGAGGAGTCATCGGTTCCATTCGACGAGTGAATACAATGAACAAAAGGTTCGTTAATTTAAATAAACTGACCCACCACTGTGTACTACGACTTATTTCTTTCTGGAGACGGATGGAGTGAAAGCGACCGAAAAACCGTTTCGCTGATCTTATCCACGAAAGGAGCTGCTTTAAAACAATATTAAATCACGACGCTTTGATATCTTAATGTCCGCTCACACGAACCGACTTAAGCAATGATTTATTTGATTCTTTCACGATGCCCCGATAAAGAAAGGGTAACGACAAATCTCTCTTTGCGGTTAGATAATATAGTGCTCACTGCATTTTCGTGGACGTAATAAGTGTGCAAATTAGATCTGGGCAATGCAGATCGGCGAAATCACGTCTGTTATACCGGTTTACTACGTTTTTGCGTCAAGTTTTTCCGCGGGCCAGACGCGTGAGAATAAATTTTACGATTGAGTAAGTGACACGCCGATGTTATCTGCAAACACCTTAATGTAGTCATTAATTAGATAACTCGACGTGTCAAAATAATTTCACTTTCTATTAATATTCTATTCATCCGCAAATTTTGACGAGCGATCCTGTAATATCGCGGAAGAGGATCAGAGATCATACGAATATGATATAAACAGCAGCGTCAATCATTTAAAGCTCGTAATTTACAGTTTCGTCAGGAATTTGATTGGTCAAGTAAATATGATAATACAAATAAAAGTGAGCACTTTTAATCAACACTTTTTAATCACGATTGAATAAGTGACACGTCGATGTTACCCGTAAGAGGCCATTCAACAATTATCATATTAAATTTGGCTATTTTTTACCATACTCTCTTGCCTTTCGTCATAGTTTCGTCACAAGATATTTGTCTCCTTCCAATATTACGTGATATATGGAATTATCCTCGTCCCTCCGCCGATACATAGAATAAAAAAATAGCTTATAATCATATTATGTGTAATAGTTATTAGACTATATCCTACTATCTTTTTCTGAAATACAAATAATATATATTTTGTGACATGTGGTATGTCAAATTAATTATTTTGTCTTATAATTTTTATTAGTGATGTTTTAAAAGAATAAATATTAAAAAATGAGCATTTTGATTATCGAAATCACGTCAGAACTTAAAAATTAGAGAAGAACTTAAAAATGTTCACTAAATGTGTCACGAGTGCAAACAAAATGGATAATCACAATATTTATAAGTTATGCCATCTAATATGACGTTTCACGGCCTTTACTCCCTCCCGACCTGCTATTACAGACCGTCACGTAAGCTAATGGACGCTCCGCCACGCCTGTGGTATGACATAATTGTTTAATGGCCTTTAAACGCGTTAAGTAATTCATTAGATAACTCAACTTGTCAAAACAATTTTACTTTCTATCGATTCGTTCGAGAATCGTGATCAATGATTTATAATTTCGCGGAATAGAATCAGAGATCGTATGATCGAGCGATATAAACAGTAACGTTAATCATTACGTCTTTCATTTAAAATTTCGCGAAAAATTTGATACGATCACGGAAGATAGAAAAATCGATCGAGCAAATATGACGATACAAATAGAAGTAAAAACTTTTAATCACCATTTTTCAATCTCCCCGCTGCACGCGATGCAGATATGAAGAATTAATTTATCACGCGACGTGTTCGCAATATGTCTCGTTACGTGCCGATATGACACACAGCCGCTCCGATATCTTTCAAAACATCGTGTCTAATCCCATAAATATATCGGCGACGGAATATACGTGCGTGCCTCGTGTGAGTTATTATATCGTAGATGATGAATATTCATCGGTGTGCTACGCGTTTCGTTCGGACGGATCGTCGAGACGCAGGCAAAACACGGCGGAATGAAATACCGCATGTAATGAAACCGTCGTCCGCCCGCATTTCTCCGTCGTGCCTTCCTTTTTTTTCGTCTCTCTCTCTCTCTCTCTATTTGTTTGTCTTTCTTTTCTTTTCTCCCCCGACGCGCGCGGACAACAAACCGCGCGCGCGCACGGCTGCAACCTTTGCGAGCAAGAACAATCGACGCGCGTGGTTGCGCCGATCGGGTTTGCCGGTCGATCGGCGATATCGAGCCGCGACCATAAAACAAATTGCATCGGCGGTGCGCCGCGCCGCGCCGGAGCCGTCTTTTCGAGCGCTCGCGCGCGAAATCGCGGCCGCACGCGAGCCGCGTTTTTCCTCGCAATCATCTGCACACACACGCGGAGATATCTGGCCGGTATGATCTCGCGTCACGGTCTACGCACATGTGTGCCGCACTTCGTGGGCGACCTCGTAGAAAAGAAGGCGGCGATGCCGACGTGGAGGGTTACGTGGACGAGCAGAAACGGAGCTCTTTCCGAATCGCCGTTCTTCTTCCGTCGATAGTCGCGTGACTCGTCGGATCCGCGCTGGCTGCGAACTCGATCTTCCGACGGAAAATCTCCCGAATTTTCCGCCGTTTCTCCGTCACGACGGGTACTTCGGCAATCGCTGCGCCGCGTGCGTTTCGCCTTCACCTTGTCATCGCGTTGCGCGAACGAAGACGCGATTGCAACGGCGAGCTGGCGCTCACAAATCTAGGTTGCTCGAGCGTTCTACGCAATCGAGCTCTTCTCTATGCGCAACTCCCATGACTCCGTGCCCCGATTTTTTTATCTGATTTTGTTATCGCGTGACGGTGGGGGAGACGCGAAGAATTACCGAGAAAGATGTCATTAATAAAATTAGATTCTTCGAGGGAAAAGATTAAAGTGCTCCGATGGACGGATGTGTGAGTCACCGCGAGCTGACACGATACCCGGCCAGTTTAAGCGTCTTCCTCTGGTGAAAATGCTTTACAAATTG
Organism: Dinoponera quadriceps; assembly: GCF_001313825.1. Taxonomy (NCBI): domain Eukaryota; kingdom Metazoa; phylum Arthropoda; class Insecta; order Hymenoptera; family Formicidae; genus Dinoponera; species Dinoponera quadriceps. The sequence goes on from NW_014555613.1 coordinate 3,168,866, forward strand.
TTATTTGAGAAACGCAGATTTTCATTAAAGAGAAAGCACACACCAAAACTGATATGTGCATGAAAAATGGACACACACATGTCTCTCGGCTATAAAGTATCGCTCTGTTGAACATTTCCAGGTGGGTTCCCATTGTAGTCCAAGAGAACTCATGTGAATCCATATAAGATATTAAAAATCCATATAGGAATCCGTGGATTACTTAGGACCTGGATTTTTGGCGCAAACCCCCAAGAACAACCGTGGGATCCCGTATGAATTTCCGTATGAATCGTATAGATTTTCACCTGGTTTTTTTTAACAGAGTGAACTCTATTGAACAGTACGTGAACCTTGTCTACTGCATGCAATAGGTGGAGCTGAAGTGGCAGATTCTGTTAGCAAGCGCGTTTGGTTATTAACGTTAGTTCGTTTTTCGCCGTTCTGAAGTTCTTCCCGAGCTATTTTCTCGTAAATCTTTAAGTAACAAATCAACGGTAAATAATTTATCAGACAATGGTAGTTTATAGTGTAGAATCTGAATTTTTCAAATCGCTTTAGATATTGTTGCCAATCGTCATCCTTTGATAGAGAATGGTTGCCGCTTTGCATCCATGCGCATAAATTTTAATTCTATATCCGCGACAGGATTTTGAAGCCCAGAAACAAAATGGCGTGTCAGTCTTGATGTTCGTTCTCTATATTTCACACATTGCGATCTGAACCCTTTTAACGTGCTTTGCCAATGCGACGTTTCTATTTTAGATTAAACAAGCTCCTATCATTCCTCCTAGCCACTTTGTTCTGTAGGTCAATCGTTGATGAGGTCGTTGCGGTTGGATTCATTAATTACGCGAATTACATTTCAAGCCTGCGACCGTGCCCGGCGCGAAAAGACCTGCGTCTCGTTTCGCGAAAAAACTCGAAATAATAGAACGTGCTATTTTAACGGGCGTTATTAATTAAGAGAACTGTCAATCCGCCGTGTCTCGTGACCGAGGCCGTGCCATTAACCTGTCCTCTCGCTGTGTTCGTTCGCGGTACGAATATCGATACGGTCTCTCCGCCGAATGTAACGTTCGTACCGTCGCCGTAGCATGACTTTCAGTCCATCAATTATGCCCGGTTATTGCATTACGCCCGTAAGATAATAATCCGGACGTCCAGAATTGTACGTCGAGATGTCGAGCGCGTGAAACGAGCCCGGCATATATTATTAGAAAATCGATTGAAAATGCAGATAAAGTAAATCGCGATCGGGTCTACCATTAATTTTACACCGGCAAAACGGCACCGGCTGTCGCGCGCTTGCGTAAAAATCCACCCCGCCGCGGAGAGAGTCGCAAAGAAATGAAAGAGAGCCAGAATCCCGACGACCCGGGAGCAATAAATGGAAATATTGCCGATTTCTAAATTCCTGCCCGAACGTTTGCATTACACGCGTAATCAGCTTGCAACAAAATTCCGATTGGGAAATACTCTACATGTGCTAGACATTCGCGCGTATATATTCACGGTACTCGAATTCTAAGGCGAGAACCACCTCTAAGGGTCTACTCGCCTTGACATTGAGCCGGTGAAAGAAAACCGCGTAAAAAGGAGTCGGCGCAGAAGTTGGCCGTGGCGACGGCTCTCACCTTGCCTTTGATACAGAAATCGCGTGGACGAACGAACCGCAACCGCGCTCGCATTGCACCGATCGCTCTTGTACAATTGAGATAACCTTTATCCGTGATTACCTCGGAGAGCCGGCACTGTAATTGCGCCCGAGGAAACGGTGTCCTTCGACGAACCGCCCGACGCGTTCGACGCTTCGAGGAGATCGTTGAGAGGATCGTAAATCGGGCGTAATGATTTCATCAAGCTTTACGTAAGGGACGCTCTCGAGGGGACGAAGAAATAGCCGGGCCCCGTGAATCGTCCCGTTGCTCCTCCTTTCTCGAGTTTGCGCAAGGACTGCGAAATTTACGGCGCGAAAACGGAATTTCCGAAGCAGACGCGCGCGGTTTGCGTCACCCAGTACGTCACCAGACCGCGTCTTCGTAACTCTCCTCGTTAATCGCATTGTGACATGGATTTCTTTGCGAAACTACACGGAAAAGAGTTCAGTTGAATTTGCCAAACAATGATGCCAAACGTGTTTTGCTTGAGGGAAACAGAATTTCTGGTCTCAGTTTCTTATAAGGGGCAAATTTGGTGCATGAGAACTGGAAATTTTGTTTCCTTCGATCAAAACGCGTTTTGTTGTCTATTGTCAGGTATACTAAAGTATAATGAATATATTATCACCGAGAAGCAGTCAATAATCACTAGTGATCATAGTTATAAATATAGCACTGCAAATTAATAAAATTTCATTGCAAAAGTCTGTTAATAGCAATTGTTTCTATCGAAGAAATCTAATTGCAGAAACAACGAAAAAAGATATTATTTATTACTCCTTTTTTTATCTCAATACCACTCTTAAAGTATGATCAATGATTTTGCCTAAAATATTCTTAATTACGTTTAATTGATTCAATTTAATATCGTACTTTTGATTATGATTGATATACAATTATCGGTAGAACACTGTTTTACTAAATACCGTTTTTCAATTAATGGCATTTTCATTGATCCAACTTAAGAAAGTAGAGAACCAACCGAATTAATTTTTTAGTGTAGACAGACACGACTTCCTTTCACGAGTTATTATCTAAATCCGGCTGCCAGGCGAGCGTGCGAAGACGCGTTGATTGGATGAAAACATATGGAGGAATATGTGTCTGCTTGTAAATGTCTTACGTCTCGGGAAATACGTTACAGGGTCGTAAATTTCTTTGGCCCGTGGGTGAAAATAGTGTTATTAGAAGCGTGGTCAGCGATCGATCAGTCGTAAAAATTGTCACGCACCTTCGTCATGGTCGATATAATTTCAAAGATCGGAAAGCGCACGACCGTCAGATTGGAAGTAGAGGGATATAATTTCGAGATTTTACAACGCGCAATTTTCAACGGGGACGTACGGTTGTGCCCGCTTAGAGTCTATCTCGATAATTTAAAGCCTATACTTAGTATCATTATCCGCGTAGTGTCATTATTTAACACCTGACAGGATAGATCCGCATGCTCTTTGCCTCAAAATACGGACAATTATCGTAATGACGGTCATTTTTTGGACAGATGTAACGGGCGAAATCGCTCGCGCGCTTTGATTCGATCGCTCGTCCGCTCGCTCGCTCGCGATACGATGAACGCGTACAATCCGGCAGCTGTTGGCCTCGCATGAGAATTCACGTGATTAGGCGCCTCGCGGAGGCACGCTTACTTTATTATAACTAATAACCCGCAGTTCATTCGCGAAATGAGCGAAATACACCTCTCGTATCCGTGTTTGATCTGGATCTATGGGAATCGCTGAGATATGCTGGACGTGCGAATGTTCATTAGGAAAAATTCCTTCTCATTTATGCATTCTGTATCTGTAATTTGCAAGAAACAATCGCGGCATTTTATAATGCGGTGCAAAAGTACGAGCTGAAAAACGTACGGATGCCGGGGACCCGTTGCTTCTTTTTGCGCGCATGCATCGCCTTTATTTTCGCAATCATTCTCGCAACGAATTGTAATTTGTGATTTATAAATTAAAATGAGGTATTGTTGCGATTTGGAAATTTTCATGGGTAAAACTTATTTATATCTTGACACAAATTTGCTATCTGCTCTGCGAAATTCTCCCACTGTGAAATAACTTTGCTGAACGACGTTGCGTGATTATATCGCGCTTGAAGTTTTCGCAGAGGAAAATTCGATCCCGCGATTACTGACGAGACACACTTTCGAAACTCGACGCAATTGTTGCGGAATACTCGACACAGGCAAGATGCGAATTCACGAATTTCTTTATTGCAGATCGTTCTAGTCGCATTCGTCATGGCCATCCTGGCGAACGTCTCGGCGCAGAATTTCAGGCATTTCTTCACGGGATTTAATCCTTACGTCCAGTCCGCCGCGGTAATGAGGGATCCGAGATCAAATAGAGGTAAATTATTATTATTCGCAGTCACACAGCGAACGAAATAGTGGTTTCTTCCATTAAAGAGGCTTTATTTGCCGTCAGAGAAGGTTATTGGGGAATAGTAATGGTAATACTTATTTCTGGGAATGCAATTGCTCTTAAAAGCGTTTTTATTATTATTAACATTTTATCGCGGTATGAAACCGCTAATTGTCCGAACGGGAACGTATTTGGTGTTGCTTAAGATTTTCTACGATAACCTTTGCACTTTTGCAAGTACGGCTACGTCAATTTGCATAATCCGAAGATTATTTGTCGGCGTATTATTACTTGAACCGACAGCTCGCCGCGAGACAATTAGAATTTCCTTTTTTGTTCATACGCTATTATTAGACTTCTCGAAGTGCTCGTTGAGACTTACTGGTACGCTTCGGAAGCATTCGTTCTCTAGCTTGTATATCCTTCACGTTATCAGGAAGCCGGAGATCGTGCAATTACGACAATTTGTGATTACGTTTTTCTTTATTTGCATACGCCACGAAGGAACGGCCTCGTCTCATTTGCAAAATAACGGTAGACATTCCGATACTGCTCGCTTAGCATTCCACGTTCGAAAGTTCTTCCTCGATGCGAGAGAAATACGTCGGAAATCGGATTCTCGCTTACGATTTTATCGAAACGCATAACAACGTGTAATTATGATCGGCACTTCACACACTTATTATTGTATTAATACGGAAAACCTTAGTGTGGTACGTCGCACTTACAGGAAAATAACCACCGAATTGGGATATTGCTTGTGCATGTTTATACAATAACTTACAACTTCCGTTCCAGCTTATAAATATGCGTTCGAGCAACAACGATAGTTTGTTATTATTATCTTTTCATTTTTTCTTGAATTAAACAAAATTAAAATTGATTGTCAGATTGAATCAGATATTTGAACAAGTAAACCACGATTATGATAAACTGATAGGATTGTGATAAGAGACTGATAACTTCTGTTATCTTAATAGTCATGATTTATTTGCCGTGTATTTTTGATATTAGAAACGAGAAATGAGAAATATTGAAATAATGTGTATTTTGTATATTATATATATTGTGTATATTATGTATATTACGCGTATTGTGAATGGAAATATTTTTCCGAACATTAATTGTCACGATTCATTAAATCTGTGCAGCTTACGTTGCTTACGTTTTTTTTTGTAAGGTTGACAGCGTAACAAAGACTGTTTTTATGACGGCTATATTCGCTGGGCCGTAAAGATCCGAGATACAAAAGGAATGCTCCGCGGCATACGCTGTGTCGTATAATCAAACGATTGATTGCGATCGAGAAGAACGAACCCGATCGAGTTGTGCCTCGCTGTTAATACAGACCCTACCTTGCTCGGACGGTATAGTACTTTTACCGGAACAGAGCGGGACTAACTAGAAATTTGTTCGAGCACGTGTGCGCGTAACAAAAGGAAAGGCGATCCGCTCTCGCGTTTACGTATCTCGAACATCCGTGAGTCGCGGAAAATTTTTCGTAACTCTCGAGTGGAAATTTGCGCGAAAGCAACGAGCTTCGTCGAAGTACTTATTACAAAGCAATCGGATTTTTTGACTTTACGCTACATTGCTGATCCTAAAACGCCACTTTGATGCAATTATTTCGTGACAAACCGTTGTCTATTTCTTCGTTAGTTTTACATGTATCTCATTTCGCTTCACATAATCAATTCTCTCGGTGTTCCAAGAATTGCACAATACCTTACGTTACCTATTCAATTTGCCGCGTTAATTGAGTTATTTGTTATTTGAATGACACACGAGTGCTCCACACGGGACTCGATCCTTGCGCCACGTTGGAGCGTTGTTAGGCGCATAACGGCTTTGGAATGAGTGTCAAGTTCAACATCGCCTACAATAAATAACGCGGCTTACTATGCGTGTGACGGGAGACCGGGCAAAGTAGCTCGAGCTACATAAATCATATTTTAACTCGCCGTCGCGAAAACCGATCAACTTACACGCGATAGTAGAACCGTATCATTTCGCTATCTGGCTTATCTATCCCGGCGGTATGCTCATACTATTATCTAATTCTCGTGGCTCGCGTGAATTATCAGATGCTAGTTCTCGCGAGCGCGGATCATAATTGCAAAATATAAATTATGTCGCGGCGCTGAAAGATTTACGTTTCCGACTACTATCTATCTTGCTTCCATAATCCTCGTCGTATCACGGCTGCCGCTGACAGAGGCCCCGCTATTATTAGGATAACATTAGAGGTCTACACATTAGTCAAATAAATCGTTGGATTTTTTCCTCCGCTACTGAATATTCATTGCGATTATTCACCGAAGGCGTCGCGTGCACGCTTACCTCGCGTATCTCGTTACCGTTTTGTCGCGAATAATAGGAGGAAAATAGGAAAAGAGACTAAGGACTCTCGTGTTTATTACTAGCGCACTAGGGTCATTAAAATAATAATCCCGGTGTGTCTAGATGCCCAGATAGATATCTATCGTCTGCAGATCGATTAATAATACGGACGCGAAGAAAACGACTTCCTCATGTCAGAAAGGTTTGCCACTACTCCTTTGCAACTTTCCTTTGATACCACGTAACACAACGCGCGGCAATGCTATTATTAAATGTGGTTTATTAAGTATTGCAAGGTACACGATTAATTAGTCGCGTTCCGAAAGTAATTCTCATTTAGAACGTTGTGAAATAGAGCAGTTTCTTTGAAGTCAACTTTTGAAATTAACTCTCCTATCGGATATCATTCATTAGAATAATAACAGCAATCGCCCGTTAATTTCCCGAGAGCGTTTAACGAGAAAGTAAAGAAAACTGTACGATAAAGAATTAGGATGTCGTAATAATAACAAGCCAACGATGACTAACACATTTCTATTAGAGAATGTCTCAATGTATTATATATATTATAACTAACTCGTCGTAGGAAGCAACTTTGATATGAAACATGGTGGGGTATTTGTAACAAAAAATGGCTTTTACTCACTGCAGCATCGGACGCGTAGCTAGATTTCAGCGAAATTTATTGAAATTCGCCCGACTTTTAATGCGCTTATAATACTATTTACTCCACCATATCATCAATCGCACCATTGCTTTGCCAATGACCGTGAAAGCTATTGATCTTCGTAACTATGCGTTCAATCAACTTGGCTAATCTCATCAAGTAAGTAAGTAATCGATAAGAATCAAGTGAGCTCATACACCGTTGTTTACCGTATTAAGTGCCATTCGATATCTCCATCGATCAAGCTTCCCGACGGCGAGCGTTTACAACGAGTGCACCATTGTACCATAATATTCGAGTACGAGTCATTGATCGATAGTATCGCCGGAACAATGGTCAAGACTTCGTAACGGAAATTACACCGAAGGTTTCGCGTATCTTTTCCTCGTGCACCTCGATACCGCCTCGGGGCTTCAAGTATACTCACGGAAAAGGCAGGGAAGGAGGAAAAATACACTAAATGAGAGAGAATTCGCGTTTTTACCGCGACGAACAATCGTGAGAACAATACGCGGCTTTCAGGGTAGAACTGAGAGAGAGAGAGAGAGAGAGAGAGCAATTGTGTTTAACGCGCGGATATTCCTTCCAGGTCCTGTGTTATTCCCACCTGGGCCACCGCCCAACTCGGCTGACACCAGCGGCGTCATCGTGGGCGCGAGCGGATACGGATTCGTGCCACCCAGCGCAGGTAATTCGTTGGGCAGGTTCTGAGAGTCGAGGGAGAACACGATGCACCCGAAAACAAAGAGAAAAAAGCGCACGCGCAAAACAAAAAAAAAAGAAAAAAAGAAACGTTGAAAGGGATCGGTGGTGGAGCACACAAGTCGGCGGGCCTTCTCACGTGACCGGCATCTGCATGCGAGGCAGCCCAAAGAGCCGCCGAGACCGCGAGAAAGAATCACAGGATGAGAAAAAGGGATATAGACGTAGACGAAAAGGGAGAGATTACGCACTCTCGTGATCACGCGATACCTCGTTCGCCCCCTCGTCCCCTCCTGCCTCCCTCACATCCTCCATTCGAGCACTCAACTTATGTATAAGCGCACTATTTATTGTTGATAGTTGTGAAATAACATCGTCGATGGCACGCGTCCACCCTCCCCCGTCACCCTCCCCCACCCCAGCACCACGAGTTCTAATTATGCGTGCATGTGCGGTACTATGATAATTAGTTAGTGTTTATCTCGTTCTACGAGTCGCTCGAAAAGTCGACGCGCGTGTTATTACTTTGGACCCGGCGCTGGTATTACGCAACGGAAATTCGTCTGCGTTACGTGATCAACGACAAGCAAGCAAAGAGTTCAAGTAGATTATTGAAATTGATCATAGAGGAAGATCACGATGCGCGTAATCGTAATAGCAACGTTGAGGCTCGTCGGCGATTCGAGTAGCACAGCGGTGCTACTCATCGCCGGTCTCGAAGTGTTAACACGAAGAAACTGCACTGCAATGCGACGCGATATTAAATCGCGCCGGTGTGACGATGCATTATTTGTGCAATCGGCTCACAACGAGACGTGGCGTACCGGAAGGATGAACGTGACTTCTCATCCGCGAGTCGTGCGACTGTTCGAGCACTCCGTATAGTTGTTAAGGGTGTTACGACACATGAGAATTAAATTAAAAATAGTAAATCTAGCTGTAAACTAAATAAAACTAGCAAGAATGAGCAAATCCGACGTACGGGCACAAACGTATCTCACGAATCGTTCCACTTCACCTTTTCACGTTGTGCAACGGAAATCGGCTTGACGGCGGGGAGAAAGAAAAGAAAGAAAAAGTCGAACCATCGAAACGCGGCCGTGTGGTCACGAATATCGCGCGTCAGATTGGCAAACCGCAAAAGTTACAACATTTCTTCCCCATTACCTTCGCGCGGAGGTCGACTCTGTTACTTCCCCGACCGATCGATCCTTGAGTCACAGCAGGTACGTCGTTTTGCGATCGTGCTAAATGGTATCTCGTCGTTCGCGCGTTCCGCGCCGAGGACGACGATCGCGCGCGCGATCATTACATCTTCGAGAGAAAACGAGCGGCACGGCATTACAGTGTACCGCTGTAATTGCTTAATATCCGCGAGCATGCCAAGTCTTCGTTCTTCCGACGTTTCTCGCTGCTCGCTACCATTTAGGAATCCGCTCCCGTCCGGATCGGCCGCGGATCGATCTCGTAAACCGCGGACGGCGAGACGTAATTAGCTAATACTGTGGTACGGGGGTACACAATTTAGCCACCGGTAACGTGCACCGCAGCATGCGTCGTGACAGAAATGCACTGGCGGGGATAAGTAATATCGCGGACCGCAGGTAAGTCTATAGGAAAAAGTTTGCTTAATGTTAATCCGAGATATGAGTCTTAATTAGGTCTCTGAAATGTAGCGGCGAATGTTCAATAAATGTTTCCCCCCGTTCACCCCGTAATTACAGAGCGGTAAGCATGAACCGTTTTTTCTTTTTTTCCGATAACGGAGACTTTCGCCGGTAGGATCGTTATCTTATTAACCTTGTCAGCGGTATCGTACGAGCCACTTGCTCGTCGCCCGTTTGCACGAGGTGCGAGAAACTCGAGGCGATCGGGCTTTGTATTTATAAATCGATCCGGGTCCAAAAATATCGCGCGATCATGGTGCCCGGATATCCTTGTGCAATCGAATCCCCGATTTCCGCGACGAGATACAAGGCAACGTCTCTTCCGGCAATGTAAATGCGCGTTCGGCTTTCATTTTTCGCGCCGTCCTTCGCACCTGTGCGCTCCGCTCGCTATCGAAATAGGCTCATCAAGAAGCACAACGAGACGTAATGGGAGGGAAAGAGACAGGGAGAGAGAGAGAGAGAGAGAGAGAGAGGAGCGAATAAGTACGAGAGAAAAGGAGCGTGCGGCGGGTCCCTCGTACTTCCTTCTTCCGCAAAACAACCAGCAACGTAGCTGAATACCGGTTTCCTTGCGCGAGGATTCTTTAGCCTTGGAACACGCACGAACATCCGCGACGGGTCAGTGAAAGCGATTTCGTCGCGGCGCTCTACCTCGTGGTTGAAACTCGTTTACGCGTAACCTTACTTGAGTTACTCCACTGCGCGTAACAGGTGTTACGAGGTCGACGGCGACAAGGTTGCCTTTTTGGTTGAACGACGGGTTACAGCTGCTCCGGAGAGACAAAGACGGAGTATAGCGAGAATCAACGATCGTTTCGTCCCGTCTCCGACCGCACCGGTCACGCACGGTCAAGTTCAATCGATTTTCTTAACCGCGCGAGTCGCGTCTCTCATCGTTCACTTTAACCGTGACAAGAACCAAGCAGGAATTATGATATCGAATGACAAAGCGAACGTTTCTGTTTTTAGCGTATTTAAAAAGCGAATTCTTAACCAAATAATATAAACCGGCACGGGAGAAAAGTAGTAGCTCCCACGGTTAAAAACTAACTCCAATAGGTAAAAATTAGCTATCCATATAATACGACTGAGGTTTAATTAGTTCAGTTAATTCTTTTTGTCTTTGTATCTAATTTTTAGCTCGCGATAGCTAGAAACTAGATTTGGTACCTAAATTTCGTTTATATCGAGCAGCTAATTTCTTTCTTCCGTAAGCGTATCGATAACGGAACGCAAATATCTCCGACAACATAACATAAGCGTCTTAAGACGTCGTAAGGCAATAAGACATCGTAAAAACGTCTTCTAGACAATAAGATATCCAAAAGGCGTTATTTTCAGAGGATATCTTATGTCCTCTGACATATTTGCATGAAGTATTATCGGCACGCTGACTTCTCTTTACCTCTCAATTCACTTCTCCTATTTTTAATCGCCATTCCTCTCTTTATTCACTTTATTTTTCCAAGTTAGTCCATCCGCAATATATTTTTAGCACAAGCGAAAGTCGACAGATATATGGCTACAGAATATGTAAGAGAAGATACTTTGTCAATTGGTGAAATTATGTAAGATGTACATGCAACATCGTTGAAAAATTCCGTCGCAATGAACGTATCTAGCGAGAACACTCGATTGGAGAAACTAAATTCGATATTGTAATAGTAGCCGTAAAAATACGACAGGTGTTGCGACACGGAGAAAAGAACGACAGCAGCGGCCACGATTTTGGCCGTGGGTTCGTTAACAGGTGTATTTAGGTAGATGCCTCTCGAGAATGTCAGGTGGTCACACGTTCGTAATTATCGGTCGACGGAAGAAGTACAAACGCTGCGATTGGGCAATCTGCTGCGCGTCTATTAAATTCTGTGTAAGAAACGCTGAAAGGAGAAAGACGTAAAGCATGCCGATATAATCAGCTCGACGCAATAAAGCTTTGTTTCCATGAATCGTATAAAGCCATGTTTCCATAAATCGCATAATAATAATGTTTTCTCAGCAAATGATTATTCAACTCAGAGAAGACGGGCGAAGATTCATAAATAATTTGCTATGATATTATTTCATAAATTCCTTCGCCCGTTTTGTGCAAAGTACTCAGAAAATGTGTAGAATCGAATGAGGTAAGTTTTTACGGGACAAAAGACGTTGGTCAAAGATAAACGAAACACTTTCAATAAGATTTTTACACTTTATAGAAATTTTATAGTAATTTTATAGTAATTTTTTATGGAAAAATACGACGGGCATACACTGTGCTTTCATCTTCCAAATTATCTCCCCTGTGCAGTCTCAACAAATTAAATAACGCATTCGCATTTGTTTTTTCCTGAGGGACCACTGGCTCATCGACTGTATTACGATTTACCGAACGTATAGTATCCGTATAGTTCTATAAAAGTTAACGGGAAGCGATACGCTAACGGTATTAAAACTCGCGTACGGCGCTAAAGAAGTGAATGGCAGGCGAATAAATTCTCCCTGTAGGAACACGCGGCGGATATCGAGGGAAAGCCGGTACATCTCACCGCTTTACAACATTTTGCACTCGTTAATGCGCGCAACGCGACGCGAGAGAGAACGTAAATCTCGCCGGCAAGCGGCGTGATTAACGTCGTGGCGCATTAAGGACGGCGGGGAACGTCGGGCAAGCCCGAAAGCAGAACCCGAGATTGTAGCTGAGGTGCTCGCTATTTTATCGGGACAATTTTGTAGATTAATCCACCCGTTAGCAGATAACGAGTGCAAAGTATAATTTAATTATCTGGCAGGAAATAAAGCCGCTTACGGCGGGAGCGGCCGCGCCTTACGCTGACTAGTTGGATAAAACTGAAGCACAAAGACGGTATTGACGCAACCCGCGTGAGAGTAATTTCCGTTCGATGAGTAATGCCCGCGATGACTCTTGTTTCCAAATCACAGGAGAGATACACCCGCGATAAATAGCTGAATACGGCGCTTTTCTATGTCCGCTAATTAAAAACGATCGTATCGCGCGTTCGATAACAAGCCGTCGTAAATTTCGCGCGGCTAAAACGAAAGCTGGTAACATTCTGGGTCAAACGGCCATTCGTTCCCCTTAATAGTCATTAAACCCGACGATCCGCATTTAATTACGCGACACGCAAAAACCGGTGACCCCTCCGGACGTCCTTGACGGGAATTTATCTCGGGGTTGAAAGGAGGGCGCGAAAAACGAATTTTCCCCAAAACTCGTCGCCGGTATTCCCCGCGGAACACAAACTCGTAACTTAACGATATCTCCGTTAAATACTTTTTTCACGGGACATTAATTTGGCACTCGGACGAGAAGGCGTCTCCGCGCAACCGCGTGAAAAGTTTATAGTGAATCGAGATACAAAAGTTGCGTTCCGGTACATTTGACTAACCGACCGCAGGTCGTATCGATGGGATTCCGGCGGCGCAACATATTGCGCCACTTCAGCATGCAATTTATTCGCACGATGCCGCTGCACTTTGTCGTTAATTATACTTATACAGGGTATCTCAGGGTAAGAAGAACGCTTAAATATCTTGGAGGTCTAAATATGGTAACCTAACAAATATGAGGAAAAATATCGAAAAGATTACCGTAAAAACCCTTTCTTCCACTGTAATTCTTCTTCGAAACCATTGAAATTCGAAACATTTCTTATATTATTAAAAACAAAGGAGATTTGGACATATAGATGTATTTCGATGTTTTGTTCCGTCTCTGTCAATATCTAAGTGTTCTCCTTATCCCGAGACACCCTGTACAATGTAATTAATAATTTATACCATCTCAACATTGATTGAACACCTTTTCCGTAAGTATCTCAACGTATCTTTTGGCAACGAGTACCGCAAGAAAATTTAATAGGCGAGTGAAAGTTACAAATTATGCGCACGCGACTATCGTAACGCGCACAATATATCTTTAACGTAGAATCGCGCCGGTTGCTAACCGAAACGTAAAAAAATGCGGCACCATTACAAAATATACGCTTCGATCGCTCCAGTAGTTTCCGAGCCGAGCTCGTCGTGGCCGTCGCCGCCGCCGTCGTCGACGTTTACTGACTATTATTTTCGAGCGTTGCCGTTCATTGCCGGAACGTCCTCGCGTTTAAATTGACTATAATCAGAGCGGGTGAAATCCTTTCGGCCCCTAATGGCTTCCATTCGGAGATCCCCCGTTCGTTTCGCGGTCGACTTTATTATCGACGCCATGTACGATCGCTCGCGCTAACGCACACCTACGTCTCGTGAGAGAGCGAGAGTGCAGTAGGGGACCGGAAAAGCACTTACTAATCAAAGGGCGGAAACGAGAGGGATGAGGTCAGTGCGTGGCAGGCGAGACAAGGTGACGAGGGTCTTGTAATTAGCAGCTTTGAAGTGGTATCACCCTCGCTACTCATTACCAACGTTCAGGTGTCCCGGATATTAGCGTTTCTCGAACGAGACTTTCGGCGACGGCGGCAATCGTAGATGAAAATCACACGGACCGTTGGACGGATCTCGCGCTAATGAGCCCAAGAATTCCCGACGGCGAATTGCGGTTACGCGAGTAAATTTTCGCCGGAAAGTAACGCGAGGAAAATGAGGAGAAAAGAGAATGAGAAAGAGAGGGAGAAAGGGGGGGGGAAGGCTCAAAATTTGGCTGTGCAAGGGAAATCGAGAAAGTTTTCAAGCGATCTTATCGCGACTCGATGATGAAGAATCTGCCGGAATCTGTCGGCGTAAGCATTCGATTCAGCGGAAATGCAAGCGGCTGGAAATGCGGGAATTAATCTTGCTTGCTTGCTTCGGCCACGATCCCGAGAGCGAAACGAAAGACGAACGAGCTAAATTAGTTCTAATGTCCTCTACATCTTTCTCTCTCTCCCTCTCTCTTTCTCTCTTTTTCTCTTAGTATGCGCGCTATAAATTTACACAAGGTTTAACAATGATTTGAAATCCGTTTCGTTATCGTAACGAGTTCAACAGAGGAGAAAGTGGAATTTATAACATAAGTCATCGTTAAGACACACTTTTCGATAACCGAATGCTGAGGAAATATCCAATATCTCAAGTGCGAGTCTCTCCTTTGTTGCAGGTTACATCACTTACTTCTATTATTAAACGCCGATGGTCGAAAGATAGCGAAAAGATGACAACACGACGAAAATAGAGGCCAAGGTTTCGGACGTCACTGCTCGTAAACTCCAACCGGAAATTGTGGTGGACGTATTACGAATCAGCATTACGTAGTGATGCGTGGTCATTATCGAAGCAGGGACAAGCCATTACGTTTGAAGTAATTTCTGCAAATAGGTCTTACTCACGAAACTGAGGTAATACGTCCACCTTTTTCATTCTTTTTTGTTCCGCGAAGCTTTGCCGGATGATGTAAAGTTCGCGGAGCAAGGAAGAACAGAAAACGATTATTAACGCGTAGGAATTAAAAATCGAGAGAGTCAGGATCGATTTGCGAGGGTGTTCTCTAAAAAATTGGTTCCTATAGTGTAGTAAGTAGTGTACAAAATTAACAGAGAACGGCGAAAATTCCACACGTACGGCGCGACAAACGAGAAACTCGTGTTTCCTTATCTCCCGGGTAAAGGACTGCAAATAGTACATTTGAAAAGTAACCCGATATCAACCGGCTTAATAGTGGCAAGTGAGTGCCGGCCGTATTGAAAATGGCAATTACGTTGCTTAATCTACCTAACGCCGCGATAATCTCGTGCAACTGCAATAAGAACCGTCCGTTAGCCGCGTAATGGAGTCCGCGGGAGTACAAGTCGTATTTTATGGCACATCGCTACGGGTACTCGCGCCTTCGCGTGGCGGTAACGCCGAGGTGTGTATAATTAGTAGCCGGCGGGAAGCGTCGCTGCGACACAGCGTGCGATCCCAGAAGCCAACAAAGCGACCGGAGACACGAATAGCGATCCGCTCGGTGCTCCGCAGTCGAAATATCCGCTTATGAAACGAGACCGGCAAACGGGCGGGTCCGCGTTCCGTTAGATCCATAAAATAATTAAACACGGGGCGGGGCGCGTTTTGTTGGCCGGTAAATTATTTATTGCTTACCGCGACGGCGATTTAATTAGATGTAGATAGCCGTTTTCGGGCACGTTTCCGTCCGGTACGATCGAAAACCGTGTTCCAGGGGAGTCGGCCGCGCCGCGTATATATCTCGGCGCGACATAATAAATGATACGTAAAGCTGCGTGTAAATACACGGTAAGTTACGAATAAGAAAATAGACAGATCGCGTGGATCAATACAAGGAGCGGGGGATGGAGGGCGACCATTCGAGGTGCCGCAACGCTTTCGTTTCCGTTCAATTTGGTCATGGTACTTTAAACGCGGGATATGCTCTACGCGTCGATGCACTTATCGCCCGGCTTCTTGGCTAATCGATTCTTCGCAAGCGCTCCTTTTAATCACGCAACAGCGAAAAATATGTAAATTCGCAGCTTCATTGATCCGTGGCCGGCTGAACAGACAGAGAGAAAGAGAGAGACATCCGCATTCTGGATATAGTTAGCTCGCAATTACATAATTTTCGTAGACACGTAAATATGATCTACCTTAAAAGGTGAGTCTCCTTAAGAAACATGTAAATATTACACAGTTTATAAGATCAAAATAAAGCTGGTGTGTAAATCGCGTTAATTGTATCATGACTTTCGTGTTACATTCTTATCTAAGAAAATTTTATTTATTACTTAACTCTCGAGAACAACTGAGGCGTTTAACGAAGGAAAGTGCGAGTTAATAACAGATATAGTTCCGAGCAAATGAATCGTGTAATGTATGAACTTTACGATAATAAAGACGAAATTGCTGGTTTGCCGAAATGCTGTAATTTCCAAGGGTTTTAATAAAATTGTATACCTCTCTTATCTCGGTGTTTATTTACTGCCGAAAAAGCGATTACGGAGAAAACATTTTCGCGCAGTAAATCGTTCGTTATTGCAGTAACAGCAAAAAGATCTGTTTGGACAGTAAAAAGATTTGTTAAGAACATTGATTGCTAATTACGCCAATTATTAATGCTATACGACGTTTCGATACAACAGTAAAATCATTTTTATATCTGTAACAAATCGTTTATTGCTGTCACTATAGTAATGAACAATTTGCTGTGCCAGCAAAAACTTTTCCTCCGTGTACAGACTCACCAGGCCCGAGTCAAATAGCGCGACAACTTTATGCGGAGCCGCGGATTCCGCGAAGTATTAAACATTCTTATACATATCTCGAGATAAAGAAAATGTCCTCTCCTATCGAACTTCCCGGCTGCAGCGATTATTAATGCAATGAAACACTTTAATTGTTTTACAATGCTTTCAGCTGCTCATGAAGCGTAAATGTCTCGGCGCAGCATTGGAAACCTTTCGTTGCTCAACGAGCAACCTTGTCCGGGAATGAAATTTGCCAATAAAATGATAAACACGACGGACAGCGTTCTTATCTGCGACGAAATCTTCGGTGCACGACGCTCGCACGACGATAATTACCATCGGCGCTATTATACGCGCCAGTGTATTGGTAATTACGAAAGTTTCCTGCAACCGTTCGCGAGCGCGCTCGCGGAATATTCAAACACATGTACGTCCGCTAACGGCGCGTAGACTCTCACTCGATCTTTGCCGATGGAGAAACTGTGTCTTGTAATGTGTAACGAAAGTCCAGTCGCGCCGTCGCGCATTGATAAACAAGGAATCGCGCACGACAATATGTGGGTGGGCGATAGAAAAACAAGCGGAATATTATTCACGAAAAAAGCTAAACTAGTTTGTCAATAGAACCACTGCATTCCTAATCTTGCTTTTTACACCTCGAAGCGAGTAAGTCGCTTTCATATCGTACGTAAGAACCAATCGAATAATTTGATTTTAAGCCTGCTCGCATGTCAATGCTCCGCCGCCAAATCTTGAAAAATTTTTGCAACTTTATAAGAGCAATCACCCGCGGTCCACTAGCAGCTGCAAAACCGGTTTTGTTATAATCGCATGAATCATGCAAATTATATAAATTGCACTAACTTTACTGCTTATATTAGAGAATAACTAGTATATTGGTTTGCAGTGATAACTGATAAGAATACACGTCCTGATTATTTCATGTGGAAAAAGATAGATGTCGATAATAAAGTTCAATTCGTATGTATATTTCATTTACCGAATTCGGTAAAAGACTGCCCTATTGGAGTGAGAAGACTCGATTACCGTCAGTTTCCAATGACAGTTTTCAAATATGCCTAAAAGACCGGTAAAAGGGACGCGGTATTATATTCTGTAAATCGGTTATTACAGCTCATATAAGGTCTTACACTCGGTAATTGGCTGCCTCGGTAATATTCTTAGCGTACCTTTTAGGAGGCTCGGTGATTCATGCAACAACGTTTCTTCCGAATAATAAGAAAAAAAGACTTAATTCGTCGATATAATTGCCTGGGAAAATTTGTATACTGTGATTAATATCTAAATATTGAAGTGAAATAATACGGACGTCTCTAGAAAATGGTAAAATAATCTCATTATTGATACATCCAATCGGTGTATGTTTTTATAACCTCGATTTTAACAACAGAAAGTTCTCTAATCATAGCTAGACTGAAGAGAAAAAAATCGGCACCATCATATCTGTTTAAGTTACATCCGTCTGACAATCGTGAGCTTCCGCTCGACGCGTTTTCACGCGCGATCTGCCAATCATCCTGAAGTGAAAGCATTCCGGTACGAGCGGGACGAAGTGTGGGATAACCGGGTGGACGACGTAAAAAATATCGTTTATCATTCACGCAGTCGCGATTTGCGTGCTAGGCATGGCTTTATGCGAAGCTCCGGCCAGGGCTTGAAAAATTCGTCGTCGCCGCAAGCCTCTCCCGTAAAACCGGGCGCCGGGATATCTCTCGTTTAAGGCACGAGCGGCGTGAGATTCGTCGGCGTTACGAAACCGCGGAATCTGCGGTTGCACGACTCGCGAATGTATCGTATATCCGCGCGCGACGATAAGGATCTGCTCAAGATCCGCCGAGAGCGCTCGTTCGCTCCGGAGCGGAGCAAAGTGGAGCCACGCGTTAGGCGGCTTAGGGGGAGATTCGAAAGCGTGTACAGAAAGTTAATACCTCGTTTGACACTGGCGTTTCTAAATTGAGCAATTCAGGGGGCATAAAAACGTCTTATTGAAATCCAACGATCTCAATCATCGTTCCGTCGAGAGATCGCGATGTCATCAATCGACTACGAGAGACTGCGACTCGGAATGTGCGCCGGTCACGCTACCTGAAATGTGAAAAGGCAGGGAGCTTTACGGGAGGCAACGCGTCGCTTTAATATTTAAAAACAAGATAGTGGTGCCTCGGGGATGTAAACCAGGTACACTCGCTGCATTATTGCGTCTGCTCTTGATAAAAAACCGCCGGCATTAATGTCTGCTTTATGAGTATGCAAGAACGCGCCGGATTCACAGCGCGATAATGCTTAGTTAATATTAATGAAGTTGCGGCTATAACCCGCTTTACGCGGAGCGCTTTGAAAAATGTGGAACATCAATCCCGCTCGTGTGTAGAGAGCGCGAAGATGCGACACGGGGAGCGTCGCAGGGAAAGTCTCCTCCAAAGCGCGTCTCGCGACACTTACGACGCGATTTCCGTCCTGCTCGCCACGCGAGGAAGACGATGTCCCTGTCGGTTCGGTACAAATCGGTGCCACTCTCCGCTTCCGTGACGAGAAAATGTCGTGCTCGCGCGCCACTTTTGCCTCTCCTCGAGTATCGGGCACTTCCAGTCTACCGAACAAATGTTCAATCGATTATCGGGCGTGCGTCTCGTTGCAGCCTCGCCTGCATCGTATTTATCGAGTAGCTGTCGAGTTCACGTCGCGGCGAATTTCTAAAGGCTCGAGATCCGCATTTCACTCCTTCCAGGCGTTATTATATTCGCGCGGTGACTATGCATTACATCGCGACGGCATGCGCGTCAATCCGCGGGAGCTTCGTTTTCAATTAAGGTGCCCGCCAGACAATCGATATTTATCGTCGGTCCCTTGTCGTAAGCGCGAAAAACACTGTCTTTCCGAATATATTAATGAAAAAGTGAGTTTCACTTCGTTGCTGACGCTTAAGGGGATGCTGTAATCGTCGGCGAACTTGATAAGCGTCGATAACGTAGAGGCGAAATGTTATATTACATAAATATTGACACGATCATGCTACTCTGTTCGTATTCTTTATACATATTAGGCCTTACATAAATGTTAGTGCGATATACATGTAAATAAGATGAATGTGCGCCACTCTGTTTTACTATATCTAGTGGAGAATCTATGTATATATTGAAATTTCATTCTTTTCGAAAACTTTTCGTATCTTCTTAAGCTTTTATGTACAATTGTAAAGGTACAGAAATGTTCTTCAAAATTTTTCTTATTGAAGCAAACACACATTCGATACGTACAAGTGGCAACATTTTTATCTTAGATAAATTATTTTAGATAAATTTACTAAACAGGTCGAGATTTCAGTTTTGAAATTTTTTAATCATTTTCGTCGCATATTGGACAATGCCTCAATTTATTTTCGCACGTATTTTCGCTATGTATTTTTAATTATATGCAGTCAATAACAAATATAGTATTAATGAATTTTCGGTAAAACGGGACGACTCACACGTAATCTAGCGCGCCGTTACGAATTTTCGATTTTTGTTGTAGGTTTCTGCATATATGAAACAAATGAGGGACTGACAACGGATAAGAATTGATAGCAAAACGTTACCTGAATAAATTTGTCACAAAAACATATTATGGTATATAATAAAAAAAAAAGAAAAACAATTGAAGAAGAAGATTGCAAAAACAATTTAAACTCGCTTTAGATATGTTATAATATGCGACAGATTTAAGCCAATAAAAAAATAAAGAAATTAAAGTAGTTTTTCTGAATATATTATATATGAATATATTATATGTCGCACGTCATAGAATTTTAAACTGTATTAGAATAATAACATTGCGTGCTATGGACTTTGGTCAATTTCGACCAAACAACGCAAGAAATGCTAAAACACTGTAACGTAAAAACCGAAATTTTTTCCTAGTATATGCACCATAGGCGAAATCCATCGCAAGTGGTGGTTTCAGTTTGCTTTTTCTCGCACGTGTCTCGCTCGTTGGGTATTCACGGAAATCGTTCGCGGCTCGTGTTAATATCTACCGGGATTTATCGCATTGCCTTCGCAGTTGTGTTCTTTCTGTTTTTCTTTTTCCACGACACTTATTGCGACGGCGTAGCAGGCAATAAATATACGCTGCAACCTCCCAATTTTCGCAACGAACAGGAGAATGATGGAGGAGACGGCGCATGGTTATCTTTCTTTTTTTCACAAACAATCCTTCGCCATGTATTGTGCAATGTTGAAATAACGCGCTACAAGTATGGCGACTTCGAGCGATATCGTTTTTATTGGTGTAGTCGTCTATTAGAACGCGTCAGAGCGCAGCGAAAGTGATCGACCGGTATCAGGAGTAAATAATCCGCTGCGCCGTGAATAGAATAGATTCCCGTAATCACTCGATCGCATTCAAGCCGGCCGTTAGAACGTTTCAATAGTCAGTATACGAGATATCGGAAATCTTGACAGTATGCCACCTGTCGGCTTTAGGTTTGTCCGACAAAGTTCCGGTGAAATCAGAGATTCAGCGGAAGAATTCTCCACACTCTTCATCTTATTTTGCGCATGTCGACGATTAAATTTCGCACTAAAAAATTCGCCTCTGTTAGTCGTAACATTTTCCACCCATGAATGATATTATTCACGCTCTTCCAAGTTAAATCGCTCGAGCTCTTCGACATAATACCATGTCTCACACCGAAACGAGGTCGACCAAATTGATGTGCTTTTTAATACGCAAGATTGGCGGATAAAGTTCCCGCCACATTCTGTGTAATCACATCGTCCAGTCGCGCTTCATCTCGATGCGCCCTTATCTCGAGCGTATCGCGCGCGATCAGCTCCGTTCAAACTCAGCGGGCGCTTCAATTACGCTATAATAATCCCAATTAATAGGCAGCGCGAGCTAATAGAGCGCGACGGTTATGCAGACGCGGCTTGCGCGTGCTTTCGTCGTGTACACTGGTCGTTTTACCGAGCGCTTAAGTATAACGTTAAGTGTTTATTTATACGTAAGCGCGAGCCTGAATACGAGCGATTCGCGCCGCGCGCGGTTTTTCCGTGCGGGCACGCAAAGTGCCCAGCAATCTTCCCGCATACCGCGACTAACACACAACCGATGATAATTTACGTTCTTTAGGCGTCCAAGTATTTCTAAACACGTACGCCGAGACGGTTATTAGCCCCTCATTCGAGCCGCCGCGGATACCGCGGAAAGGATGGCTTCTTTATTGATACTTATTACGAAGTTAAGAGCTGCAAATGTGCCGCGATGAACACCTCGTATGCTTCAAAGAGGCGTGTATTGCGAGCACGTTGGGAAAAATAAAAGCGACGGACGAACGTCGGAACGCGTTACTCTTAATTAAAGATGAAGGAAAATAAACGCGCGATATAATTTTGCGGAGCAACGCGGCGAACGGCCGCGTTTAGTAGAAAATTTATTTTATAACTGTTGGAAGTTTGCTGAAGTTGTCTGTGCTGAGGTTGGATTATCCCTCGAAATTTCAAGGAATAACCCGGCTCAGGAAACTTCCAACAGTTGCAAATTAAATATTCTGCTGAATGTGGTCGATGATCCGTCTTTGTCATTTATATATGTCATAGGTCGGTTGTAAGTTGCGAGAATCGCGTGAATAAAGTTGAATTTACAAAAATATCTCGGATATTTAACCCGGTTGCGAAAGCTTATTAATTACGTACGTACGCGCATATCTTTGCAAAGGTGAACAGAAAAGACGGCGGATACTGATTTAAAATACGCTGTCTCATTAATTTATAGGATCAGCTGTGGCGCGCAAATTGTATTATGCATTTGCGCGGGTAATAAAATATTCGCTAATTGCAGTACGCATTATGTGTGTGCACATGGAGGGCTTGAGAAATGGTCGAGCGTTGCATCAGATTTTTCATGCTCTATCGATTGAATTCTTGCACGGACACGCGTGCTACGTCGTGCGTACGCGTCCGCTACGTTTGCACTTGACATAGATTTCAGGCGGTCTTATTGGATAATATATTTCTCAGCGACGTAACCCATAGTTTACGTAATATCAGCTACTCATGCAAGCTGTCTATTCGTCTTCCCGGCCGGCGTACGAACGATCTTATCTCAATACGTGCCATGCTTTCGTTACGGCGTTTCGCCAAATGTCTGTTTTAACTCTACGGTGTTAAGTGCTCACGTATTCTTGATCGTTTTCCAAGGTGTACGCGTCTAATAGCGGCGCAATGTTAACACAATTAATATTTATAAAACTATAAGTCCGAGTCGAAATGTGAAATTCTGTTTTAAGTCTTTAAGTGGCAATAAGTGCCCCTTTAATGCTAGGAAACAAAGGGAATTTAGCCCTCTATAGTCTAAATTTTAGTTCTACATAAAGTCTCCAAGTGAAGAAAGCAGCAATAATAATTCCCCTATTTGTAGCAGCAAAATAGCACAATAGAAGACCTTTGAATATTTAATGTAGAACTAAAATAGACTTAAACTGTGACTCGGGAGAAATGAGTGATTTCAATTGGGCAATATCATAACTCGACAATTCGAATCATCATCACGTAAAAAGTCGACATCAAGTAAAAGTCATGGAATATCGTTCGGGACAATCCGCGCTATGCGATGATAATCGTTGAAATATCGCTCGTGTTTCACAAGAATCCGGCAAGAGCTCGCACGAACAGAACGGCCACGGTAAAATCACGCAGCAGGTAGCACGGAAAAGTACGAATATGCAAAACCGAGGTGTGGTATTTTGTGTGCGTCTTTCTCGCGTGTAATTCCGAGACATTGTCGTTTGAGTTGCAACAATAAGCTGGCGTAGTAACGTGCTCGTTTCGCAAGGGAGCAACGCGGCCTAACTCGAGGGGACGTGTCGGCAGAACGAAGAAAACTTAGAAGGTGAAACGAGAACGATAGGCGCGTCCAGAACTGCTGGTGCTTAAAACGACATAAATTTGGAACTCGTCAAGAAAAGAGCGTTGAATTTATTTCAGAACTTTTTTAATAAAGACGAAGAGCCGCTTGAAATGAGAAATTCGCGGGAAGGCTTGTATTCGTCTTCGCTATATGCAAGATCGGACACACTATTGTAAATTCTCCTCGCTTACGTAACGCAAAACAAGCCGTCATATTTTATGTGATGTACAAGATGTGAGTGTAAAATTAAAAAAAGGAATTTTTTAATCTTGCATTCTTGTTTTCAGAGATGAGTCTTGGTGATGATTATCAATGAACTATAAGCGTAACTGATACTTCCTTTCTATATTTCCTTCCTCTAGTTCCTTTTTATATATTCTTGCGACCTCGCAGTATAGTTGATAAGACAAAATGTAGCGCGATAACATTATTATCGATTTTGTCCAACATATTTGTTTTTCCCTTTCTTTTAACACTTTGAAAAAGTAGAAACGTTTTTTAAGCGAGTAGTGCTATTTTCACACAATACTTAATACATGCATGTTAGTTCGTAATAGCGCCGTTGATTTTGCAGTAGTCGATTAGATAACGGTATTGTTAAACATGAGCTCGATTTCAAGCAATCACACGATACTTATTATTTTGTTACATAACAGAAATTAATCAGGCGGACAGACAGGTACAAGCCGTGAACCCATATAACTATCAGAGCATGTAGTTTGGCATGTAGTTAAATATCGTTCCGCGTCTACTTGACGTGAAAGAACTACCAGTCGCAGTTCGGGCGTCGAATCATGCCAGATTAGAAATGATTAACGTGAAAGACGAGTGGTGTTATAAGACATTGTCTTGTATCTATAATGAAAAATCGTGAAAGACGTGAGAGAAGATATAATTATTACCAAATTCTGTTTTCAGTGCGATAAAACCATAAATAAAATTCCATTTTCGGTGTAATAAACCACAAGATTCGCGTGGTTCACCCACTCGTTGTTCGTATACGAGTTAACTCGCGATATCGTTCACGATTGTCCCACGTTTTTACCCGCCGTCAGATAAAAAGTTGATCAAGTGTGACGACAAGGGTAGCGTAGATCCGGCCCAGGACGAAGTCGCGAGTGCGGTGTTTTGCAAGCACGCTGCCGGCACATCACGAACGAAACGGTGAAAAAGTACGTCAGTGTCGAAACTATGCGGCATGCTATCCGCTTTGAAAGCCTGCCAAGATTTTGAATACTGATTTCGGAATGTCGATAGCTCTCCCACTACGTCCGATCAGGTAGAATTATACGTTCGAATTGTTTATCAAGATCGAGATTATATGTATATCTATCGAATCTTTTGAATAAGTTTATAAGTGAAGTTAACGCAAGTCACGTATTTAGAAAAAATGTTAAAAAAATAAATAATTCGCAAAATCTTGTGAACGTAGTGCTAGATACACGTATATAATGAATATATATATACATATTGTTACGCTCGGAAAATATATTCTGCTGCCTCCTTTTTCTTTCGGTAAAATTTCCAAAAACTTAGGAATCTGATGTCACACCCGGGTGGTCCAGAGACGTGACGTATATTTCGGGAATTGGGGATAGTCGGATGATGGTGCGTTGTACGCGAGAAGAGTTATAGAAAAGAAAGCTTTATTTAAAGATCCGGACAAGTCTTTTACCGATTGGGAACCTTGTCCCTGGTTCGCGCTGCATTCGGCAACGATTATACGGATTACGCGAGATGCGCGAGTGCGAGGTCGGATATTAAGGACTCCACCTTCCGGGTCGGCACGACTCTTTTATAGTCTCACCTTATTCTTTTAGGGGGATATATTAGCAACAGGTCAACGGACGTGTATCGTCCGGAAATTGTGTAGCGGCGTGTGCACCGCGATGCTTTCTTGCAAGGCGGTGCTTTTCTTCCAAGCATTGCACATTCATAGCGTTGTCGAAACGTCCTCGGTGGCGTTTTAGTAACGCTAAGGTGAGTATAGTAACGCACAGTTATAACACTGACTTGGTATAAGCAGCTATATCTATTTTTCTGATAAATTTTCATTTTCTTTATTGCAATTAAAAAAACTAAATAATTTACTATGTAAATTATTTTCTATGTAAATTATTTACCGCGTAAATTATTTACTATGTAAATTATTTACCATGTAGATCATTTGTTATGTACATTATTTTGATATATATGAGGTAAATTTAATTCAAACGAATGAATATTATTGTTCTTGTGCCAAAACCTTTTAGTTATAATCCAGAATTTCAAGTTGATTGTGTAGTCCACGTACAAATTGTAATAAATGAAATGCAACAATTTAAATACTTATACCAATAATTAACTCATATTAATGTAAATCAGAAATAAAATTCGCTGTAACTTAGATCAGAACCCACGCAGGTGAAAGTTACACGGTACGTTTCCATCGTAGATAGAATATTGATTCAAATGAATGCCAGTAGAAGGTTAACTTGTTCACCACCAGGTGACACTTGCTGTACAAGAGAGTTATTAATATAATTATGAAGAATGATGAGAATATATCTTTTATCTTTTATTTAAGCACAAATATTTTTATAGTTTTCAACTAACCAATTTCAATAATCACAATAATGAGTTTCTTAGCATTACTCTATAACACACATTACAAATGAATAAAACAATTTAGTAATAATCTCACACTTAAATATATCAAAATTAAAGAATGAAAAAGGAACGAATGACCGTTTTTTGGCGAGATGCTTTCTCTCCATGTATTTTGCAATGGTTTTGTTAACACTTTGCGATCCGCGGCCATCCTAAGACACTTGACTAATGTGTTTCAACTTATCGAAGTTTTTTCTTTTTATACAAATATTCATATCTAAAATCACCATATGTTTATCATATGTTTCGATTTATCGATAAAATCAATGCTGTCAGATCGCAACGGCACCATGCCGTCGATGAACCGTAACATCGAAACGAGCACGAAGGTATCATGCCGTCGACGGACCGCAAAATGTTAACAAACAAGATAGGTGTGTGCGTGCGTGTGCGTGTATGTGTGCGTACGGTAGGTATCGTATAAATACGAGGTCGCACGGCGTACAGCGAAAGAAAAAGAAACGCAAGACGTGAAGAAAGAGTTAGGGAGTAATATTTGAGTTGCGTTAAAATTACGACTTAGTAGTGTTTAAGAGTTGTTAGTGTGACAAGCCGAGCGGAGATTGTGTATTTAGTGTTCGAGCATTACATGTTACATTAATTTAATAATATCCAGAGTTCATTTCAAATACCATTTCTCTTTTATCCCTACTTATATTTTATATTGCAGCTGCAGCTGTGTCCACAGATCGCAAACATTATTGAAGTGTGCAAAGTATAAATAAAGTAATATTTTAATATTATTAATATATATTTATTAAGATAATATATATTTAAAGTGATATTTTGATATGTCTTCGGGACAGTATCTTCAACCCAACATGGTAGATCCGTCAAAATATAACAACTCAATGTATTTTTACATACCATATATATTTGAGGAGTTTGAAGAAGAAATAATGAATATGGCAGGAAAGTGTATGGATATCGGTTGTGGTCCTGGTTATCTTACAAGATATATTCTTCTATCTGCACTCGATCCAAAAGCGGTAGTCGTTAGTAAAAAAGTAAAACATTAAAATATAATATAATATACACGTTGAAGAGAATTATTGTTTAATTATGTATAATGCAAAGGTATGGATATTTCGGAAAACATGATCGGACATGCCAAGGAATATAGTGACGAAGAAAGATTTAGATTCAAAGTATTAGATATTGGAACTAAACATATACCTGAAAAATATTTTGATGAATATGATCATGCATTCTCATTTCACGTTTTGCAATGGTGCCCTGATATTCGGTAAAAAAGATGTTTAAACGAAAAGAAATTGATTTTCTTCATTTATGAATACTTTTTCTGAAACGCAGCTTCTTTTTTAAATAGTCTTTCGCGATCGATATATGAAAATATTTTTCGACATTTCCAGGATCCAAGGAAATAAAGATGTAACTTCATTGATTCAAGAAAATACAATTTAATAATTTAATATTTTAATTTTACATTTTTATTTTTATTTTATTCATAAAAAGTGCTCTAATATAATCTAACAAACTTATGATACAAAGAATAATTTAATTTACTTTTTTTATTTAACAGACAAGCATTTGAAAATATTTATCGTTTACTTCGATCTGGTGGAACCATATTAGCATTAATGGCAACATCTTCCGATTTATTTTATACTTTTCAGGAAAAATCGCAAAATTTTTCCGAAAATCTGGATATTATTAATCCGATATGCATCCTACATAAAACTAAATATTAATATTATCCTTATGCTTTTTCTTTTGCAATTATTCATCTACAAATTATTAAATATTTTACTTGTATAGAACGTGAAGAATCTTGTTTCGACATTTTTTTGATTGGGTTAAACCTCATAAAGAACTGAAAACATTACTCAAAAGTATTGGCTTCAATGTTCTTCATTGCAGTCAACGGAAGAGAAGCATTACTAGCGAAGATGCGCACAAGTTACCACGTATATACTTTTAAAAATATGTTCACGGATAGCAAATTTGATCTCTATAATTTGATTATCGTTTAATGTATCAGTATTTGGTATAAACACTAGTTAAGTTGTTTTTAAAAAAATTACTATTTAATATTAATTATTAATAATATTAATTATTATTTTTTCAGAGATGTTATTATCTTTTGTCACACAATTCTTAGGAAACATGCCCCAAGTCCTAGTGGAACAATTTAAAGATGAGTTTACAGAAGAATATATGAGAAGGAGGTTTTATTATAGACAGACGTATAAAAAGGGAGAAAGAATTTTGTCAGATATAGATGAAATATTAGTAGTTTATACGCAAAAGGATAATAATAACGTATAATATAGAAAACACTTTTTTGTTGAAACGATGTGGTATTATCAATGATTGGAGTTTATCTTATTCTTCCGGCGCTATAGCCTGTACGTGCGTTACCGCAGACGAGAAACACATATCTAGAGACAGAAAATTTCTTGCTGGAAGTTCCAACACGATCAATTGCATTTATTTATTTTAACCGAATAATTATTAATTATTGAGAGAGAAAGAGGGAGAAAGAAAGATCGGGCGGCAACTCTCGCTTCCATCTGGCGAGATGCTTTCTCTCCATTCATTCCGCAATGGTTCTCTTGCCCAACGAGAGAGAGCGATCGAGAGAACTCCAATAACGTAGCCGTTGGGATCCTCCATAGAACCATTTTTGGCCAGACCGTCCGCTATCTCGATGGTCATTAATTACTAACTCAAAATTTGGCGTAATTATCTGCAAAATATCAAAAGACTCTTTCCTGTATAACGTCGAATAACGTCAAATGATTAAGATTGTTTTATATTTTCTCGAATTTGATCCGCGTTTAAAAAGTCATGCCATTCCGTCAGTTGACGCGAGACACTCACAAAAGTGGTACCGTTATCAGAATATACAACGACTGGCCTCCCTCGCCGGGATATAAAGCGTTTGAAAGGCTGCTAAGAAAGAGGCTGTTCAGATGTGAGGTCACTTACCACCTCCACGTAAACGGCCTTAACTGCGAAACATACAAATATCGCGATGTATGCCTTGTGGTTGCGAGCGTTTCGTCGTTTGCCCTCACGCAGTATTAACGGGCCGATATAAACGACACCGCGATAGGAAAACGGTCGAGAAGGCGTTATTCTAGGAGACGGCAATATTCCCATCCTTGCTTCTGAGATGGATGATTTACATTTGAAACAGGTGATGCAGCGCCGGATAATTCCGCGTGTAGTTGAGCGCATAGTTGAACGTGTAGTTCCGCGTGTAACTGAGAGTGGCCACAATTTTTGCCTAACTGTAGGTAAATTTAATTTCGGCAATCGAATATGACATTGAATGCTATTGTCCGCGACGGCAGACACAGAAGGTGTCGGTGCCGTGACTGGCGGAGCATTTGTCAAAGAAATCATGCGTCTTATCGTGAAAGATAAATCAAAGAACATGTCTTCAAATTGAATCCGATCATGATCTTCATCCTCACAGAGAGTTACCAACTTTTTTTTTCACTCATTTATTCGAAATTGAATAAGAAATCGAAATATGTTAACATTATTGTCGTAACTGATTGAAAAGTACATGTAATTTCTAATCGTTTATAACTTTTATGAATTTGTTTAAACAAATTACATGCTACATAGAACTATGTTTTGTTTTAATAAGATAATAAAATAATATCAAAATTTTCCCATTTTCATCAAAAAATACACGCAAATGATTTACTAACAGCGCGCCGCGTCCAGTTCGCCAGCCGCTGCGCGTCGATGTAAACAAATGAACGTTGTTATTTACCTATTGGTTATATATGTTATTATATATGTTATTATATATGTTATAACAATGTTATTTACCTATATCTAATTCAGATTGCATACCGTTATATATATAGTCCGACCAAAATTAAAGCAATTTCTCTCTCCGCTCTTCCAAGTTAGCAACTAACTCGGACGTTAACTGTGTGATCGAATCTACATAAGTTTTAATCCGCGTGCAAGCCGATTTTATTGAAGCGCGTTTTCTTCTCAATGCCGAAATTTGCGCGGCGGTAGCCATTTCGAGGAACTGAGTTGAAATTATCGAGAAATAAAGTAGCTGGTAAATTGAACGGCAAATTTCCTACCGTGATCGCGGCTGATTCACTCAGTGATCTTAGGCAGTCCGACCTTTAATTGACCCGATCGTTGAACTGCCTGATGATCCACCTCGAAGTATGCCCGATGCTCCAATCGATGATCCGCTGATAATCATATCCAACGTGATCATGGCCGAATTGTTGAATAATCCTAGACAGTCCGGCCTCTAAATGACCCTATCGTTGAACTGCCTGATGATCCGCTTGGACATATGTCCAACGGTCCGCTCGATGATCCACCGGTGATTGAGACTTCACGGCTTACGTGTCTTCCGTCAGCTGCACCGTCCAGAATCCAAAATACTTGCAACAAGTCCGGCAACTCCAGACAATTCCGAAAGTTTGTTCGGATGTACTTGAATCGCCGGGTGAATTGGCATCCACTAATCCGGTATCTGGCTCGAAGAACCAAAAAAGTGTTGATGATTTTGCGTGTAGCCTGGAGAAGTCCACAATTGACGCAAACGAAGTAGAACCTCTAGCTTAATTTCCTGGTTGCGAAGATGATGGTACAGGCGCCGATTAACGAACTTTTTATTAATCTTGCCGATTTATTTAAAAAGGATCAATTGCGAGCGGTGTCTTGTATATGATCGGATAGTCTAGCTCCGTTGAAAGTCAAAAACCAGTTGCTGTTATCGAGAGCCGCTGCCCATTATAAAAGCAGCGATAATCAACAATAACAAACTTCGAGAATGTTGTCGATCAATCAACAATGCGAGAGTCAGTAGATAACAAACATAAACAGTCTAATGTCTCTCGTCAAGACAAAGAACTTAAATTAGAAAATGATATGAAACACGTTGCAAACAAAAACGTAATAAAACCGAAAGGATTGCAGCCGATTTACGTAAAATATTAATAGTTTATGCTAAAAAAGGATAATGGAACATGATGGTGGATATATTCAATATTTTCAAAAATTAACTACTGTCAATACTTTGACATCATTATATTTATGATTTTAAATTTCACAATTAGTTAATAGAATAGCAAAACCACACATATTTCCTGATAAAAATATGTAATTAATTTTTGTGTGAAAATATTGAGTATCATTATATTAATATATCTTAATTATATTATATTAAACAGATTTATATTTGCAATAAATATATTTACTAATATAGGTATGTTACCTTAATGTGTATTTTGAATATATATCTATAATATAATATCTTCAAAATATCACTTTACTTATTGTTTATCTATCACATAATATTTATCATAAATTTCATTGCCTCTATTCAATAGTAGTCTAGAGACTGTTTTTTAGACATTATATGCGCATAATTATATAAGTGATTCGTCAACAAATTGTCTATTTTCAATAATGTAATTTTTATTAAAACCGCATTCTCTCAATCAATATCAGGCTACTCGTAAAATAAAACACGGTATTTCTTCGTTGGTTGCTTCGTGTAAAAAAACCTAGCAAAGCGCGAGGACTCGCGGAGAACCCCGGAGCGGCATAATAAACTTTTATTCGTAAACTCACCCGACGAGGCACTCGTAAAACAGTAATTTCCGTGCAGCGCCTTAACGTGGAGACCATTTTTTTCGCGAAGCGATAAGAGTACCTGGCATTTGCATTCAACCGCGCCCCGCGCGCATTACTACGCAATAACAGTTTCCTTTTGTTTACCCACGTTTGCGGAGAGACGTGCTACCGACGTGTTTCACTACTCGGCAATAAATTACGTTACACGGACAGCTGCATGAATCTATGCTCCTCGCGGCACTTGCTTCTCGACGCGTGCTGCATCTCGTTTTATGAAAATATCTTTCGTTGTTCCTCTAGATGCAATGCCAACGGCAAAGAGATACGAGTATCGTGATATTATTTATTCCTTACGTTTGTAC
Organism: Dinoponera quadriceps; assembly: GCF_001313825.1. Lineage (NCBI taxonomy): Eukaryota > Metazoa > Arthropoda > Insecta > Hymenoptera > Formicidae > Dinoponera > Dinoponera quadriceps. The sequence continues at coordinate 3,200,926 of NW_014555613.1, forward strand.
TCTATATATATTTGCAAGATAAGATAAGAGTTTCAACACGATATAAGAGTTACATCAACATGAAAATATGAAAAAATAAAGATTTTAAATTGCTTTTATTGAATATAAATATGTAAAGCACTTTGGTTGAAAAATGTTCAACTAATTTTAATTTGCTTTCTTATTGATATTTAATATTTATTATAATTTACGGCAGCGTTAAAAATGATAAACGTTTATAATTATTGTTACACTCTCCTAAAGTGACCTACGTAATCTATAATGTCGATAACCGTGATCACCGACGAAAAGCAAAAGTGCAAGTGCGACACTGACGTAAACGGTCGCCAAGCAAGAGAGATATATTTCCTGTTTTCAAACAATTCGAGGTTGCCGTTACGTCAAATACCCCGGCAATATTTCAAGTCCACTAATGTCAACCGTAAATTAATGGACTTGAAATATTGTCGGAGTATTTGGCGTAGCGGCGACCTCGAATTGTTCGGAAACAGGAAATATATCTCTCTTGTTTGGCGACCGTTTATGTCAGTGCCGCACTTGCACTTTTGCTTTTCGTCGGTGACCACGGTTATCGACATTATAGATTACGTAAGTCACTTTAAGAGAGTGTAACAATAATTATAAACATTTATCATTTTTAACGTTGCCGTAAATTATAATAAATATTAAATATCAATAAGAAAGTAAATTAAAATTAGTTGAACATTTCTCAACCAAAATGCCTTACATATTTATATTCAATAAAAGCAATTTAAGATCTTTATTTTTTCATATTTTCATGTTGATATAACTCTTATATCGTGTTGAAACTCTTATCTTATCTTGCAAATATATAGAGTACAAAAGCAAAGAATAAATAATATCACGATAGTCGTATCTCTTTGCCGTTGGCATTGCATCTAGAGGAACAACGAAAGATATTTTCATAAAACGAGATGTAGCACGCGTCGAGACGCAAGTGCCGCGAGGAGCATAGATTCATGCAGCTGTCCGTGTAACATAATTTATCGCCGAGTAGTGAAACACGTCGGTAGCACGTCTCTTCTCAAACGTGGGTAAACAAAAGGAAACTGCTATTCGGCGTTCGCGTCACGCCGATGTAACATCGATCGGGGGGAGAAATTTACGATAGCAATTAGCGCGGCAATGTCTTGCAAGCAGTTAGCTGATTTTTATTAGCCATTATCGTGCCTCCCTCCACCCCCGACAACGCGGGTCCTCGAGCCTCCCCTTCGCCGCGGCCGAATTTTTACTGCCGATGGTGTCCACGTATTACGTCCTACCGCTTTTACGACGATGCGTGTATTGGCAGGATGTTGTTCCTCCACGCGAAAAAAAAAACGAAGATATCTGCGGTGACGCGCGGGGCGAAACAATTAGTCGTAAATGTTCTTGGAACGTCGTATTACGGGGATGGCGCGGCGACTTTTATCGTTGATGCATCGTTTCGTCTTGATGACCCCGTGCGACGCACGTGGCCCCTCTCGTTTCGCGAGAAAGAAAATTACGAGTATACCGAAACGACGCGTGAACGAGGCCCGCATGCAGAGACAACTGGCCCAAGCAGTAGTAACCGCGATGGCACAGACGTAATACGACAAATGTCCGCGCTGTAATTTGCTTCTTAACGTCTTATAACGGTCGGTATTGTCCCGTGAATGCCGGTACCACGAGCTAGCGAATACCGTTATAATGAGATATACGTACGACACGCATCACGCGGGTTACGAATTCATATGTTGGACGCACAAACCCTTATTATGATTAATTGGTTACCCATAAAGCAATTGCCTTGTGCATACATCTTGGAAGACACATCTTGGGAGCTTTAAACAATGTGTATCGAAATTAGATCAACAAACTTCAAATGCTTATAAAAGATATCAGAACAGGTAATTTTTGTTAACAAATCCATGTTCGCAAATGAGCCGTCTTGGCACTACAGTGAATTATCTACAACAGTTGGTTTAAAGTGTTGGCCATTTATTTTAATACAGAGACACCAACAAATTTTTCTTCGTTTTGATTTTTGTTGTTATCTCTCAATAAATATATTCATAAAAATCGCTTTATCAGACGAGAAATTGTTGGGAATCTTCAAACAGATAGAATTTGCCCTTTGTCTTATTAACGCACACGTTATTGTATGAATTTCGAAACAACAATACTTCAGCTTCAAAACTTATTTCTATTGGAGATTTCTCACAAACTCCACATCGTGACACAAGAAGGCATCAATTCTGATGGGACGAGATTTTTCTCGATTTTTTCGTGAATTCAACTTGTCATTCGGTTGATAGCGCGGCCACGATCGGACGGCGAAAGAAGGGTGCGAGATGCGAAAATAATTCCTCTCCAGACGGTCGTTACGCTGTCGTTAACCCATTAACGCATCGATCAAAGCCGAACAAAGAGCGACGATGCGCGTCGATGAGATAACATTTTGTGAATCCATGCGAGGTGGTCCATTTTTATTTGAGTTTCGCCATTTTTTCGTCGTTCGACTTAGAGAAAGAGGAGAGCGAAAGCAAAGAACTATCGATAAAATGCTATTGCAGCTGCTACATTCTTAACTTATACACGCGGCACCACGCGCTACATAAAGAACTTTCTTGCTTCCTGGCGCAATGATATCTTCCAGAAAGACGGAACGCCCACTAGGAATCGTAATTCGTGCGATTTTGATCAAAACATCGAATTTGCGACCTCGATAACTTTTGTATTAAATTTATCATCGGTCGAAGTTACTTTAATACGTGCATTGTTATTAGTTATTGCGCGCTGCGTCAAGGACGTGAGTTTCTGAAACGTATAATGATGGATTTTCTAGAGTGTTTTAAATTGAAAATACGCTAACAAGTCCCCAAAATAATAATAAAATTACACCGTTTGAAATCAAAAACCCGCTTCTTTAACTACTTGGTATCATCCAATAGATATTTCAGCTACTGAATACTTTTCTTATGTGTATCTCAATTTTCAGTGAGTTTATATCTTAACTGTTTACTCTCGCGTATACGATCGAACTTTCGAATTGCCTAGGGGAACTATTTATTCAGTATAATCCTTCTGATCGTTTTGTACGATGCGGTTAGTGAGGCATTTCTCTAATTATGAAAAAAGAAATTACCTTTTGAAGAATTACCTCTGTTATAATAATAAAATAGCCAAATTTCTTCATATATTTTATATAAGCAATGTATGTGTGTGTATATAAGGGAAATTTAAACCCTCGGTAAACGATCCCTCGGTAAAGCAGGAAAAACTCATTCGACGTGCAGGATATAAATCGTATCGTTTCTTTACACGCATCCCGCCTGAAGCACCACGATCGTCCTGTGCCGGGGATATTAATAAATTTTCTGTTCATAAATGTATCCCCGCGTGTGTGTATTTCACGTAACGATGTATTTTCCTCCGCTTTTCGCCCTCCTTCGGCATGGATGTTATTATTGTTTGTCTACGCGGGCAGTCCCGATGTCGACGAGCAGAAAGAGGGACATTTCCCTAGGAGTCGCGAAGAGCAATTACTCTCGCAGTTTTCCCTGCCGTCCGTGGCGTGACTCGGTGACGCGATTTACGGTTTCGTAACGCAATGTAATAACCTATCTAAGCTCGCTCCCGGGGTCCTAATCCCGAGTTACGAGGACCCGGGAGCGATTTAGTCAATCGTACCCACAATAATGATATCGTAATATCGCGTTCCAGCCACGACGAGGTGCGCCACGAGATACGGCGTTAAGCTAATAATAAATGAGTTTGTTGTTCGGAAAGCTCGCGTAATCGTTTTCGTACGTTTATGTGCCGGCCCAGTGATGAGTCGAGGGTCCCCTCTACTTTCGAGCGGAGGAAACGCGAAGGTGTTTGCACCTGCAAAGGAATGAGACTTAAACTATTTAAATTGTGCCATAAAGTGCGGAGCGAGTCGTACGAAATTATTACCCTTTCCCCTCCTTTTTATTCTCCTAGCTTTCATTAAGTAATGTGCTTGTTTTGAATATTCTTTATATATATATATATTGCGTTTATAAAGTATAAGATTAGTTGTCTCCTTATATATAATACTTTAATCCGTTCTATATAAAGTTATTTATATACAGCGTAAATTATACAGTCTAAGTGATAAAATACTGCTTTTAATTAGGTTGTAATAGCGCGAGATAAAATTGCGACGTTGCCCCTCGTCATTAGCTCGGAAGGAGAAAATCAGAGATTGCAAACGATCTTCATATTTCCCGTTACGATCTTCATAAGACAAGTCGTAAAAATAATTATCGCTTGTCGCGCGTCAGTAAGGAGCTCGCGAGCTCTTGTTCATGGTACTAGTCGTTAACGTCAACCCCCGATGTGGGCGTAGGGGCGCGTGAGTTCCCGTAAAAACGGTCGAAAAGGGGGCGAGAATGTCGTTCCAACGTTTCATTTCGTTGCGCGGGAGATTAACGATTCGGAAAGATAATTCATTCGTTCGACTGGCTCGACGCAAAAAGCGCTTCGTGCCGTCCCGCCCGAAACGAGCCGATATCAATTCGCTTGTAACCCCTACGTCCATCTCTCTCGTTTCTCTCTTCTTCCGATCGCGAGAGAAATAAAGGGGAAGAGGGGAAAGAATGGAAGAGAGATGAAGAGAGGGGAAGTGAGAGCGCACAACGGGGCACTCCCTGTACTGAGCAAACGGCGTCGTTGAATATGAGAAAAAAGGAGAGCAAACTTAATTCGCGAGACAAATGGCGGCGTGGATTTACGGCTGAAATTGTCTCGAAATCCCAGGTGGGTCCGGAAATAATTCGAACGACCGTCGGCCCGCAATCGATGGTCGATCATAATGGCACGAAGGTGCTGGCTCGACGCGCGAATGCATCGAGGTGCAACGGGTCATTTATATTCGCGGAGGACCGGCGAATAGTGCTGGGGCGTAGAAGGCTACTAACGACGTCACGACATGGGTGGCCGACAGGGCTCTAATGTAATTTCGTGCGAGAAATCTTTCACTTTTTTGCGCTCATTTGCGTATCGAGTATATAAAAATCTTCAAAAAAGTGTTATGAACAATGCCCGATAGAAATGTGATAAATTGATAAGAGTAATAGACAAATATATTAAGTATATAAATATGCAAATATAAGATAACAATACACAATATAGAGATATAGATAAATAAAAGTAGTTGAAACTAAAAAATACGAATTAAAATTCTAGCGTTATCAAAGAGTTTATGATTTTAATATTATATATATATATAATATAGTTATTTACAGTAGCTATACGTTATAGTTTTAACTCGTTTAAGACTGTGAAATTGGAATAATCCGAATAATTGGAACAAATCATTTTAGATAAAATCATTCTGGGCAATTGTATTCTTAGAGTGTAGTATATAATAGTCCTTACTTTTTTCATTAAAAATTGATGCGACTTGTGTCTACTTCAAATCTATTTCATATTGCGAAGTTTTATTTTACCATATCACTAAGTCCATATACTTATTTTACGTTAATTTTATTTGTTTCCCCATTCGTATATTATTTGCTTTATGCCCGCGCACTCATCGTGGAATTTATGGAGGTTGATGCTTTTACATCGATTCCCCGCCCCGTGAAGCAGCAACGGCGAATCAGTAAAACACTCAAATCATATCAATATCCTTTCTCTGCATCGTAGTTTATCCCGCGAAGAGATCGAGTCGTACGCTTCAGAAGCAATTCTAGCTGTCCTAATAGTATGTATTATTCACATCGATGGACCGAATCGAATCGGGATTCGAGGTCCACCCACGTGGTGCCATTTCTTTCCACCCCGGTACATCTCGAGATCCGGCGGTTATAAAAAATTCTCACCCTTCTCAACCCGCACGCACTATGAAAAAACTTTTATCGTACCGAATGTGCAATTTCTCGCGCATTTCGTATGTACGTCGAAGCTGAAGATACTTATCATATACCAAGGCAACGACCAATCTCCAGCCGGCAATATTTCTGCACAGAGTGTGTATATATGCGTGTGTATACACGTGTGCGTGAAGTTCGATGGAAATTAAAAACAGCGACTGTGTGTTTTCATAAATTCATGAAAACGCGCCGACACGTAGCGTGAGCGCGTATTGAAACCTGACATTACTATTCTTCTAACTTTTTTGTGTTTTCATTCCCAGCAGAATAGCGGGACGGGACTTCAAGCTTGCTGCTGGGCGCGGGTGCACGTTGTAATCCTCCCTCAATAATGCCAGACTTAAGCACGGACAGGCCGCACTTCCAAGCGGCGGGTAACGCCGGCCAGACGTCGAGATATCAGCGCGAGTCGCGCCGTAATAATTCCAGAACGGAGTGCGACGGGGCGCGCATCGGCTCGCAGGCCACCGTCGTCGTCGAGGGAAAGAGAGAGCGCAGACTTTGTTCTCGACGGTGACAAACGCCTGGCAAACATCGCGGCGCACGGGGCGCAGACGAGGGTCGGCGGCGGCGGTAGTGCCGATAGGGGTGGCGGCGGGTGACGGCGGCGGCAGCGCGTGGGCCGGATGACGGGGGTGGTGGTGGTGCGTTCCGTCCGACGGCCACGGCCACGACCCACGACCGCGAGGGCTACGGCCGGCCCGGGCGAGACATTGAACTCGTTGCAGGGGGAGGACGGGCAACGAGCATCGATTCGTCTGCTCCAGAAACGAAAGCTCGGGGGCCTCGCCACCCGCCGACGCTGTCGACCCGGCCCGTTCGCTCACCTTCCACCCCCGCGAGCCACCTCTCGCTACGGTGAAAACGGCAGACGGGGGTGGAAGCGAGCGTCCGGGGATGATGCCGCCGCTCGTGACACAGCGAGACGATGTGACGCGCTCGTTCGTGCGATCGTTATTCGTGTTGGGCTCAATCGTCGTATTTGCTCCACGAGCGAATGTAAAAGGGTCAACTCGTTCCATCCAGCAGCTGTGCACCTACGCGCTTCTCGAGTCGAAATTTTTATTCTACGTTAACCTAGCAAATTTGATAGAACTTAAGAAGTCCAAAAAAGTCGGAAGAACCTCCATATATAATATTATACAGGCTGCTTACCTACCTTGATCATGCATATCTTTTCTAATTGCCGTCTCTTCTATGTGGAGTTTAAAAAAAGACATTTCAGAATTATTTAACATTCGATTATCTCAATATTTTAGCTGCATTTAATCCTTAAAGATGAGAATTGTACAATAAGAACATATTGTATGAAAATTGTATTAAAGATAAGGATGTATCAAGGAAAGAGAAAAATAAATCAACAGCTTTGTGAGCCTGTATGCAAATGCTAGTGCGTAAACTTCTTAATAATTTATTATTAAATTAATGAAAAGAAAATAATTATATAATATTAATGAAAAGAAATGTATGTTTCGGTCCTAAACGAACCGATTTTTTTATAAAATTTAATAACCTAGTATACCTATTAATTTTTTATAAAAATTTGGTAACAACTTTTCTTCAGCATCTGATAGATAACGCGTACATTGTTTCCGAATTACGGCATCGCGATTCATATACGCGACGCCTTAACTCCTTTCTTTCACCGAGCAGAAGAACAAGTAAACAAAACGCGGAGAGTTTCGAAGGAAACGCGAGAAGTTCCTAACGAGCGGGGGGACCTTTATCCAGTTCATCTTATCGGACACGGGCGATGTAGTCACGGTTGTACCAAGGGATATTTACATAAACAGTAACGTAGAGCCGACATTATCCCCGCGTAAACAATAAATAAGCCCGATTCACCGGCGATCTTGGGAGTCAGACTTGGGCGCGATATTGTGGCCCACGTTTTCTCGTTACCGTATGGCCCGTATCTCTTCCCCCTTTAGGAGAAGCCCGCCACCTACATAAACGTTATGGTCTTAAGGGGCTGGCAACCCCTCTCGCGCAATGTAGAATTCCCGAAATGCGCCGTCTTTTACGCGATAAGCCGTAGGTCAGGATAAGGTTTCTTATATATGGCCACGCTTTGTCAGATTGATCATATATTAACACATTGCGACAAATCACTCAAATCAGGTCATAAGTCGCCCCAATATTGATTCCAGTCTTACGACCAATCGAATCAACGGTTCGCTTCACTTAACTCTCTCTAAAGTCAAAGAGTTCATCTCGCAACTGTAATGAAAACATCAACGAAGTTATAAAAAAGAAATATAGAATGGAAAAAAAAAGGAAACAAAAATATAGATAGAAATATAGATAAATAGATAGAAACATAGATAGAAAAAAGAAAATAAAATGAAAATTCCTTAACAGTATCACTTATAGATGAAGTGTTGAAAAACTAGAATTCTCGTCAGCGAGAATTTAAAAAGACTGTGAAAAGATTTATCTTTTATTTTTTCAAACTATGTTTTCTTCAGTAACACAGTTCTTCAGTAGCACAGGTTCATTGATCGATGCCGTGGCGGGCGCAAATATTATGAAAATTCATTAGGACTCGTTCCATTTATAGTGATTACGCTTTTGCACACGCTGACGTGCTGAAGAAGCAATAACATTCGGGGATCCCGGCTAATGAACAAATATCGATAAAACCGGCGACGTTTCACGAGAAAATCATAGTGGACGTTCGAAAAGAGAGAGCCGTGAAATTTCGCATCCTAGCAGCTGACAATTTCATCGAACGATTGCGCTGTGATCCTGCGGCGAGACCGCGGCGAGAACGACTCCTGCACAAAGCAAGCCTCCTGACGCGGTACTTTCGATTCGATAAAATATAAATTTCCTGAGGGCGCGAGAACACAGTCGCGGGAAGAACCGAGTCGTGCCGCGCGCTCCTGCGAAAAGGGATGAAGATATTGCGGCCGTGTCCCTCCATCTGCGTCACGTATCTCAAGGGGATGCGCTTCGGTGATATAAAGAAACGCTTCGGGGATCACCGCTTAGAAGGGTGACTGGCGTTGCCGTTACAACGTCTTCGGACCCGCCCATGGGAGATGACCAGGAGACTTCCGCACGCACCATCGACGGTTACATCGATGTCCAGTCACGCGGGAATTTCGCTACAACCCATCTCGATAATCATTTATGTGAAGCAGAAATGGAAACAGGGTGCCGCGCCCAACCGCGCCGATTCCGCCGGACGTATCGCAAACTGGAAATTGCTGAAACATCCGGCCGAGCGATTTTTCAACGTACGGAATTCAGTAGGGGTTCAGGTGAATAATTATAACATCGCGGAGTTGCGACCCGTTATTTGTGCTTCAACATTTTTCGTTAATAATATCTCGATTTATGTTAGGGACCTTGCGTCTCAATACACATACAACTTTTATTATGATAAAAATACTTTTTGATTGATTAAACATTGATATTATAATGATTATTCAGTAACTTTATGTCGTAACATTGTTTTAACCGTGCAGAATATCTTTTTTGCAACTGTAAAAACAATTATGTGGAACGCGGAGTATCAACGTGTGTATTGTAATTTAAGTTACGTGTAATTTCTTATACGAATCACCTGAAATGATCGTGCAAACACGATACCAACGTAATAAATTCAAACTACATTTTCAGGTACGCCTATGCTTTGTCATAACGTATGAAAATATATGGAAAAGCATAAAACACCCCGGAACACCCCGTGTAACCCTCACGTAAAATTACTTTAAGTATCCTGACCTGAATTTATGGATTTATAACATCTTCGCATCGGCTGAACATCGGGGAGCTCATAAACGCTTCGGTGTCGGGCCCCGAAAGGGGCTTTATTAATGCAAACTCTTGTTGCCCGTGTAAAGTCGTAAAGCGTACGGCTTCTGCACCTACGCACAGCTCCACCGTAACGATCAATACCTCGGGCTTTACAATCGCTAGACACCCTATAACGTGGAGAATCGCGGCATTTCGCCATTGTGTAACACAATGTCATATTTCCTTAATTCCCTCATTTACGACTGGCCGCGATAAATCCAGTCGCCGTAACAATGAATCTCGTTTTCCCTCTCTGTCCCCGGCACGATTAATCGGCTTAGCTTATTGCATGATCTACATTCTATATCTCACGCGAATATAAAAGATATAAAAGCATCAGCTTCGATAAATTCAACGATGAACACGCGGACATAGAGCAAATAGCATACGAGATGGGAAGTAAATAAAATTAACATAGAATAAATGCATGGATTTATAGGATATCGGTAAAATCGGAACTTCATGCAATGTAAATTAGAATCAGAAAGGAAAATCCGACGGAAATAGCAATATTATGATACATTAGTAAAAACGACAACATTTTGCAACAATGGTTGCCATTTCAACTATATTATTATAAACAAAATTTAATATAATTCCTTCAACGTGAGAAATGTTTAACAGAAGAAGCAGGAGACGATCATTACATGAATACTTCCGTGTCAAATCTCGTGCAAGCATACAAAAGTTAATTCTTCATAGTTGGCAAGAGAGTGCTAATTATCACGATTCAATAATAAAAATGAGTTTTCTCTGCAATCAACAGTACTCAATAATAAGGAGAAATTTGCCCAATTTTCATAAATTTGATTAAGCATTATAATTACATTTTAATTATTAAATTGCAATTACGCTAGTTTTCCTACAAATTGAAGCGAATTAAATAATCGCAACTGAATATATAATAAATGAGAATTTAATCATTTTCATCAGTATAATTTGTTTATCCACGTAAACGAATTATATCAAAACTATAATAAATATTTAAATATTTTTATTTATAATTTTAATTACACACAACTCTAACCAGAAGTCGTATGAAGTAAAAACAATGAATAATTGCTATCAAAGCGTATATTAAATAACTCGATATTACAAAATGATATGTGTAAAATAAAATATTGAAAATAGCGCAAACCAGATCATTAAATCAATCGCTTGTGCGTAGTATATATTAGTATATATTCGGTGCGCGGGGAATCGTGCGACAAACATACACCAGATCGCGCGACCTACACAATAACAACATGCACACGTACATACGTGACGCGCTGGCGGCCATAATAGTTTTCGAACTAGCATCGAACGGATCGCGCGCTACTCCGGAGTTGCTAAATCGATCACGGCTCACTGTGTAACAGGTAATATCTCTATGAATTGAAGCTGATCGATTAGATGCTCTTATAATGCACAACTCAAACAATAAGGGGATCTCTTTAAATACTTACATCACGTAACAGCTATTTAATATGCTGGACGCCTCTTCTTATAACTTAACTCTAACCTTAACGTATGGCAAATGATTTAGATAATTCTGTCTTTTTTATTCTTGTATCCGATTCGAGTTGTAGAACAATTTAACAGAATTATTTAATTAGAATAATTCTCTGATTGTTTTAAGCAGTGTGTAATAACAATAAATAAGTTTTCTCTCTGCCTCTCTCTCTCTCTCTCTCTCTCTCTCTCTCTCTCTCTCTCTCTCTCTCTCTCTTTCTTTCCCATTATATCTCTTTCTCTCCTTTTCGCGCGAAAGTCAGGCAACTTTCAAAATATTAATACATAAGTATGTGATGCATTCGTGTTCAGTTTAATAGTTTTGGACGCGACGTCAAACGCATTAGGGTCGTTTTCACGTATCGTACGACGAGTATTGTTGGAATTTTGTTAAATTAAAATACTACCCTGGACCTTTGCAAATTGTGTGACAAAGCTGTCACCAATATTGCATAACCACACATTGAATTTGCGGTTATTTTTTTCACGTCAATAGATTTTGCATTCGCTTTGCACTTTTTAGATTTTTTAATTTTAGAGACACAAATTTCACAATAATCGGGATAATATTTTACTCGCATATATATAATTAAATTTTATAATTCCACATTGATTATATACCAGTATTTTATTTTATCCTATTTATGTTTACGTTATGATTACGTAACATCAGCTTATCTCCGTTAAACAGATAGAAATTTCGAATTATTCGCGATCATTTTACCCGCGCGCGTTATCATTGAAAATAATGATTTCTGCGATATTGAATTCTTGATTTTTGAAGCGTATAATTTGGCCGCAGTTATATTTGTAGAATACGTAATATATCAGGTTATATGTGATTTATATACATATTGATCAATGTGGCAGTCATTGTTATCATCGCGATTTTTAATTCTAACGTAAACGTTCTATCGTAGAACGTTCTATCGTAGATAAACGTTCTATCTACGATAGAACGTTTTTAAAAAAAAGAAGTGAAGGATGGTCACACGGCGAATATTTTAATAGACGATAATAAGATATATCGTTATTGCTTTAACTAAACCGTTATATCTCATCGTAACTTATCGCATTAAATCGTAATATTGCGACACCCTCGCGAAACGCTCCCCCCCCCCCCNCGCCGAAAATAGATTTAAGAATTCGCAATCGGGTCCATTCTCGATTCCCGTGGGTAGCGTCTCGTCGCAATGCCTACCGATAAGGAAAATGTAATGCACCTACGACGGAGCGAACTTCCGCCCGCTTCCTTCGAGCTTTCGTTCGGTCTCCCTTGCGAATCGGCCCTTCTCGTCGCGAACCCCATCTCGAACGGCGACAGTATAGAAGCGCCAAAAGTCCCGCACGCTAAATCCTGTGGAACCCCCGGCGAGCGAGCTCCAAGACATTCATCTACCGACCTTCCATCGACTGTTTCCGTCTCCGCCGGATGTTTCACTGAGCGGTTATCGATCATGGACGATAAGACCTGAAAGGATATTCCGCGTGTCCGTAATCCTCTCACATGAATTTTTATTCTACAGGCAATCTCTGTTTGCATATTGGTGTGTAAATCTCGCTTTGGGCTACTTATAATTCGCAATAAAATTCGAGGCCAAGGTTTTTATTAATAGAAAGATTTTTTTTTAATATAACAAGTAATGTAATTAGTAACATTTCGTTCAAAATTGAATCGCGTGTTGCACAGAGTTACATTATCGAGACTCTTATAAAAGGAAGTGATAACGATAACAAAATAAAGTTTTCATAACGTGCTATTAACATCCTGTTGTTAGCATTATTAGTAGTAATCAGAACACGAAATGTTAAATATTCGCGAAATTGTCTCGATAAAATTCTGAAACGATAGACCTACCCAAAATGGCGTCTGCCAAGCTCATTCTCGTTTCTTCTCTTGCCTCTTCCGATCGTAAACTCTGGGAACGAAGTAGCCCGCTATATAAGGGGGTTCTACGGGGGTGAGAGCGAGGGTAGCAAAACGGCGGCGGTAATAAAATGTGTAACATTAATGAGGTAGTAAAAGTAAATCCAGCGCTATCGTCAGCTCGCCTACCAAGATAGTATGGACCTATCTACCATCGGATATATACGGAGTGTGTCAGAAATTGCACACTCTCCCAGTTTTAAATATACGGAGAGTACGTGGAGAGAGTATGTTCCGTTTTTAATCCAATAATTTAGTAAAGTAGAATTAGAGAAATTTCACGTAAAATATGTTATATTAAAACAATTGTCGGAATGTAACAACACGTTATTTGCATATTTCGCAATTTTCTGTTCGGCGATTTCAGCGTGTTCTACCTATGCATCATACGAAGGAAAAACTACAGCCCATCCAGTATCCGCTATGTCGAGTTAAATTCTCATGCGTCCTGCGACCGCCAGTGGAAGATTGAAACTGCGAGCGCGTAAATCCAATTTCTCTGTAGCGCACGGCTCGAATTCGAATCTGTTCTCCGGAAAGTTATTTTCTCCCCGTAGCAAGTTCGAGAATAAAGTTGTCAGAACGTTTCGTGAATAAAACTCGGGCGACACGCCCGCTTTCCACGACGTCCTGCCACGTGATGCGTCCGCGAGAAAAAAGCCGAGATAACGGTCATACATAGTCAATTATTCGACGTTGATAATTTCACGTGAATATCATCCGCTTGATTAAATTTGATTCGGGCTTTCTTTAAAAGTCAGACGAACTTTGAGTTAAAACTCCGCGGCACGAGAAGCAAATTTTTCGAGAAATTCTAAATCAATCGTGCGCTCACAATCCGACATTTATACACGTATAAAAACACGATACAATTTTTATTTAATTTTGGTGATATCATTTCGGTGCTTCGAGCGAGCTTTTAGTTTCCGCGTATTCAAAAAAAGATCCAATTCAGCGTCGAGTCGACCTCCCAATGCTTTTTCTAACCCCAAACGTAATTTTAATGCGATTTCGGTGAGTGAATAATTCATGAAGTTGGAAAAGTAGGAGGCACATGCATTTTCATGCAAATTGTTTGATGATCTTACGGGGCGTGACTCATACCACTTTCAACGTAGGGGCGTGAGTGTTCCTCTAGATCCCAAGTGGTCGCTTCTTTCTCGATTTTCCCTACTGCGTCGAGTAATTAAATCCGACTGCGTGACTGGCGATAAACCACGACTACCTGCCGTAAATCCGACGAAAGCATTTCTTCATTCTCTCCTTCGCGACGTGAAGCCTTCTGGTACACTCCGTGAAAATGACGTATGTCCAATCAATCCTCTTAATTTAACTTTCAAGCTTTAAGTCGAGGAAAAGCTCAAATTGAAAAATAGAATAATAATTTTATAGACGTAGCGCACATATATATCAAATAATCTGACAATGAACTAATGCTTTCAATGAATATAAATTTTCAATTCGCAATTTGCATGAAAAAGCCTGGTACTTTTCCAATCTCATGAATTATTCACGCGCTGAAACCGCGTTAAATTTTTTAATTTATCCGTTCAACACGAAGCTATTAATGACCAAGACTCCATTATTCGGAAAATTCAAAAAACACGATATATATATATATATATAGAAATGTGTTATAATTTTTATTTTTATATAGTTTCTCGAAATAAAACGACATTATTATTTATAGTCCGTTGAAAACTCCATAAAATACGTACTGTTAACAAAGTTACTTTGAAAAGTGCAAGAAGTATATGAGGATTTTAAAATATATGAAAGATGAGTGCGCTTATTTCATCTCAACAGTCGGTCTCGATCGCTTCAGTTATTAATGAACTATTACGCGAGCTCCATTTGTCAGCGAGTTTCCGTTAAATAGCTATCCTCAAGAACGTGGAGGGTCAAGGTACTCGGAGCTAATAACGGATTCCGTTGTTTCAACGACGTGAGGTAATTAGCGGGCGCAATTAATTCTACAGTGGTTAGGGATTGTCCGTGGCACGGTGCAAAGGGCGCAAATGTGATTTGCACCGACGTGATGCAATCTATCCGGTTACTTGATGTTTTAATGTGCGTTTAGTCGAATCAACCTATCGTGATCTCGCTTCTTACTAGCTCATCCATTTGGTAAAGTGCTTAATCACAGATAATGAGATATTACGAAGTTTGATGGACAGACGCGATAACGGAGATTGCAATCGATTTTAATCGTTGTGTAATAAAAAAAGAGCAACTTACAAGCGATGGTATGTAGCAACGCGTATAAAATAATAAGTAATTTGTTGCAGTAAAATATTGATTGTTAATTAATGTTTTTACATTACAAAAATATATTTGTATGCGTTACAGATAGAAAGACAATTTACATTATATCGAGTAGTATACACATACATACACACTTTTATATACATCATATTGTTTTATACATTTAATAAATATCCCGAATATTTCTTTCGAAAAGTCTTGAAAGTTGCTATTATATAAAGCATTTTATTAAGTTTGACGAAATATAAGTCATGTGTAAAGTGACGCTTATTCAGCAAGGACACCGTCTCTCGTCCTACGACAGATCAATCATCCGTCAGATTTCCATACCATAGCTTTTTTTCTCATTTGTTTGCCGGGGAATTATCGCCGAATGCGGCAGATCGTATAAGACAGCTTTTACTTCACGGTTCTCTTTCGTGTGTTTGCTTTACGGCAATTCAGTCATATTTGCCCAGACAAAGCGTACCTCGGAAAGTAAGCACCGAATTGTTGCATGGAAGAAAGAATATGTATTACTCTGTTTGAGTTTACTTTTTGCGGTAGAGTGCTCGTCTCTCATAATTAACAGAATTATTTTAATTAATAACATACATTGAATATATCGTTCTTTCGTATTAATGTTATAATACATGGCGTACTGCCCGCACAGTGCATTGCATATGGAATTGAAAAGCATTGTGATTTGATGGAAGCCATGACGTTTCCCTGATATCATATCCGGGAAATAACGAAGGGGTTCAGAGCGGTCAAACAAAATGTACTCACTGCGCTGTCCAGCACTCGTGGAGAAAGGAAAAAGAGTAGAAAAAGGGAACACTACGCCGCAATTTGAAATTCAAACCCCTGTCTGCCTGTTTTATCCTCCTCGCCAGAAGTTTCGTCGGGTGTATCAGGTAGAAAGATTGAAAACGCGGGATACACTAAAATTTCATTGTTTCCAGGCCAAGGTTAGAATTCGAATTGCATGAATTTGAAAACTTGTTTTGTTTTATGAAACTATCGCGTTGCGTTTTGAAATGAAGATATCCGTAGAAAAAATTTTGCATTAAAAAATACGACTTCTTTTGCTTGAATGAAATTAGATATTATAATAATAAATATAATACCCAAAATCTTCTCTTAAAACGTGTGAAAATATATGTGTGAAAATATATTCACGATAAAAAACACGATTCACAAAATTCCACATTTTTCTTTTTCGATTTTTACACTGACATTTCGCATTCAACAACGTCAAAAAAATTAAATAATATCTAAAGAATATGTTTTTAGAATTAAGGGTTGAATGCGCGAGTTTACTGCACTCTTTGTGCTTTTGTACGAATTTGACGATGAAATTCGATTAGCAAACTGACCGACATGTAAAGGATCATCAATCTCAGTTCGAAGAGTCACTCGTGGCGCGTTGACAGCACGGTCGTCGGTAAGACAAATTGCTCGCACTTCGTTTTCGACGGATGCACCTTTTACAGAAAGGTCCCAGAAAAAATAAAAAACGTAGGTAGCACTTCGGGTCTCGCTTAAATATCTCACCGGGTCTGCATTATACGATTAATGCGAGAGTCAACGAAATTTTTTACAGTACACATATCCCTTTTCCAATTGAATTCAAGCAATCTCTACTCGCTACGCGGAAACGAAGCGAAAAATCCGTGAATCGATTAGCAGGATTCTGCGAAAATCAGCTTATATTGAGATTTTTAAAATATTTTCTATTTTTCTTGTGTCTCTTTCAAGCTGCGTTAATTTCTTCCGAATTCGCGTAATTCTCAAATAAATTATGTTCGAATATTTTTGTATGTAGAAAACATTTTTCCCTCTCTTGTGTAAATAATTCGTAAAATTTGACTCTCACATGCACATTTATTCTACCAAAGTCCTTTTATTTTATTTCGGTGGATATTTGCGGTAAAGTTGGCATTCACAATTTCATACCAGTTACCCGCGTTCCTGAATTTTTTCCGATATCGATCACGGTT
Source organism: Dinoponera quadriceps (assembly GCF_001313825.1). Taxonomy (NCBI): domain Eukaryota; kingdom Metazoa; phylum Arthropoda; class Insecta; order Hymenoptera; family Formicidae; genus Dinoponera; species Dinoponera quadriceps. Next base: position 3,218,283 of record NW_014555613.1, read on the forward strand.
CGTCCGCAGCTTTATGCTAACTATAGAGAATGCGTCTAGACTATTTTTTCTACTTATCCCGGTTTACAGGAAATAAAGGGAAATAAAGGATGACCATGGCTGGGTAGCGCACCGAAGACCTCTCGGCGGATTGTTTTCTTAGCCAACCGAGCCGTAGGTTGGGGGGTAGATTCACTGCCCTTCGCGATCACGAGGATTGAAAAGGAAGTGCTCAGACTTTGTGCTGAGAATTTTCTTTTCTTTCTTTTTATCGACGGACTAATCGATCAAAATCTCGATGGAACGTCGTCGGATTACTGTCGCAAATCGACGATTTAAAAAATTCACTCTTACACGGCATTTTTTAGTTCCTGATACATTAATTTATGAGATGAAAAATGTCATCTATTCTCATCAAAGAGATTCCTCAAATTTTACAAATAATGTTTAACTTCGCGCTCTACTTTATTGCGAAATCGGCCGCGCTGTTGAAGCCGAATGGCGCGATGCCGCGACAGTGAACGTTTACCCTATCATAACGAAGGCAAATGTAACGATACAACCGCAATGATTGCCGCATTACGTTTTCCAGCAGATATAGCGCACGCAAATATTCGCAAATAGCCCGTGCATTACGCGCAACAGCTTGCGCGAGCAAGGCACCCTTACGCCGTAATATTGTCCCGCAATCAAATCAGTCGTAATCCAGCGCCGAAATACACCCGAAATACGAGATACACGCCGGACCGCAAACGTCATTAACATCGAATGTTTCGCGTAGCGGTCGTCCCCCGCGACGGGACCGGCGACAGATTGACGAATGAAAGTAATTTGGTGCCTCGGGCGTATGTAATGCAGAACCACGTCGCAGATAACGGGCAACCTGTTCTCCTCTCGCTCCCTTATCGTCCCGTTGCCGTTCGATTTTAACTCACCGCGGACGCCCGAGACCCTACTAGATTCGAACGTATTCAAAACGAAGGGTCGGTTGATCGATATGTAAAATTCACTCTTGCGACCCGCGCGCCGATAAATCGTACCGAGGAAAACTCTTAAGGAAGGACGTCGGAACGAAGGTAACCGAGATTTATAAGCGTGCCGGCGGCTTCGCATCCCGATTTATCAGATTCCTGATATACTCCATGCGGAATGAATGCCGGCGCGTGGAGCGTTACAGGGTTTTTCAGAACATACGTACATTCTCGCATGTATCAAATATCGTTCTTCAAAGGGGTAGGATGTTGACTAAACAATTATCTCGGTTCTTCCTTTCTCGTAACGTGGGAAACGTCTTGGTAAATATTGTTGCATTCGCGAGATGTCTCGTCACAAGGCTACAAAAGAAAGACGAGTAAAGCACGTGAAAATCATTTTATTTTACGTTTTACATCTCACCGCTTCCTGCCGCATTACACAGTAAACGAGTTTGCGTTAAATTCAATACAATTCCACATGTCATACGTTTTTGTGTTAATTTAACACAAGATAAATATGTTGAAAAGTATGACATTACATTATCGTAAATTAACACAAAATTAACATCTATAATATATCGACGCTAATGTTAAAGTATGTTATTAATAACATAACACTTAAACATGCCGAATATCAAATCGACAGAAATATTTATATTGAAATAACATAATTCCAATATATTAAATTAACATGGATATGTTGAAAATTTAACACAAAACTTCCACGAAAGGCCGATTTTAACGCAAATACGAAATATTTTTTACCGTGTGTACTCTTGCGTTTGTAATGCAACTGCAAATACATCACGCGAGACAGATAAAAGATGCGAGATGATCGCACTTCACGAGATAAGTCGCGGATATGAAACCGCAGTGATCTTTCCGCCTGACGAGCGCGTCGGTAAATCGAAAAGAGTGCTCAGATTTATAGTAGGGATTTCTTTATCCCAATTCCTAAAAGATTTTGGATCCCGTCCAAAACGCGTTGACACCCTCGCGATCGCCCCATGCATGGCCCAGTCTCGGAAGTCGTAGCGAAGCCCCTCTTATTTCAGACTTCCGTTCGTCCCAGCAGTAGCTACCATCCCTGCCTCTTTCTTTCTTCCTCCCTCCGTCCTCCGCGCGTCAGCACCCTCTTTCGTATCCTGGCTTTGCCCTCTTTACCGAGGACTCATAATAGCGCCGTCGGCGAGCGGCAGACTGTACTCGGCCGGACCTTTGTCCGCCTTTTCGACCCCGTGCCATCGCCATCCACGCACAAGGGCCACCTTCGAGGGGGTTCACCTAATTAATTACCCGGCCGCTGCTGAATCGAGCCGCCTGTCGCGCGCACGCCACTGATAAATTCCGATTGCGCCGAAAACACCGACTCTGTCATCTCGTTATAACAACTGATACGGCGGGTATTATTTTCCTGTTCGCTGTCGTCGGTATCAGTATTCGGATCGTTATCAAAACTCGGTGCCGCGTCGAAAAATCAGACTCGTGAATAATTACGACATCTGGACGGTAACACCGGAAGTAGTCATTTTGACGCACACACCGTCCAGTATGGTCGAATTTATCAAGTCCGAACGTAACGGAGCGTGTTGAGCTTGTAACGTATAAGACGCGGATTTATACTCGAACGACTGTACTTCCGGTTCACCTTACGGTTACACCTTCCCACACTGCGTCATCGACGACGCGCACGACATCGATATACTTCTTTTCGGCGAATGTCTTCGATTCTAACGCACTAAAAGCCGAAGGCGAGGAGTGAGGAAGAATCGAACAGCGAATACGTGTTTTGCTAACGAGAAACCGTTGTCACCCGCCGGTATCCCTGGTAGGATATAGACGAAAGAACTCGGAAGATCCTCCGGAGAACTCCACTTCCACGGCGGTAGTCCGTGAAAGTGGGTGACGCCAGTTTCTCGAAGATATCCACGATATCCGCGTGGGAAAAGCCCAGTCACCCTCGTGATTTCCGGGACTCGCTCTTCTTCCTCTTTCCGCCCACTACTCCCCATTTGCTCTCTCTCCCTCCCCCCTCCGGCGGAAGGTTGCACGCTTTCGCCGGGTTTTCAGCACGGGAGGGCACGGGTTTCAAACTACTCGCGGAAAGTCGTAATACGACGTTGACTGTGCGACAAGGCGATCACACGGACCCTTCTTTCGGCTGTCGGTACCCTCTTTGAATTTATCGCCGCGAGAGAAACGGTTAGCGCTGGTCTATGCGAATAGGTGATCCGCGACGAATGCGTCCTCCTTCGCTCGCGGATCGTTCAATCGTTCCGTGCTCATGCACATGACAGATTAATGCCCCTGAGAGACGTTACCTTGCATGTGGCATGCTTTATATTTATTAGGCTATTACAGGCCGAATCGACACTCGTACGGCCACACGCGGGAATAACAGTAAAAGATTACGTTCTAAGGCAAAATGTTCGTTTGTTTCTGTTCTTTTCGTAGCACACATTGAAAAATATATTTTATACATTTGGCCATTAGTTTTGCAAGAAGATCCAACCGACGTGGAGTACGTTTCGGGAGAAATGCAGACGAAAATTTGATATACAACTTAAAAGTATCAATTGCACTGAGGTCCTTTACAATCGTTCAAGAAATCAAACATAGTTCATTTTCTTCTCTTTAACCCGGAAATGGTCACCTGGAGTCATTTAGACTTCAATTCAAAGTTGCCATTATTAACAAAATGTAGCATATTATCGATCGCTCTATGATTTATTACCAAAAAAATATTTAAGAAACGGAATAAGTACGTTAAGTGTTCGTGATCGTTCACGTAAAAAACAAATAAGGTGAGTATTCCCAGATTCATTGACAATCCTTAATCCTCAAAAATGCGCAAAAACTAGCACTAGTAGAAAACAAAAACTGCGTTTTAATTAGTCGTTGGCGTTCATAAGACTCGGACTCTTTTTGTCGTATATAGAAAGGCATATAGATTACCTCCATTGGTAACGAAATTTAAAAAAATCATAATTTTGCAGGTCGGATCCTTTTTACATAACTATACAGTCATTTACAGAAATTACATAGAAAGAAGAATAACCGTGATAGTATGGTAGCAAAATATGCATGGCATCACGTACCTCGTATGAGAAGGAAACATCATGCACGCAATAACTTGAACGTTAAATTACTAGCATTATCAAACGCTGTAGTCCGTTTCACTCGGTCTAGAATCTGCAACGGACGGTTGACCGAAATTACTGCCCATACGGCAAGCTCCAGCCGGGAAGACAAAACCACCCCGGGATTACGGCGCGTCGTTATTATTATATTACGGGTCTCGGGGTGGCTCGACGGTGGGCCCCGCGCGTTATTTCGATAAAACGGTCTACTAAGGACACGAGGCGCCAGTGCCGGCTACGGCACCGTAGTTCCCGAGTTACGTCTTTGAATTTACGAAGCTATAATTCAAACAACCGCCCTCCCGCAGCAGGGGAGGGAAGCGCGCTACCCGCGGGATGAGCCCTGCTTTGCTCCTACCTCGCCTCGCCCCTACAGCTTGGGGCTGGGAATCGCTGGGAAAGGTTTCCGCTGGATGTAGTCGCCGGGACAAAGAACCCAACCGCGCTATGCTTTATCCCTCGTCTCCTCTGCCGCGCGTTAGATATATGTCGATCTTGGCGCCGTGTACGCGATATCGATCTGCAGTTATCACGTCCTTGATGGCTCTTGCACACCCGGGAACAAAGGAAAGACAACCATTTCCTTAAACTATTCCCTTTTTTCACAAGCGATGCCGGGGTACTTCTTATAATTTTTCATAATATAAAGTCAATTACAACTGATTTTAGAAATTAAGACCGCTCGTGTTATATTTGTCCACTGTACACACAGAAAAGAATTTTAAGTATCGCTGCATTGTATCGTCGATGTATCTACCTGGCAGGTGTAATTGACATGTGTACAGGGCAATCGCCGAATATGAGAAGGTATCTGCACACTTAGATATCCTTTAACGATGCAATTTCGCGAACACGCGGTCGCCGAGTGCGCCTTGCGAGTAGAGAAAAAAGGGCACAGATTGTCTTCTCCCCCGAGCGTACTTTCAGGTGCGGACGAAAATTGGCAGCGTTCATTCCGCGGGGGCAGACAATGGGCGCAAATCGTAAAAACGTCGCTGCCAAACCACGGAGGGCGCGAGCAAAGACAATCTCCTCCTCTTTTACGGGGCCATAAATTAATCCAAAGAGGGAAAGGAGCGCCCCAAGTGTTCTCTCCTCGTAACGCGTTGCGCAGACTGTCGCTCGAAAGTCACGCGCGAACAAAGAGCCCGGATACTGTATCTCTGCCCGGGGAAAATTTCATCCACGTGGCAATATCCGATCGATAAAGTATAGATCGATGTATCAGATCATGTTTAATTTGACTTGACCTGACTCATACACGGATTGCTTTCGTTTATTAAATATTAAAATGTTGCGTTATTCGAGGCACTAATCGAGATTACGTTTGCTCTTCGGTGTTCTAATATAATATTTAATTCCATTTTTTTTTTGGTGGGTTTGCACTAAAAATTAAGCACATATGAGTACGTTACGTGAAACATATTCCACAAAGTTCGAATATGATTTAGCACGTTCACAATTCACGCATCGCTCTTGGTCGCTCTCGGAAAAATATCTGTCTCCTTTTGAATCGCAAGTTATCGAAACCGCAGTGTCTCGTGTCTCTCTTGCTCTCCCGCTAAAGAAAATGAAGAGAAAGGAAACGTAGGAGCGACGAGAAAAAAGCGTCTTCACCTCCGACGCGAGTAGGCCGCATTGCCTTCCAGGTTCCAAAACGGAATTGAATTTGCGTGCGTGTCGTGGCCTGCATAAACAGGAACGAAGAAAGAGGCGGGATAAGGGACGCGAGGGTGCAGCCGCGTTTCAAAGGACGGAAAGGAACGTGGCAGATAAAACGGTATCGACCGGGCGGGGGATCGACGGGGCGGAAGAAGCGCGGACGAACTTCTCGTCGTTTTCCTTTCCGCCATGCTGAGCGTGTCCCTCTTTGGGGTATTGGAGAAAGGACCCTCTCGAATCCTCGTGTCTCAGAAGAATTTGTTTCTATGCGGGCAACTCTTATCGGACATATCTCGGCCGCGGGAAATGCCGATAACAGATAATTCAATTTCAAATTTCTTTCTTGGTCTCTCAGAGAAACGTGGAAGATCACGGCTTGATATGTTAAAGTGGAAAGCAGAGCTTATAACGATAACGTAGAAAATATACGGGAAGTTTTGTAACACACCAAGTTTCGGCAAAATCGCTAAAATCTAAAAGAAGACACTCACTGTACCTATAATGTTCGCCGGATCAGAAGAGCTTGCATCGTTAAGAATTCTTAGGCGTTAGGAATCAGAAAGAGTAACAAAGTTTCAGCATTGTGTTCTGGAAGACAAATAAAATTCGAATTGCATGCTTCGACAGAATAAATGAGAGTTCATACTTGAAATTCTGGAGGTGCGCCGCGATTTCTTAAAAAGTCAAATACCGTGGTCGCGAGAGATAAAATTATGACAGTGACACATTCGGCGAGACCATTTTCCGTCTTCTCTTACGAAGAAGATGCATCTCACCGGACCCGAAGTAAGCCCCGAGGCTTTCAGACGGTGCAAGAAAGCCGTCTACTTGCACTGTCGCAAATCTCCTCACGGTCTCCTAACTCTCGACCTCGTTTATCATCAAACGAAGACCCTTCGAGCCCTCCCAGGGCCGAGGGTTTTCCGATGCCTTTCTGCGCGAACATTCGCGAATGCTCGTCACGCTCGCATTAGGAGACTCGCGCCTTGTTTACGCCGTCATTTGCCCGACGATGGATGATTTGAATTCGTCCGGCGCATCGACGAATCGCCGAGAATCCCTGAATCCCTTCGGGAAAGAACGAGCTCTAATGTCTCCCCCTCCGTTTCGAAGACAAAGGGAAGGAGCGCAGGCGTCCCGTTTCCAGGACCTTTGTTACTTCTCGCTACTTGCTTACCATAGCACGACGGGAACGGACGTGGTCGCAATTCAAAACCGCCAACTCCTCGCATTTCGATCCTTGATTATGTGTCGCACCCGAGGACTGTCAAATTTGTCTCGTCAAACACGCGACGCGCGTCATTATCATCGGGTTCCTCCGAAGGTCGTGGGAACCTCCGATTAAATCAATTTTTCAGACCGACGTGGATGACAGACCGCGCGACAAATCGAGCGAACGTATTCTCTACGAGATCGTCGTCTCTCACTCGATTATCTGACATAGTTTCTTGCCGTGCCTCCCTTTTGTCGTTTTCCTGATTCGTTCTTGGCGCCGTAGGGGCGGTGCCCGAAAGTTTCCTTGCATCCGACGGATTCGGTTTCCGACGACCTGTCACTCTCGGCGGTTAACTCGGAAAATCAACTTCCGACCTTCACCCCACAGACGACCCGCTTCTGAATTCAATTTTACGCGACACGACACCGAGGGTGGACGCGGCCGCGCGAGTGATAAGGACAGTTTGCAACTTTATCGCATTATAATCGTTTTTCCATTCCCGCGATCGCGAGCACGTTTTCCGAGATCTCGTTCTCAATCTCAGATGTTACGCGTCCAAAATAGCGGAATCTTGATAGTTCCCGCGTTGTAGGGAACTCAACGTCTAGAACGTATCGAACCGTTCCTATGAAGAATTATTCCGCCATTAGTCAATCAATATCACGATGTTTGACATTCAAAACAAAAGAGCTAAGAGATCGCGAAATATATCGTCCGAAGCGAACCTTTAACTTCCCGATTAAAACAAGAAATATACATCGATCGATCACAACGTCGTACCGATTAAATGTAACGTGCGAAAAAGCATTATCGTACGAATGGAGTTAGGTGTCAGCCAGAAGCTTCATTACGGGCGACGGTGTATCTCATGAGTCCTGTTTCGCAAATGGCGAAACTCATCTGGTAACTGCCCCCGTATCCGAGTGCTAACGTCGACGGGGCTCCCCTGAGAATTGATTCCGTTTTACGAGCGGTTTCCTTTCTCTCTTCGAGATACCCTTTGCCTCGCGACGAGCACGTGGAAGCGGCGGTTGGCCGTAGTGGAGATAGATAGACACATTTACAGTCGTAAACTCATCCGTAACGATTTCAAGAACGTAGCGAAATGTACTGTTTAACGCTCATAACTCTGAGGAGATTGATGGACTAGGAGGATTAATAAAATCTACCCCTACAGTAAAAACTACGCCGTGTTTTAGTTTCGACACGTGACTGTGTCATTTTACATCACAATTGCAACTGTAATTTTGATATTAAATTTGAAAAATAAGAATCAACTTTCACATATAATATTTTTAGCATTATTGTGCGGGTAAGTTGTATTCAATATCGGAATACGTATTTCATGTAATTTCGCCTTTTTCTTAAGTATTTAAAATATTATGCGCAATAAGTAATACGAGATAATACCTTTGCATTTTATTGTACGATCATTAATCAACAATCCTGTAAATTTATTTCTTCGTTGTATTGTATTGTTATATATTTTATGTTATTTGTATTAAATGAGTTTATTTCTCGTTAATAATAATAATAATATTTAATCGGCGACATTCGTCAAAATTTGTGTGTGCGTGCAAATAAAAATAGAGTCAAATGCTTCGTTAATATTATAACTAATTATTATAACTAATTGGACATGCATAACGTATAAAATCTAGTTTGACCGAAGTTCACCATTCATAAGGTTTCTGAGCATGCAGTCGTTAACGACAAAGTTCGTTATCGCACGCGGGATTATTTCTTCATTCGATGGCACTCCGGCGGCTCGGTTAACGAACGGCAACTTTTCCCATTTAACGAAGATGGAGATTACAATGTAATCTCGTCCCCCCAATTGATTCTTGGCGACGCGGATAATTAAGCTTTCGACCGTGGCCGATATGTCTTTAAGTATGGCGTAGCGGCGTCATGAATATGCAGGCCATACCCGTTTTTAAATATTTTCTTCGCTACCCCTCTTATTGAAATCTCTGTCGCTATACGAAAAAGAGGCCTCGTTATTGGAAGCAAGCTCTCTCGAGGGAACGTACTTTGTTTTTCTTTCCTTTCGGTAATTTCTGCCTCGGATCTTCGCAAAAGATTGATATAATTAAAAATTTATAAACGCGTAAATTTCTAAGCGCGTTCTCGAGGGGTCAGAAGATTTCGAAGGGGAAACAAAGAAAATTTAAACTTGGTTTTACCCTGAACAAATTTCGTTATAAACTTTATTTGCACTTTTACCTCATACGCGCGCGCGTACCTTACTTTCGTCTAATATTTAAAACACCCGAAAAGACGAAAGCAAACATCCTGCGGTATCACGATTTCTGCATTCTGAATTCGTCTTTTGAGTTCGACTATGTAAATCTTCCGAGAGTAGGAAGGCCTACCGAGACGTGCAGTAAGTTTCTAAGTGTAAGATACACTTCGCGGGATCAGTACGAGAGCGGGAACATATTCTCTCACGAATTTTTGCAATTAGAAACCGGAATCTCCCGCTTCACGGATGCTGAGTCTGCGAGTTCGCCTCGCAGTTCCAAAAGCGTGACGCTCGAGCGACAACTTTGCTACGTCGTCGTTCGCGGGAAGATCGCCTAATGAATCCGCCGTGAGACAATGAAGCGGATCCGGGACGAGCCCGACGCCATTGTACGCCGGGACTATTTCATTACAGGCTGACTGGCGAGCTTTTTGAGAGACGCCATCGTCTCTCGGATTAATTCATGGCTGGGTCGCGCGTCAGCTACGGAAAGCGAACGGCTTTTCGAGAAAAGCTAAAGAATTTCGTATGCAGACAGGAGCCTTTCCCTTGATTTGGATTCGCCCCGATACACCAAATTCGACGAACATGCGTTGCTCCCTTAAGATAACTCGCACTGACAAACTGAATCGAAATTTATTATTTATAAGTTGTAACTGTATGCGCGGAGTGTATAACAAGTAAACGAGGTACTTTGTATTTCAATGTTAGCGCGCGAACAGTAGCTGTCAAGCGATAAATTATTTGAAAGAAATAATACTGTGTTGGAAAAATATTAAAGAACTTTCTTGTGGGTTTCAGTGGAAGAACATTTAATATATAATAAAATAATTTTTTCTCATTGAGAACGAAATATCACTTCCTCTAAATAACGCCGTTTTCTTTTCTATTAAACAACTTGGCTTACTTTAACGTAGACTACAACGTTTTCATTCAAACCAAATGATATTTGATGTTAAATTATGTTACTTATATCAAACAAATCCAAGCCAAAGAAACTCACACACTAAATCCGAAGAAATCTTTTGTTCTGTGTATAAAATTACTATAAAATTACTAACAAAATTCAGTTCCACTCAGAGCGAGTGTTTTTACGTTTGCGCGACTGACTATCCCGAATAGGGTGCAACGCATTTCAGTCGAAATCGTGCCGGCCTTTAGCATCGAGCGTAAAGATGAAAGCGCAACGTCCTCGCGCATAACAAGATCCCGACAGACGGACCCGTCGCGTCGCGGTGTATGATTTGTCTCGGACTTTCCACAATTTCTCGAAATTAATGGCCACACCTGTAGAGAAGCCCCCGGCCTTGGCGTCGCGACGCTGCGGGGATCACCTCGAGAAGAGGGTCGAGAGACACAACAGCCCTGTCTCACCGCTCGCGAGATAAATCACCGCGCCAAACGGCGGCGCGGCCCCGTGCTTTCCCTTTTGTTCCCCGGCGCTCCTGAAACGAGTAAATATTCAGCACGTCTGTGTATAACATTTATGACAAAGTTCGGCCGACTCTCTATTTATTATTCATGGGCCGCGGAGGGGCGCTTTGCTCGTCGTCTCGACGGTGCGCTCGTAAGTACGACGGCCGAATTAAAAAAGTTTCGCCTTAATTAATACGGCTGTGCCGGTGCTGTTGGCTGGCGGTGCATTCGAAGAGAGAAAGAGAGAGAGAGAGAGAGAGAGAGAGAGGCCGCGACTGGTCCGCTTCCGAACTACTGCGGACGAGAGGAGGATTCTCCCGCAAATCGAGATTATCTTCCCGCTCCACCGCTCGCGGCTAATTTCCACCAAGTCTCGTTTTAATTACATAAAGATGCCGCGAAGTACACCTAATTACCAAAGACGACGGTTCTTTCGCGTTCGCGTCGGAATCGCGGATCGATATCAGCATCGATTAAAGTAGACTAATTGAAGGCGTTTACCCAACACGGGGATGCAAATCCGCCAAACAAGCGAAACTTCTGCGGATTTACGCGGCTGTTTGTCTTGGGAAAACGCACGGCTAACGCAGAAGTTGGTAACCTGCGATGAACGGCGGATAATTTGCAGTTAACTGTGAGAACGATCGCGGCAAACGGCGGTAAGCACTTCGCTTAAGCCGCGCGGCGCGCTAGTAATAATGAATCCGCACGTTTAAGTTTCGCTCTCGTATTCTACAGGGTGTCTGATACAATGTGTACCAATGCTCGTGCGTGTGTGTGTGTGTGTGTAGAAACTCGCCAAACTGAACAAGGCAGTCTTCCACCGTTTTCCAAACAACCAGTTGAGATATCAATGAAAGAAAATCAGCGAATCGGCTGTGTGACGCGGTGTGGGATAATTGATAAGCATCAAGAATATATCACAGATATATAATATATCACATTCTTTCTCTCTCCCTTCCCGATTCTAAACTCGACGCATTGCGTAAAAAGTAATTCGCTTAATTCGTAGTTAACTGACGTCACGGAGAGTCGTCTTCGCGCGAGACGACTCCAACTTTGCTCCGCCCGTCGCGCGCGAAATAATCTCCGAGTCGTAACGCGGAAACAGCGGAAGAAGCGACTTAGGTGGTTACGGCGAATCGCGTCTCAATTATTATCTTGCCGGCCATAAATCGTGAGAATCGTACGGTCTGTCCTAGACAACTTCATCAAGCCCGGAGTGCGACAGTGGCAAAGTTCCGACGGAGATGGCTTCGTCCGAGGGACTCGTCCGCGCTCGTTATGCGCGAACTTCGGACTCTTTTTCCTCCGGCCACCTCCGTAGCCACCCCGCGTCCCGCTTTTTTGTTCCTTCGCACCGGGACAGTTTATCGTCTCCTCCCTCGGGAGGCAACAGACGTTGCGTCCGTTCGGCTGGCTGTATGAGTTACCCCTCTCCTTCCCTTCGTGGAAAAACTTAATAAAAATAACGGTAATACGGGTCGCAAGGGGTGTCGGCAAGGGTAGCAATTACCCACCTCTCCCGCTGCCCGGTAAATACAACGTCGATGCTGCGCTGCGACAAGACGCCGCTTCGGTGCCAGGAGATATATCATACACGGTATTACCGGGGATCTCTCCTGGACCTCCTCCGAAGCTCCGAGGCTCTCGCTCGTTACGTTGCGTCACGAAAATATGTGCCGAGCTACTTTTTTCATGGGTCGGGTGGACCCGAGCATTCGCAAAGATGGACACACCGCGCACAATCTTTCCAGCCGATTCGAGTCGTTGAATTTCCAGCGGTTTTCGCACTGTGAACGAAAAACGAAGTATTTTTTTATCTCGTTTCGAAAGAATTATCAAACATCTCCGTGGGCGAATACGTACGTCACCTCGAAGCAAGGCCGGTATGATCGGCGGTCGCGACTTTTTATTTTCGCCGCGGATGCAATTTACGGCAGCGATAAATCGTGCAATTATCGCCGCCGCGATAGGACTGAGGTCCGCGAGGCAAATGTGCGAGAGGAAAAACGGGGATAGGGTTGGCAAGGTGCGATTAGGAAACGGTGCGAAAATATAACCAGACCATGACCAGATAAAAGTGGCCGAGCCGTATTGGCTTTAATTATCAGAAAGATGGTTAGCCCTGATTCATAAATACAACATTAATAAAAAAAATAGAAACAATATTTTTTTGTATTTGTAATATTGTGTATACATGTCTACCTCAATTTCACTTCGAATTAATTTAATAAATTCTATACTTCAGGTAGTGAAATAAATGTGCAAGAACATAATTTTGCTTGATAAATACTAAATTTATGATTGGCCCCCTTGCGCCAGTGAAAATACAGCTTCTAGCAAATCACTAATGGGAAATATATCCTTAAACTGAGATCTAACATTTTTGCAAATGTTACAACGTAACGTTCATTAAAAAATCCATTTAGTTGATTCAAACAAAATTCTTGGTTGGATATGGCCAAACAAATGTTTTGGTTGAAAGAATTAAAATTTGATTCTCTAAACCAAACCTTTTTTATTTTCGTTTCAGAGAATCAAACCTTTGTTTCAGAGAACCACAACCGAAATGTTTTTTTTTGCTTACATCAAAACAAGAATTTTGCTTGAGTCAATTAAATGGGTTCCTCAGTATACATCAGTTGCGACAGACGAGTGCTGTATTTATCGCTCGACATGTTACATTGTTAAGCCAATTACCTAACGTTGATATCTCCTCATATCATCGCTTTTCACTCTGCATAAATATGTAAAAATGTCGTTGAAGTCTCCGATCGAGAACCAGTCGCGCAATTCATGGCTAATTTAGATAACCATCAGCGACGGCTCACACGCGACCTGCGATGCCTTATCTGATCATTATAGAAGAAGCGTCGTACATTTCCACCCTTCTACGAAGCGTAGCGTGTCTCTTGCCGGTCGTTTCTGCCGTACCGCCGAAAGAAGCGAGTGACCGTATTTTAGAATTACAGCTGCAAGGATCACCGGCAAATATTTGCCCCATTTCGCGAGGGCGTGACCCGCGACGACGAGGCTGCAGAATGTAATTCCGAAATTTATGGGGGATGACCCCGCCGAACGAAAGGGTACGGACGTACGTCACAGGATCAAAAGATCCCGGCCAGGAGGCTACGGGTTTTTGACGGAGGCAAAAAAGGGGGAGCCGAGAAACGACGCGCTTAAGGCGGAGTCGTTTCCGCGTAACGACTTCTGCCGAATGACGGGGGGGTAAGTTGGTAGGGTGTTTTTCGCCGTTGTCTAAAAGCATATGTCGCGCTCGAATGCACGCGCAAACTGCTTATTAACGCAGCGCGGGGAAAATCAATTTTTGCGAGGCCGATGATTTACTTCCTTGAATCGTTAAGTTAATAGTCGTTGAGAACCTGAGTGAGATGCGCCGTCTGTTCTATTAAAGACATTATAACATTATTTGGCTTTATTAATTCAAGATTTATCCCGCGTACTTTCGCTTCTAATAATTACTAGTAATTACTAGAAATCTTAATGCGATATCATAAAAACTATGAGAGAAACAAGTTTAAAACGTAAGTTACATGTTACACTAACTGTCATGAAGCAAAAATTAATATTTTGAAGATTGAGTAAAATATTGAAAAAAAGATATCGAAAAGATATCGAAATGAAATGGTACTAATATGGATACGAATATCGAAAGAAAATATTGATACAAAAATACCTGATATTGAAAGAAAAATATCGATAACAACATTATATCATCACATCCCTAGTAATTAGTAACCCTTTTTAACGTAAAATAAAATTCTACGTACCGTAAAATTGTAACTTGCTTATAATTAATTTATATCGTACATTAAGATTGCCGAAATGATAGTCCGTTGTATAAAAGTTGTTTTAACGTGCGTAACGAGGAGCGTCCGTGCTAGCTGGTAAGAAGAACGGTGCGCTTCCGAAATTGTCGGAGTTAATTATGCATCCTGTTCTGCAAACTTTCGTCGCGAAAGAGAAACGAGCCGACATGCTGCCGCACCTGGCTCGGTGTTGTTATCGGGACAATAATCGATTTATCTACTCGCCGGACGGAGGGTTCCTGTCTGCTACGAAGAGAGCGCCGCGTCCGTACGGGGTTGTTTTCGCACTAATTGCTTTCATTTACAAATTGCATTATGCGCGCCGAGAGAGCCTAAAAGCGGGCACTACGGCAGACAGTGATGTCGAAAGTGCGACGGCATCTAGGCACGGTTGGCACAAACTCAGTCAATATCACTGTCAGCGTGATGATGAAAATCGCAATGTCAACGTTCACAATTACATTTGTAATTGCGTCAGTTTAACATAAGTATCGGTTACGATTGAAAAAAAAAATAGAAAATACTTGTGCGAAATACGAAGTAAAAATCATTCGATCTTCTTTATATTCGTCCGTCTGAGCGGTTGAATACTTGAAACGAGATGACAATATCTCCTACGTAATCATGTGACTCGCGGAAAAAAAGTGTTTTCTGCCACATCACTGCATGATCATTATTTCAAATGCTTTCTCTGTTTGACTAAAGTCGACCGTATGAATAAGCATATTCTCGAAAAAATTCGGAAAGTAGGACAAAATCTCGAAAAGTTACAATCCCGAAAACTGAATACCGGGACAATCTCCCAAAATACAACTTTCACGAAATATCGAAAGCATGCGATTATCACGAAAATTCGTAATTCCGAAGACTGAATAATGAAACAATCTCCTAAAATGTTGGAAGAAAATTAATTTATCTCGCAAAGTTATAACTTCTTTCAATATTTCGGGAAATTATCCCGGTATTTAGTTTACGGGATGTTGTCTCACTTCTCGAATTTCAGGATTTTGATTTTTCGGTATTACGCATTGTCCACCGTCGACCGTCGCGCTGCTTCGAAAGCGACTTCTCAAATTTCCACTCCGACGAGCGCATTCCAAGAGCGACAAATTTCGTTTCACCGTGAGCGTGTTGTGAGCGTGCGACAGAGTGCTCCCCCAGTTCCAATTTTGGAATGGACACGAAAATTCTCCGGTCTCCTTTATTTATTTCTTAGGCGTCACGACCACAAGCGCACGCGCGCCTTTCGGAGGCACCCGTGCTTCTCTCGCGGACAAAGAATCGTATTTTTAACCGCTTCTCGTTACTGCACCTTGAGCACCGGGGCGGCGCAGCGTGCTTTCTCTCTCTTTTTCTCTCTTCGTCCCTCTCCCTCTATCGTCGAAATTTCCTCGTTACCCGAGCTTTATGTCGCGGACGTTAAAGAGAAATATGAACGGCTTAAGAGCTCCCGTTAGGTACACGCCCGAAGGAAAATGAGCGGAGGGCGTACAATACGGCGCGCGCGATTCTGCAACGATGAGCTTCCGTCTCGTAATTCGGTGATACCGAATTACGCAGTCTGTTTGACACTCGGAAAATGTCCCATCCATGATTTTCTGAGGCTTAATCGTAAAGTTACTAAGCAACAAAGGATATATTTCATATTCGTCTCTTATTAATACTTAAAATTGCATCGCAATCATAATATTTAGCGATCTTCGAGATCATTAGTGATAAAACTGAGATCGGATGATGTTATCAAATTTCTGTTAAGAATAATTTCATACTTTCGACGTTCTGAATAAAGCGGGCGTGGTCTTTCAAGTATTTCAAGTATCTTCTGTGGGTGTTGCTTTGCATTTCGAGCTCTCATTAAAAATACCTTCAGCAGCATATCGGAATAATTGATGAGGATCCTAAAATCGAATACAATTGCGCTACAGCTGGCCGTAATGATTCCGCCTGTGGCCAGAAGTGGGCGGAGAGAAAAAGATAATGAAAGGTTCGAATAAATAATGCATGCCGGGAATACAGTAAATTGGTTGCAAATCCCATGCGCCCGCTTTCAATTGTATCCAACGCATATCACAAATATTTTTCCGTTCTCTAAAGCTGGAAATTTAAAGGTCCGACCGCGACGGTAATTATCATGCTCGATGACCCGCGATAGCGCCAATTGCGGATAATTGAATTTCATGATTATGCTAGTAGCCAAAGCCCGCGCGTTTTCCTGTTTGAACAGTAATTTGTTTCCACTGATTATTCCGTTTTCACTAACATTATTCCAGTATTGACGCACCCGCGACGACGTCCATAAGCTTCATATTTATTAATTCGCGTATTTCCTGCGCAAAATTGAAATTTAAAAAAATGTTTCCATCGTATACAACATAAAAGCTAAATTACGCACGATGACGCGGAAATAACATTCTCTGTAATAATAAAAATCACATGACATATAATAACCGAAATTGTTTAAATTATATAATATAGAACAAAGCGTACAGGAAATATAACGAAATATAACGAAAAAATTAACGAGATGTGAAGTTAAACGAAGCGTAAAATATTGTGAAACCAGTTTCACCAGATTTATAAAAATGAAATACAAACGTAGCTTCTTCGCGTTTTATTCGTGTTACAATGAAATGTCGTTTCGACAAAATATAATCGTTTTACGTTTTATATCCGTCACGAGTAAAATATTGCTCAATTTGCGCGCGGGAGTTGCCTTCGGGAAATGCGGATTATGAAAATATGAAAATGAGCGGCACACGGTTATTTTCGACGCGGTCGTTCCGCAAATTTCGGAATTCGCATTTGGCGTCCCGCGGGAAACAAGTGGCCGACGAAAGAAGCGAACGGGAAGGCACAAAGAACGTATGAGGAACGGTGGGCAATCGAAATGCCGAGTGTGCTTCGTCACGACATCCGTGAGACGTACCGGCGCCAGCATCGGGCATAACGACTATTCGTGCGCCACTGACACGGGGTTATATATTTACCGCCGCTCGCTGCACAGCGTAAAGTTACATCGCCGTCCGTGTGCCGGGGCGAAGTTTGAAAAATAGTGGTCTTCTTTGTGCGAATACGCTCGCCGCGCGACTTTAGAAACAACAAATCCGAGAAAAAAAGGAGAAAGCGAAAGAGCAAACGTACAAATATTTATCCTTCGGGATTTAGCTGAAATTCGAATATATTAAAAAATAAAGAGCAAAATATGCAAAGGTGGTGCGCGTTCGACTTGAAAACATCCGAGCCGAAGTTCGAGGGCGTTATCGATGTTTCCTATTTGTCGAGCGTTTTGTCATATATTTTCAGCTTGAAGTAATTTTCTAAAAACATTTTTAAAGCGTCAAGGACCATTTAACAATTACGTCACATCACCAGGGGTAGGAATCTATTAGCTTACACGACAGAGTGTGATAGCAGAGAGGGGGGTTAAAAACCATAGAATGTCATTTTAAATAGCTATCGTTAAATAAGATATCATTAAATAGCATAACTTGTAAATATGGATACACGTGGTTGCCCACTTTCCTCAAGAGACATTTAGGAAAGTGCTTGAATTGTATCAGGAAATATTCTAACACGACGGACACAATCGTAACACGTGGGCGAATATTCTCTGCGAAAGTTCGTCCGTTGATAACTTTTCCGGCTCGATGACGTTTCGCTCGAGGTAACCCAATTTGCTTCCCCCTCATCGAGAGAGTTGTCACAGATCAATGAGGGAACCTTGCCCTCCTCCTCGGCACATGACCCCATGATCGTGACAAAATGCAGATTCGTGAACACGAATTCTTTTACACGTCTGACAAGTTCAAAGGGCAAGGGTGATCGTCCCTCCCAGCTCGTTTGTCGCGGTAGACGAGCCGAAGAGGGCATTCCGCAGTGAAATCACGTTGCCGAAAGTTCTGTTTCTTATTCTCGCCGCGGAAGAACTAGAAGATCGCCGTACGAGGGGGATTTCTCGGGAATAACAAACTCGCGCGATCTTGTGTTACGGCTGCCGCCGTGCCTCACTGTCAGAAACGTAGGAATACGCGCGTAAGCGATAAAATAATAAGAAATACGATATCCAAGGAAGAAAGAGAAGAACCGACACGCGATCCGAACGGAGACGCTGATCGAGGAGAAGTATCATACGTAAAGACACGCGGAAAGAAGAAGTCGGGACGTTACGGCTCCCGCGAAAACTTGGAACACGAAGAGAGGCGCACCCTCGTTAGTCGCGCTGACCTCCGTCGCTCTGTTTTCGGAGATGCAGAGAAGCGGAAAGAGCGGTAGCCAAGGGCGAGCTAACAAATGGCGAAGATTTAAGCGGCGCAACCGCCGGCGTGCGAGCATTTTTCATCGGCGGGAGAAGGGCGTCGCTCGCTGCGTTAAGTAATTGCATCCCGACGTTTGCTAAAGGCGAAGGATGGCATGATCGTGAGAGAGAGAGAGAGAGAGAGAGAAAGAGAAAGAAGAAGAGAAAGAGAAGTCGATAACCCAAGGAGAAGCACGGGAGGCGGAAAAGCAAGCCGGCGGAAGCAAAGCGCGAAACCTGTTATCGGCCTTCGCGGAGATACATCGGTGAAATGGCAACCCGATTTCCCAATCAAATCCTATTTTTACGCGATCGCTCGACGTCCGTCCGACGCGAAGCGCACCGTGAAGGAAATACCGCGCAGGTCAGGCGTGTAACTTCATCCGCGACGGGGCGATGACGTCGAACGGATCGCGGATAATCCGGGAACAATCGGAGGGCGGGCCGCTTTTCGTAATCGTTCGCGCTGCTGCAACGTCACAATCTCGGCCGGAGTCTTCTTCGCGGGGGAAAACTCATCGAGCGTGAAAAAAATATACAAACAGCCTTAATCAATCCCTGGGACTCGGCTGTGCGGAGCTCTCGAGTGTATAACGGGGAGTCGTTCGGTGCAGCCGCACCGAGAGACAGCGTCGCTCGCCGGTGTGCTATATTTGTCACGGCAGCGCAATCAGACAGAAAGCGGCGAGGCGAAATCGTTTTGCCTTACAGCGTGTCCGCCGCCGTCAAATTCCTCGGAGAGCGAGAAACATCGGGGAAAATAGAGATAGCCCGGACTCATCCGTTTCCCATAGTTTCGACCGTGGCGCCGAGCGGGAAAGTTCTTAATGGCTCCGCGCTGTACGATCGTTTCGCGCGAGCTGCGGGAAAGAGAAAGAGAGAAGGAAACGAGAGGCTTTAGACCACGATACGGTAATACGAATTCCGTAAGGGGCATTAACTTCCGCAATAAACGCTGCCAAGAAATTAACTGTAACGCGTGCGAAGAACTCTCTCTCTCTCTCTCTCTCGTGGAACTATTAAACGTCCAGGATATCGCGCCGCTTAAACGTCGCAGCCGTGCAATCCGTTCTCGCGGAGCGATCGTATAATCCCTTTATTAAAATGCGGATTACCGTCAGCGCTCCCGAAATGTTGGCATTTCATTACTTCTCGTAGGACCGGCGCGACGATTAAGCGCGCCGAGTGTCCGAGGAATCGTGATCCGATTCGGAAATGTCAAACGCTTTCCGGACGCGAAACGTGCCAGACGCGTTCAGTCAGTCGGAAGCGAGTTTTTTCCAAAGTATTTATATCGGAAGGAATTAAAATTGCGTCACACGCGGGATAACCCGTAGCGTTCTGCGTATTTTTCGAAAAAGCGAGCCACAGGTCGACGAGTGAAACGAAACGATTCCCCGGGCCTGGCTTATGTAACTTTGCTGTTCACGTGAGATAAGTATAACACTGCATAAGCCACCCCTCGTTAGTCTGGTGACATCGCGAGCTCTTGCCTCGTAATGAAACATTAATTTTTGATGCGAGCTGGAAGTAAAGCTCACGAGAGTCTGCTAATTGGAGCGAGTCGCGGATGACGTCGCTTGTCACGAGATAGGCAGTTTCCTCGCGTTTAACGCAGAAAGACATCGAGCGGTAGCCAATTAACCGTCTGCGTTGCGTCGAAGAAGACGAGACGCGACCCTTAGGTAAACGCAAATAAGTGACTTGGGAATTTCCGAAGCCCGCTCCCCGGATGGGCGAACTTGCGCTCAATGAGCGTAAAAATGGCGGAGGATAGGCAAACCGGAGCGGAACCTCAGGAACGGAGAGAGCGAAGGAAAGCATTGGGGAAGGATCGTTTACGGTGAATGCGAAAGGAAGAGAGAGAGAGAGAGAGCGCACAGTTCACCGCGTTTACATTTAATTAATTAGTCGGTCAATGTCGACATCTACCGCTAATGTGGAAGAACGAGAGAGAGAGAGGGAGAGAAAACGCTACCGTGGGCGAGACGCAAGTTTAAGCGCATTTCTTTCATCTTCCTTCGCAAAGCTGACCGTTGCCGGCATCAACTGCGCGACGTTACCGCGAGCAAGCGAAGATTTATCTTGCTTGAATAATGAAGGCGCGCCGAAAGTGAAAGTCGAGTTAATGAAAAAGCTACAGACGTTATTAATGTAGCAGTTACATGTGCGTGCACGCTATTAAATGTCTTCATTCCTTTTCCACTTTTTGCTTTCTTCCTCGTTTGAAAAGTCGGATTCGGAATATTTATTAATTAATATCAAAAGCGCCGACAGCGTTGTCGGTCGGTGAATCAACTTTCATTTCACACATTCGAGGATAACCAAGAGCGATTTTGCACACGTGTATAAATAATCGAATGGCAAATCGGTTTGCTAAATCTGCACGTTGGATCTCGGCCGTGACGATTTTTCCACATTCGCGCTATCCACCGCCGATCGATATTCTCTGGCGCTAAGTTAATTACAACAATGAACTTCGCATAACTTACTCGGCAAGCAAACCCAGCCGCTGCCTATTTCAGGAGGAGCTATTGGAATTTCCGGTCACATCCGCGTGAAACGACTTCCTCGTGTATCTTCGAGCGGTTTCCAGCCGGCTATTAATGCGTAACGGAGTCATTAAGCGAGATTCGTTCCTCGAAGTCGTTGTCGTCGTCGCCTCGTGGCACGGAGTCGACGCTCCTTCAGCCGTCTCACGACTTTAAAGGCGTCGTAAAATCATCGTTGATCACGTAAGCGACCTTCGGCGCCCTGCGCCGTCTCTGTCTGACGTTCGGCGATCCTGATTGATCTATTTGTGACACGTGTACACGTTTCTGTGCACGCAGCTGTCCGCAGACTTACGGGCGTTTATATCTGACAACGACGGCGACGACGACGGGCACCGAGAAGCCGTCTCGGGAGTGCTCGCGCGAGTATCTTCCGCGAGACATTTAACAGCGATAGAATTTTATTCACGCTGAAAGCACCGGTAAACATCGCAATCGAATAATCCGTGAGTCATCTAACGAGTCGAGAGATCGATCGCGCTAGGTGGGGAAGCTCTTCCGCGATGGAATATACATATGCTCTCGCCGGGCAAAACTTTGCCATTGCACCTCCAACGAAAATGCCCACGCGTGCACGGATGTAACGCGGATGTACAATTAACATAATGAGCCCGCCCACGGAATGCCCACGGATTCGCTGAAGGTGTCGTTAATAAACGCCTCGGTCGAGAGGGCACGCGTCTTCGCCTCCGCGTTTCTTTCTCTCTCCCTATCTATCTTTCTCCTCGTCTCTCCGTCTCCCTTTCTTTTTCTCAAGCGTAAGATCCGATGTTGAAATACCGAACACGCGCGAGCTCGTCTCCTTTCCTCCATCGGTTTCTACCTCGCGACGGGAGTTTCGCGCGCAAAGCTCCGTACCGAATAGAGTCCATCGCGCTCTTCGCCTACCGAATTCACCCTCCCGCCGTTGCCTTCGATTCCGCGAGTAATTAGAGGGAACTTCATCGTCGGGGGCTCTCCATCCAACTCCCGCGGCCCCCACCTATCGAGTTTAGCTCGCTGTCGCTTTTGGACGCCCGGCGAGGTTACCCGCCCCGCGGAAAGTGCAAACTTTTAATTTATTTAAAACCCCCGCCGAAAAGCCCACCCCTGCGCGAGAGGGAGAGAGCCGGGCCCTGTATATCCTCTAATGAATTCTCATTCGATCCCGGAATTAAAGAGGTCACGAATGGACCCTGTCGGTGCGCAAACCCCTCCCCCTCCCTCTCGCCTCTCTTCATCTCGCCGTCGAGGAAGCGGTGTGTACACGTGGAGCTGAGAGTCGGAGGGGCATCGGAGGGGCCGTGAAAAACGCCCTTCTGAACTTAAAAAAAAGCGAAGCCGGAGGGGCGAGAGTATCAGAAGTTACGTTTATCAGGTGAAACGCGGCAGTTTTCACCCGCGGCCTCTATCCTCCCCTTTTTTGCCCCCCTCACCATTTTTGCCTCCGCGACTCGTTCATCTCTCGATTTTATACTCTACTTTCCTCTCGTCGTATCTTCTCTCCTATTTCTCTCTCACTCCCGTAGTTCCACGATCACTTCGCTGGGCATCGATCGAGCCTACACGAGCCTTGAAATCCCTACGAAGTGCGCGTCTCGGGTTTCCGCGCGGATTAACTTTCGGAAGCGGAAGCCTGCTTCGGGAGATTGCGGTCACGCGAGCCGGAAGAGCTCGGGCATTCATGCGAGAGTACGAACGGTGGATGCTCCGCGCTCTGTCCTTGCCGATCAAAATGCATTGGGATCTATTTTATAGAGGCGTTCCAGATAACAAGATACTGTATTCCGCACGTTGAAAGCGTCTACGATTATGCGAAATACACTCCGATTGTAAATCGACTTCTTTCGCGCGTGGAATGTTAGGTAGTAATCGGAAAAGCT
The DNA here is from genome assembly GCF_001313825.1 of Dinoponera quadriceps. Taxonomy (NCBI): domain Eukaryota; kingdom Metazoa; phylum Arthropoda; class Insecta; order Hymenoptera; family Formicidae; genus Dinoponera; species Dinoponera quadriceps. The sequence continues at coordinate 3,241,456 of NW_014555613.1, forward strand.
TAAACGACGACCTCATCGAGGATATATCGTATTCTATCGATTTCGCAGAATTATCCAAATTTGATTCTTATAACTAGAAATTCTGTTTTCCTTCAATCAAGACGCCTGTGGTCGTCCATTTTCAGATTGATCCAACCAAACTTAGTTTCTTAGGTTGAGACACACACGATGACTTTAAATCTATCAAACTTCGATATTCGTTTAGTAGAAGAACTTTAAGAAGGAATCTGGATTTTTAATCATAAATTTTAACATTAATTTACATTCTCGGAACAAGTTATTTAACCACACGTCGAACAATCAGATCGATATTTTATTGGAAGGTGGGTAATGGCGATCCAATCTCCATAATTTCTCGCAACTCGCTCGGCAGCGCGTACGCAGCAAATATTAGCGCGTGAAATTTATATCCAATCTAAAAGAGCAGCCAAGAGAGAGTCTCTGCGTTTCTTTGAGGGTACCCGGCTCTCGCAGAATTTAATACCGGTGCACCGAAGCCCAGCGGACGCTGTAAAGGAGCCGCGCGATTCGCGAATACGCCGCAGACGTTTCCCCATCTTGGCAGCGAGCAATCCGCTAATACATTTCTCGAGGTATCATCTGCCACGTATTAAGTGGGTATGTGCTTTTTACGCGTCTGCCGGAGCTGCTTCTCGTTTGAGATCAAAGTGGATACGTCATATACGTCTATCTCCTCTTCCTTTTTCTTACTCCCTCTCATTCTCTTCCACCTCTCGAATGTCCCTTTGCGCGTGAAGCAACGAAAAATCGCCCCTCGTATTAACCCTTTCACACCTAATAGGAGTTGCGAGAAATTATGAAAATTGGATTGCTCTCGCCTACCTTGAAGAAAATGTTGATGTAGTTATATGATATGGTTAAACAGCTTGTTTCGTAAGGAGCGTCGAAATTAAAAATTAAAGTTCTTTTTAAAGTTTCCCTGCAAAGTGAATTTTTCAAAGTATTGAAGTTTGCAAGTGATCTTCGTAATATAACGGGAAAAGAGATGATTCTTCACAAAAAAAAAAAGAAGAAGTTATCTTTGTAATATAACGGGAAAAGAGATGATTCTGTATTAAAAAAAAAGAAGAAGAAAATCGAGAGTGTAAAATAAAATTTATAATATAAAGTTTTATTTTCGAGAAAATTTTTGTCGAGAAAATCTTAAACATTAAAAAGTTAACAATACCTTATTGTGTTTTCGAGCTCGGACAATTTGGCGGTAATTATTAAATTAATTGTGTCATTTGTTACCAGAGAAGGAGAGAGGATATTTTTATAATAACTAGAAAGAATAATAATACAATACAATTAAAAAAAGAAGAAATAAACGCACATGTGTATGATAAAAGTAAAGCCAAGTGAAAATTTTACTGGTTTTATCTGTCACATTGGAAACAATCAGATAATTATAAAAGTTATAATGATAAGTTATATTGATAAGAATTATTGTACGTCACATCTTATCGTTCTTATATTATAGCTATTTAAAACCACGTTAATAAATTTTTATTAGATGTGTTGAATATAAAAATGTTAATATGAATTTAGACGTCGTACAATAAATAACATTTTCGGTTTTAATCTTATTTAAATAGGAGCAAGCAACTGTAATTACGATCGACGAACAAACACACGATAAAGTTTGTTTCTTACATAAAAATTTAGAGCGATTTCACTGAAACTGTTAATCTATCCACTGATAACACCAACGGAAATGACTCCAAACAAATAGATGCTTCATTGAGTTGTAAATACATCGACGATACCACGAACTATAAAATTTTCCAGGCTTAAGTCGATTGTTAAGACGTATTTTTACTTTACAAGTATCACACTTGTTTTTTACTTCAAACATGATAAAGGAAAGAAGCTATACGAACTGGAAAATATAACAGACTTAAATACAAAAATCGAACTTTTTAAAATGTTGCAAAACAATAAAATGTAATAAATATCCATATAATTGCTTTTACTTTCCATTGTTTATAAAATTGTAACAGTTACTTTTAATTTGTGCTCGTGGTTTTCGCATAACATATAGACAAACGTATCTGACGTATTCGTCCCGATGTAAAATATCTCGTGTAAATAATTAATGGAGTATTCGTTAGCAACAAATTGTAACACACGATACCCGTAGGGATTATTTCGTGCACAACTAGTTAAACCATACAAATTGTCTCGTTAATTTCCAAGTTTCCATTTCCACCTCGCGAAGCATTTCACTCACGTCTCACGCGATGTAAGTCATAAAATACCGTCATTCGTTTAACTGTCTCGACAAACACGCGTATCTATGTGCTAACAAAGATTTTCGGCTTCAAGGCCCAATCATGATCGATAACACGAGAAGGAAAGAAACAATTATGATCCTCGGCACATTATACGCGCCGGAATTAGGGCATCCGCGGTCGGACTTATTGTATGATACGTAGTGCAGTATCCAATCGCTGAAGTAGTGAACGTTTGAATATACGCCAGGTGTCTGTGGACGTGCGCATCCCTCGCCGCCGGAAACAACACCGGTTAGAACATTGTTGCAAACCATACCGCCGCCGGAATCACCCTGGAAAATATCAACAAAGTAATTTTCGCATTACCTGGGTATACGTGAAATAAAAAAAAAGCACGTGTTACTTGGCAAGCATCCTTGCCTCCCTGGAGAAAACCGGCGCAAAACATCCCCAGGTACATCTCCGTTACATTGACGAGCAGCTCTTGACATTCTTTCGGCTCGCGAATAGGCAGTTCCACGTACATCAGATCAGGGGACTGTATACCATCCTGAAATCTTAAGCGTGTTAACTCGAGAAACGGGAAATTTTCATTTAAATTTTAACCTGAGGAAACAGGGCTATCTCGTTACAAGCGAAATATCCTGCGATTAAAGGATTTCGTTTACTCACCTCCGATAGATATCCCCATCCAGACACCGCGCATAATGTTTTTGGTGTAGGATCACATGACAGTAATGGAACGCTAGAAACTTCCGGAGTGAATACGAAAGGTACCGTTAACTGGAAAACCAAATGCGGGCCGCGTTCGTTTTAATAATCATGAAAATGTTGAGTAACAGTCGGTTTGCAAAAGCAATACGATGAATCATTAAACGTACTTCCAAAATAGCAACGTCGTTTAGCAAAATACTACGATTAAATTTCGGATGAACTTCGATGGTTTTCACACCCCTTCTTTGAGCCGTCAGAGTGGTCCTGTCTGTTCTCAACTCTCCTGCAACCACGGTGACAGTCCAAGCCTTGATGACCTCTTCACTGCATGATTAATTGCTCAATTTATTTCACTGACTTCATTGATTTCTCTGGTTATTAATCGGATTATGTCGATCGATATGTCACAAGTAAAGATAATCTACTCGATAAGAAGGATATAGATATGAAATATGTTGGATCACACGATCTGCGACAGAATATTATCTTTTAGCAATTAGAGATAGTCAGAATTAACAGACGCTTCGAAATAATACGGCGACTTACGGTTCGAAATGACTACTAATTATCTGGCTTATGGATTATGTCGATCGATATGTCACAAGTAAAGATAATCTGCTCGATAAGAAGGAAATAGATATGAAATATGTTTGATCACGCGATCTGCGACAGAATATTATTTTTTAGCAATTAGAAATAGTCAGAATTAACAGACGCTTCGAAATAATACGGCGACTTACGGTTCGAATTGACTACTAATTATCTGGCTAATTAACTCTTTGTGATATTTGATTATTATTTTCCAAGTGAATTCCAGCAGGTCCAAATGAGAAATTGGAAGAAACTCATTAAAATTAAATATATATTGATATTGGTGAATATATATTAATTACATTAATTGGAAATAAATATATATTTGACATTTGATATTCAACTTGACATTTAAAAATTCTATACATATGCAGACCGAAGAATATTTACGGTAACATACATTCAAGCATCATATCTCCCTATAATACATATCAACATTGACAATATTAATATCTAACGGCACTGAAAAATCCATGCCTTGTTCCTATAATCCCGTAAATTTTTCTAAAAACGTATTCTTCTTGCAATAAGAATACCGTAAAATTTGATTTTTATTAGAACACACGCGCACAGACACAATGTCCGCTTATATTGGACATAGGACTCTGAATTAAATCGATGTCCAGCTATATTAAACATTAGACTGTAAAGGGTGAAAATATCCACTTGAAATTGCAACGTACCCATTATCCACGCAGTGGCCCGCAGTAAGAATAAATTTATCACTAATGATACTTCCGCCACAAAAATGATATCCGGAAAGGCTGCGCCTCAAAGACACCTGAGAAAAGCGCACGGGCCTTCAGATTCACATTCGGTTAAAATCGACAGCTACATATTACCTGATGAGGAAATTGTCTCGAAATGGCTTTCTTCCCGTTGACTATGCGACCGGTGAGACGAAAAGTCTCCAAGTGAGTCTCCAAATCCGCGATGCGACGGTCGTAACGTTTCGATAAACCTGATGCACAAATGATCGTTAGCACTGCGCACACCACGTATCGCGTCTGTCGCGAAACGAAATCTAAATTGCACGACGACAAAAGGATTTACCGGTGGAGCGGAACTCGTAATATCCCGAGTTGTTACCGTAACGCACGAATCGGCTACCGCGTTATTCGGAATAGTGAGCGTAAGAACTATGCTTCGGGATATGCGAGTCCGACGGTAATTATCGGCGAGTTAAATGAAAAATTAATTAACCGTGGCGATTTTATCCAAGCGCGATTAACGCGTCCGCTCGCGTTGCGAGCGCGTCCGACGCGTATTTATGATTCGGTAATGCATATCAACCGTAGCTGGACAACGCAAGATCGCTCGTTGTCCCCGCATCGGAATCCGTGTCCCCATTTCGGAAACGAACACCGACGAACACACACCGCTCTTTTCGAAATGCGTCGCGAAATTCAAGTCAGTCATATTTACGAGTCCGACGACGTTCACTTTAGTACTCACCATGCGCGGAACACGCCAACACGGAACACACCGAAAACACTAACAAGCACAGCATAGGTCCCATTCTTTTTCCAAGTTCGAAGTGTTCTCTCTCGGCCGTGCGAACGAACAACTGTTTGCCAGAACGCGTAATCACTTCGCGCAATGAAATTTATCAGGCATTTTGTTATCAGGCAATTTGTTATCGACTGACAAAGGCTTTATCACGTGTAATATTGGCTATCGTTCACCGTCTCGTTAAAATTGATTAGAATCTATTTCGACTTTTTCGATTCCCTATATCGTCCAATATGCTACGCTCGTACGTACGCTTTCTTCGTCACGGCCACTGGTCTTATGTGTAAGACATAAGAAAGAACAGAGATCACGATTGTGGACGTGAAAGAGAGTATACGCTAAGATATGACGGTGAGTGAGTCGATAACTGGCTCGATATTTAATATCGAGAGAATGATGATGTTTGGCATCAATATGTAAACATGAATTGATATTTTTTGCCCGGGGACTTCATCTGTTTGCTTTGTTTGCGATAGAGAAAAGCCAAAAAAATGATCGAGTGCATTAACGAGCAAAATTTAATATAAACATTTGTAGCAAACATAGACGTTTGCTAAAAATGTTCGACTGTTATTAAATCCGAAGCAAATAAATACAGGATAGGTCAATAATGGTCAATACCGCGGATGACGGTGACGTAATTCAAGTCGCACGTGAATTCGCGCCGGATTATTTTTCTGTTTTTAATTTTACACCGTCCTTCGCCATGGTAAAACGACTCGTCATGGGTCCAAATATTTTTCAAATTGATACGTATCTCGGGAGGTCAATTCGACATTAAGAGTCTCATTTTGTGTCTTGCGCTGCCACTTCATATAATGTTCACGCGTAGTTTCGTACGATGTGACATAAACATCTTATTCACTTATTCACTGATTTCTTTGACGTTCATCACCAAGTACTAATATCATGGAAAATATATAACACACCCGTGATATCGGACACGTTGGTACGCTTGCCTGTGATATCGAACATGCATTGACTTCAACGTGGCTTTTTCGGGTGGAGCACTGAAGACCTCACTGCGATATATGCAAACCTGCGGCGGCTATCGATAGCGCTTCGCTCGGCATCGAGGGATCAGCGATGAACGGTCACGGACGCGACAACTCTTCCGGAAGCCGATGAAATTACCAAGTAGGATATATGGAAATGCCCTGGAATTGGCAGAATTTTTGAATTCCCTCTTCTAGCTGGACGACCATGGCGTCGAGATATCGGACAACGACGATAAGAACTATCCGGGGATAATGAGATTCCGGGACGGAGGCTATTTCTGGTGACCGGTGCAGTGGCGGACTGTAGAATATTCGTCGAGGACGACGCTGAACTGCGAGTCGTGCAGGTGATCTAATATGCAAAGTGGTCGGTAGCTGTGCAGTTCACAGCTTCTGACGGCGTACCTTACCGAGATATCATTCTTGAAGCCGTGTTAAAGGTTGACTGGCACTGAAAATGATATGGACGATAAGGAGAGAATGAGTGTTAAAAGAGGGAATGATAAAAATATACGCATTCTAAGAAAATCAAGATAGATGTAAAAATATCAATGGAAGATTAGATAATTCAGTAAGCGATAGATGAATAAAGCTGAAGAGTCATTGAAGTGTCGCAAGTCATTGACGTATCGCATTTATTTAAACTCTTACTAAATATTCAGGCAAATTATTAAGATTAATATAAGCGAAAAATACATCGCGAGTTATGCTCTCGTTGTTTTAACTGTGAACGAGATTCCAAACGTCTCTCGAGGATAATGAGAGATTCAAATTTAACGATATGACAGAGAGAAAGCAAGACAGAGACAAAGATATATATATATATATATATATATATATATATATATATAGAGAGAGAGAGAGAGAGAG
>NW_014555613.1:3248394-3250711 GCF_001313825.1 Dinoponera quadriceps
ATATATATATATATATATATATAGAGAGAGAGAGAGAGAGAGCGAGTGAGCGAGGGGTAAGGAGAAAGAAGGACAAAGGCAGCCGGGAGACGAGACAGAGAGAAAGAGGGGGGAAGGGAGAGAGAGAGAAAAAGAGAGAGACATTGCCGAAGAGGTGGAGAGCAGGACAGAGTGTATAGGGCTGATAGGGGCTGCCATTACCCATCCCCGTGTTAAACCACCCCCGCGCGTACAGCAACACGCAACCCCTGTGTACAATCTCCGCGTGCCCAACAGAACCCAGCGAAGAGCCTCGGGCGTTGTCTACCGCAGGATCGCGTTCGATCGGTTCCCTCGAAAGCCGACGCGCGATCGTGAGCGTATATCGCCCGACGCATCGAATGTACTGTTCGGTTTAATGCCGGCTCGGGGTGGTAGCTGCGAGCTAACAACGGCCGACAAGCTCGTAATTTAGTCCTCTCCCAAGCCCAGGTAGGCGCAAACGAGAGAACCCTTCTTTTTTGTCCCGGGAACTACGCGCGGCACAATACATACGAGCGGCAAAATCAGATTTATCTACAGGCGTATTAGCGTGGCTATCGAAGGCAACGGTAATAATACAAAATCCGCGTGCGCAGGCTGGGCGATAATATTGCGGAGAGAGAGAGAGAGGGAGAGAGAGAGAGAATGGCTTGATGCAGCTGGTATGCGAGCACGTAGGCATGCTTTTGATGTATCGATACTTTATCGCAATCACGGGTAATTAGCAACGCATTGGAGAAACGGAAGATAAATAAATAGCCCAACGGGTTGATTGCATCCCGGGCATCAGCCTGCGTTCGCTACCGAGTTATCGGTGTGTGTTCGCCGCGCTTGTGTCGCGACATGATGCATCGTGTGCCGCAAGAAGAAGCGTGTGTCACGGGAGCGGTGTGATGGGCAAACAGGAAAAATCACACGAGCGGTTTGAATTTAAGGTGAGCGCGAGGCGACAAAGATTTATACGAGAGATTTAAACCGTGTGCTCGCGTGCGTCGAAAGAATTATAAATACGATAAATAATGTGTAACTTACACCGCCGTTTCTCAACCGTCTACGCTTTGATCATTTCTTTACGCTTTAAACTTATACAACACAAACGTACAGTAGACATCCCGGGAACGTCGCAGGAATATTTGAATATCTCTGGGACGTTCCTGGAATATCTTTCGAACATTTGCGCCATACGAGGAGCAACTTCGGGTTACCGATATTTTGCGATAATCGTGTATTTATACAAACGCGAAATCGATACTATCGAGCGTCGGTTTCCTTTTTATTTTTACGTCGTTTTCATAGTCTGGCGCATTCCCGCCGGAACGTCTCGCGGAGCGATGCGTGTACGAGCGCATAATGCATGCGTGGGCCCGAGTATCGAGACAAACCGGCGAGATGTATGTTCAACAAGCAAAATTTAAAATCCCGTTGATCTTTCACGGCTCCTCCACCCCTCCCCCCCGTCGTCCCAACATTTTCTTTACCTCCCATCTTTTTCTCTCTTTCTCTCTCTCTCTCTCGTGTCGCTTCAGTCCGGCGCAGTCTCTCTCGACTACTTCTTCGATCGCCCACTCTCACCTCCTCCACCTCCACTTCGTCCTTCTCTCCCTCTCTCTCTCTCGTGCTTTCTCTCTCTTTCCCTACCCTGAAGTGGCTTTCCTTCTGGGCCGAGTCGTGCCACCTCTTCGCCACTCCTTTCAGCCGCGTCGCGGAATCATTCTCGATGGAACCGTGGATAATGTTTATGGGACGTAATGATAAGGAATGCTACCTGAGACCTACGGTCACGATCGCGCGCGGAGGCGGCGGGGCTGTATTTCTCGGCTATTATTTAGTCACGGAAAGCGGAGCGCAATTTTGAATCGCTGGTATCGCCGTCGCCGCTTCGCAGTCATCGATCCTCGTTTGCGCGCCGGCCGCGTTCGTTTAAGAATTTATCGGACTCGCTTATTACGGTTTTGACAAGGCGCCGGCGCGAATTTATCGGTAAACGCGCTAAATTTATTCAACGCCTGCCGCTTTCTCGCAATGAACTCCGCGATAATCGCTCACCGAGCTGAGCCAGTTATGATAAAGCCGGAGATCGATAAAATTTTATTCCGCCGAGACGATTGAGATCGTTCGCATATCTCCGGCCTTTTATTTCCAACACATTCATTAATTATTCGCGCCTCTATATTTCCCCACATGTTATCCCACACCGCCACTTATATACATACATAATGCAAATCTTTATTCAGCGATTTCTTTTCATCGCGATCAGGTCGCGAGAAGATCGGGGGGGGGGGGGGGGGGGGGGGAA